>NW_022105908.1:4523448-4560283 GCF_000313985.2 Echinops telfairi | reverse complement strand
TCCGCACTCCCCCCATCATTCACTATGGTAAGATTTTTTTGTTCTGATGATGCCTTATACCTGATCCCTTCGACACCTCGTGGTCGCATAGGCTGGTGGTAACACTAAAATCTTAATGGGAGCAGGCAGCCTCAATTTTCTCACACAGAGGGACTGGTGGGTTTGAACCATTGACCTTGAGGTTAGTAACACAATGCTTAACTCACAATGCCATCTGGGCTCTTTTGTGTATCTTAAGATCCATTAATTTAAAGAAAATTTGGAATTGACTTGACAGCAATGAACAAATATTGTGCATTGGCTTGTTCCATGGTTGGTTTTCCCTTTCTGTCAGAGGTTCCAATTAAACATATGTTGTTTTGAATTTGTCTGTCTTCTAGTATAACCGCTTTCTCTTGTAGTTTGCTTTTATTAGCTTATTTTTATTCTTCTGGTTGCCTTCCTTTCCTCCATCAATGTCCTTTCTTAAGTTTTTCTTTAATTCTGTTGTCCTTTGGGTATCTTGTAATGTTATCAGAAGATTTTGTCTTTTTCCTGGTATAATCATTTCTTTTTTCATATGTTCCTGTTTTGAATTTTTAAATTTCTGATACAGTATGGGATTTTATTTTCTTTTGTAATTACCAATGTACCTTTGAGGTTATTGAACTCACTTCAGAGTAATGTGCTGTTATTTTTTTGCTTAATGGCCATTTTTAATTTAGATGAGGGAAGAATTGTCATTGGTGGAGATGTTTTGAATCTCACTTTTCCCATATATTTAAAAAATAGAATATACATAAATATTCATTCAAGCATCCTCTATTCATTTTTTTAAACTGAGGGTGGTATTACAGTGGTAGCTTTTCCTATTAGTGTATTGTTGCTTCAAGTTGATTCTGAGTCATGGAGATGCCCTGAACTGCTATATAGGGTTCTCTTGGCTGTAATTTTTGTGGACACAGATTATCATGCCTTCTTTCCATGCCCTTGCTGGGCAGACTGAACCAACATTTAAGTTAGTAGTTGAACTCAAATGGTATCACCCAGGAACCTTTGAAAAGCGCAATTAGTGCTGGTGGTGGTGGTGGTGGCAAGTACCATTGAGTAGGTTCCGACTCATGATGACCGTATGTGCCACAAAACAAAACACTGCCTGGTCCTGCACCATGTCCACAATTGTTCTTATGGTGGAGCCCATTGTTGCTGCCACTGTGCCAATTCTACTTGTTGAGGGCCTTACTCTTTTTCACTATCCTTCTACTTTACCAAGGATGATGTCCTTTCTTAGGGAGTGGTCTCTTCTGATAACATGTCCAAAGTATGTGAAATGAAGTTTCTCCATCTTTACCTCTAGGGAGAATTCTGGCTGTCCCTCTTCCAAGACAGAATTATTTGTTCTTTTGGCAGTGCATGACACTTTTAATTTCCTCTGCTAGCATTGTAATGCTAGCATCAAATGCATCATTTTTTCTTCAGTCTTCCTTATTTAATGTCCAAAAGTAACCAAATAAAATGATGGATACAGTAATAATAACAATCACACACAATAATGAATACTTTTGTGGTGGGGGCAAGGAATATGTATTCTCTCATTTTGTCTTAGGAGACCCCACCTTGGTTTTTTCCTTTACCACCCAATAGTTAAGGGGTTTCTTTCCCGTCCTCTCTGTTTTCTTATTTAGAAATAATGCTTTCAATCAGAACACCTGTTCAGCATTTCATACTTAGAGGGGACTTTCCTGTCCCATTGGTAGTTATAGGTTCATCTTAGACCTGTTGCTATGTTGACTCTTTTCTCTTCCACACAGATTGTCCTTGTTCATCAGAAGGTTTATGGCAGGAGCAGAAAAATAATTTTCTGGAATTGTATTGTGGGTTTTTGTTGTTGTTAAGAATAAGTTAAAATCTAGGCATCTTCTATTTTATCCCTATCCTGAGAACACAACTAAGAATGAGCTGTAATTAAGTCCAGGATCACTTGTGACACTGTGTGGTGAGCACTGCACAGCTAACCACAAGGTGGTCATTCTAAACCACAAGCTGCATCATGGGAGAACAATGAGGCTGTGTCTGTTCCTGTTAATAATTACAATTTCTGAAACCCGGGATGGGGTCCCTGTGCATTGGAATCTGCTCCATGGCAGTGACATTTTGATTCTGAGTGTATTCTACAACAGTGATTGAGTAGCGGTCATAAGATATAGAACTCTATGGATGAAGCTATATTTGTGAGGCACAACGGCATTGTCCACCAAAGTACATGGCCTTGGTATGATAGAGTACTTACCTTCTGTGTTTGTCCTTAACCATGGAAAATCCAAAACAGGCATTATTAATCCTGCTTCTGAGATGTTTCTGTTATATCATTGGTAAGTGTAGAACCCTATCATCATCCTATTCCCCCTTTTCCTAGGGTGGTAGATGGCAGAGGAGGGGATCATGGAAGTTCTATGACTCATGTTCTCATCGAAAGGCCACTGATCTCAAAGTCCTTATCTCTCAGCATTAGCCTGAGGAACCAACTGAGAAAGATGTGCCACAGAGATGTGGCTGTGGGAATGGGAAAGAAAGAGACCTATCTGGATATTCTACTATCATCTTAAACTCACCATGCTCTCAGACTAAGCCCTCTCTCTTCCAAAGTCAACTTCTAAATCCCATGGAAATCCATTAATGTCATTGCTGCCCAGCCAAGATGCATGAGCACTATTTCACTTTATTTTTTTCTTTTGATTCACCCCACCCTGTCCTCCAGAACCTTATTTATTGATAGCCCTTTCATACCTCTTTTGCATTTTACACATCTTCCCACTCCCCTAATAGAAGATTTTAAAGATTCCTTTCCAATTTAAAGTAATAGCCACCTAACTGAAATCCTGTCTCTATTCTCTCTGCTCGTTCCTTCCCATGGTCCATTACCAGAATAATCTTTCTTCACTCTTTCAGCGAATCATATGCCTGCTCATATTAGCTCCCTATTTCCTACATCCTGCCCCTCTATAACTTAGGTATTCAGTCCCTCCACCTTCACAGCCATTCTGATTGCCATTCTCCTTGGTTCAAACCTAATGTGGGCAGCCTACCTGCAATACCTAACCTTTCACTGAACCCAAAATATTCCTTCAGTGTTCCTTAAGCCTGACATGTTTGGTTTCCCTCTTCTTCACTTACTTTAAATACTACCCATCCTATATGGCTTTAGATAAGTCTTACCTTTTTCCATGTCCTTCATCCTCCAAGAGTTTTCATCATATTCTAGTCCCTAAAGAGCATACTGTCTGTGGTGTAACACTCTTTACATGATGTTTTGCCTCAGAGTGCTTCTGACAGCACATATCTGCCATGTCTCCTCAGTGGATTTGTTAGCGCTTTTACTAGACTAGTATTAAGCAAGTGGTATGGAGCAAAGGGATTGGTCTTACTTGTGGTTCTATTACTGGACTCTTGAGAAATCCTGACATAGGGCCCTGTCCCAGGCAATGAAATGTTTAACTCCAGTGTATAAGGAGATTTTTAAATTCTCAGCGGAGGACTTGCGGAAAACAATTCTCTTAAACCCAAGGTTAAGCCATGAGGGTCTAAGGTCATCAAGATGGAAGAACATGCTGGAGGACAACATCAAAACTCGGTGGGTGAACACACAGAGGTCTAGGGTTTGCTCACGCAGTGTCTTTGAGGTTTGGGCAATCGTTTCTGGAAAATGTCCTCCCTGTAGTGCCTCAGCAATTAGGTTAGCAGAGCTTCCGGCCTTCCATACTACTACAGGAACCTGCAACCTCCTTTGCTGACAAAATATAAGAAGAGGAATAATAGGCATTGACTTCTCAATGCTGCCAGCCTGCCGTGGCACATGGTATCTGCTCACTTGTTACTAATCACAGCGCGTCAGGTGACTTGCTAACATTAAAGAGGTGAAGTACTATTTTCTGAAGAAGTGTACTCTTTCCCTTCCTTCAAAAGGAGGTGCAGATTCTACCTGTAGATGTGGTGTAGGCAAATACAAGGAACATTTTGAAATTTCAGGGGCAATGGGCATTATAAGACAATGGGCATTTTCCATGACGTTTTTGAAGGCCCCCTGCACTTGCAACCAGACCTTACAGAAAGAATTGTTATGCTTTTTCTGGAAGCTTCTGGATTGCCCGCCTCACAGCTTCACATTCTTTCCTCAATTTCCTGACACTACTCTTTCCTAGAGAGAGCACCTTGAAAGCAAACTCACCTTGCACGGTCAGGAGGCTGGGCTGACTAGAGAAACACACTCAGAGACCTTCATGTCTGTGTAAGAGAGAACTGTACATCAAGAAGTCATTGTGCATCAATAAAACATCCCAGGCTAGTTCCTATCAAGTCCAGAAGTGTGATATTATCCCATAAGTCCGATCTCATGAATTCCTCTTCAGACTCAAGCAGCACATGCAATGATGCAGAATGTAGTAAGATCACAGGTCAGTGGGTGGAAAGTCCTGGGATCCAATGGCAGTGGACGTATCTCCAGGGCTCTGGGTACCATCAGCTTGGCTCCATGTGGCTTGTCAACAGGAATGCATATCAGAGAGCAGACTTCTGATGGCAGACTCAAGAGAGAGGAAGTTCCCAGAATCCTCATGAGAAGGCCACATCCATAAGGAGATATCATCAGGCTGTGACCTGATTGACAGGCTAGACTCCACCCCTTCATTCTTTTATCAAATTGACATGACATTGTGTAACTGGCACACCATGTTAACATAATAAGAGCTATCTCTAGGGCTTTATGTGGTCCCCTATTTAAAATGTGCACTTTGGTTAAATCAAGAACCCCTGGTGGCGTGGTGGATCAGGTATTGGGTTGTGAACCTCAAGGTCTTGTGGTTCAAACTCACCAGCTGTTCCAAAGGAGAAAGATGAGGCTGTCTGCTCCCATAATCTCAGAAACTCCAAGGAGCACTTCTGCTCTGACCTATTCACCATGAACTGGGATCCATAGTGGTTGACTTGCTTAAATCCCCTTTAGTTGTCTGACCACCGAAAAACTTCTCCATTTGTTCAAGAATAATCACCAACAAAGTATTTGGAAGGTTCACACTTGAATGGAAAATGCTGAAAACCTGTGAGGAAACAAGGTGGATCTGACTGAACACGCAGACTGTCTAGGAGCCACTGCAACGCAGCAAAGGCAGAGAATCTGGTTGTTTGCATATTTATTTTATTTTATTTAAGTTTGAAGATTTTAGTGTCCCACTGTGCAAGCTCCCACCACCCCCCATTTACTAGGGGGACACAGCAAAATGACTGGCCCTGCTAGTGAAGAGATGGGCTCTTGGGGTAGAAGGCAGACTCGACCCACCTACCAAGGGCTCTGGATGTGCCTATTCAGAGTGAGACTTGCCTGAGCGCTGGGGCTGTTGTTGGGTGGATGGAGGGGTGGAGTGGCGACGACAGGTGCTGGAGCTCAGCCAGTCTCCTCTTCGTTCTGATTAATTGGTTTCTCTGTTGTTTTATGAAATTTGACAGCACTGGTTGTGGCTTTTCGTGGTTGACTACCCCCATAGTACCTAATTACAGCAGAGACTTTTAAAAGCAGCAATGAACACATTTTCTAAATATGTTCTCAATCCACTCCCTCCCTTGGTAACTGAAGGCAGAGAGAAAGGAGGGCTGGGTAGTATTCCCAGAGGCCACTTGTCAGTCAGCTAAGGCAGGTCCCAGGAGCCCCTCGGAGATCTGTCACCTAACAGCAGCCTGACAGGGAGCACAGGGGCAGCCACCAATGGCCCTGAGGCCACACCCCAGAAACACAAAGCTCCCATGCCTGCTTCCGCCTGCCTGCACGTGAAGGCTGGGCTACCATGCAAGAGCTAGGTAGGAAATTATATACTTCAGCCAAGGAAGTGAGGCTTTCTGTCAAAATAAAAGGATCTAGCAGCTTCTAGGGAGATCAAAGGAAGACTCAGTGCAAGCTCCTAGCACGGGTAATTCTGTTGACTCTCTTCTTTACGTTCTTTTGAACGAAGAGAGTCATTTAAAGGGGCATGAAATACTTTTTAATTCATGCATTGATTCACTCAATGAACTGGATGGTAGGCATGGAAGAGGATTTGGACAAGAATGCCATTGGATTGGGGGGCGGGGGGGGGGGGGGGGGGGGGGGGGGGGGCGAGGGCGGGAGACCTGGAACATGAGTGCTCACCTGGCCCACTGATGAAAGGAAGGAAGGCCTGGGAAGTCAAGGAGTTCTGTAACTCTATAACCCAAAGCCCTTTTGTCCTCAATGCCACAGAAGAGAAAGGGGAAAGAAAATGTCTGTGTCCAATGCTTGGATTATTTTGGATTGGATTATGTCCCCTTAAAGATATTTGAAGACCAAATTCCCTATAACCTGTACATACCAGGGGGCTTCAAAGAGGTTATGGGTAGGGTGGGAGGGTGGATGAACACATAATGGGATTTCTCCATGACCTTTCTGAAGCTCCCTCATCTGACCTTATCTGAAAGTGGGGTCTTTGAAGATGTTAATTAGTTCGCATGAGGTCCTATTCACGTAAGGTGGGTCCTAATCCAATATGAGTGGTATCCTTATAAAAGGGACAACAAATTATGTCTTTATAGAACAAAGAGCACTAGTCACTTGGTGGGTTAGGCATTGGGTCACTAATAAGGTTGGAGGTTCAAGCCCAGCAGCCACTCTATGGGAGAAAGAGGAGGATTTCTGCTCCTGGAAAGATGTTGTTGCTGTTAGATGCCAGAGTGGGATGCCAGCTCACAGCAATACTCTGTATGAAAGACGAGACACTGCTCACATGGTGTCATCCTCACAGTTGTTGAAGGGCATTCTGGCTGTACTTTTTCCGGGAAAAATTTGTTTGTTCTTTTGGCAGTCCATGGTGCTTTGAATATCCTTTGCCAATGCCAGATTTTCACGGCATCAGTCCACGTGTGGTCTTCCTTATTCGTTGATTTACAGCCCTGGAGACCCTGTGCGGCCATCCAACTCTGTCCAATAGGGTTGCTTTGAATCTGAACCTACTGGATGGCAATGGGTATAAAACTTACAAAAAATGTATGTTTGTGCCACTATGTTATGGTAGCCTTAGGAAATGAATACATATGGCTATTTCGTCATGTTGGGCTAGCCACCTCCATTTTCTATCTCATTGGGCATTAAAGGCTTGGCTACTTCATCAATTACCAGCCGCTGGCCAGGCAGGCAAGGAAGTCAATGAGAGGTGTGAGTCATGGGGCCTCATTAACTGACGAGATTTTCCCACTTAGAACCCGAAGAATTTATACTGTTTTCTGCTGAAGCATACAGTGCCATAGCACTATTGTCCTACACACACACACACACACACACATACACACATACTTTGACTCTGTGTGTGTGTGAGAGAGTCAGTATGTGTGTATGTCTGTGTGTGTGTGTGTGTGTGAGAGAGAGAGAGAGAGAGAAGCACCCAGGGACGTTCTTTTCTGAAGCATCACACCAAAGTGGGGAGTCATTTCCCAGCACACAGATGACCTAGCGTTAGTCTCATTATCTATTATCTCCATCTGTCCCCTCTGCTACTACAAGGAGCTTTACAGAACCACCAACGAGACTTCTGAGTTACATAGTGCTTCCTTTTTCAACGTGTGAACTCCCTTGATGGGAGAAGGGGAAGAATACCCCCCAACTTTCTGCACAAGAGCAATCTTACCCCAAACTCACTGCCATCACTGTTCATTCTGACTCATGATGACCCTCTAGGACAGAGCAGAACTGCCTCTCAAAGCTTCCAAGACATCACTCTTCATTGGAGAAGAAACCCTTATTTTTCTTCCTAGAGTGGCTGGTGTTGTCGAACTGCTGACCTTGCAGTAAGCAGTGCAATGAGTAACCCCCTATGCCACCAGGACCCCTTTAATCTTACCCAACTTTCCCCATTATAGATAAGGTGACCAGATTATAACATTAGTAAAGCGGGACACCATTTATAAAACTCATATCCTGGCGAAATAGCCACATGGCAACCAAAAACCGTATACCCTAGCTTGTGCGTTCTTTCCAAAAATCGGGACTTTCTTAAAATGCCGTGGGACGTGGGAAAAATTGTTCAAAAGCTGGACTGTCCCACCAAATCAGGATGTCTGGTCACCTTAATTATAGACCTTCTGTCCAGTTTTACCTGAAAGTTAAGACAGTGATGTCGACCTCAATTGCACGTCACAATCCCTCATTCACACAGCTGCAAGGCTCTGGCCAAGACCTACAAATCATTACCCACAGCAGCGGCCACTGATAACCCTCACAAGCCTCAGTGGCGATTCTGATACAGCCTAGACCTGCTCAAACCTTCACGGGATCCAGTAGGTGCAGAAGAGATTTGAGATGGGGCATTTCTAACGAGGCGGTGGCTGGCCCAGGAGCAAACTTTAGGTAGCAAAGGCAGAGAGGGTTGTGGTTCCCCACTTTGCTCCTCCAAAAACTGAAACATTCCAGTTCCCATGATGTGCCGCAGACCAACTACAGCATCATCTCTTGGGGTAGGGCACAGACATTAGAAACATGGAAGATCTCCTATGGGATAATATGGAAGGAGCCCACCCTGGAGATGCAGTGGGTTAAGCGTCCAACCACTAGCCATAAAGTTGGGCAGTTCAAGCCCATTAGCCGCTCCAAAGGAAAAAAGATGCGAAGGATGTCTGGTACTGGAACGATTTCATCTCGGAAACAGTTCTAGTCTCTTCTAAAGGGTCATTGTGTCAGAATCAACTCCATGGCAGTGAGTCTTAGGTGAACAATGTGCAGCTGGGAAGAGAGCGCAGGTCTAAGAACTATTTCACACCACAGTGAGTCATGATTCATCTGGTTAGCTCCCAGCCAGTCCATTGACCTGCTGCCCTCTCTCCAAAGTGTGTGTGTGAAAACCAGCTGGGCAGTGCATATGTTTATTCCCCAGAGAGCTAGACAATACTTATTGTTAACTGAGAAAGTGCCTGGAGGCACATTCTATAGCTAACCAATACCATTATGAGTGAGTCCTAGCATCTCACATATTCCCTCGGCTTAGGATACTGAGTCCCCATTGTTCTCTTCCCACACGAAAGGTATCTATCTGTGTTGTTTTCCACATGCATGGAGCTCCCCTTCACTTACAGAACCCATCTATCTTAGACTTCCTGCCACTTGATACCCTCTGGTCTTTCCTGAGGCGCCCTAGTGGCAGAGTGGTTATGTGATGAGCTGCTAACTTCAAAATCAGCATTTTGAAACCACCCGTCAGCCCTCAGGAGAAAGTTAAGGTTTTCGATTACTATAAAGACTTACAGCCTAGGAAACCCAAAGGTCCGTTCTATAAGGTCCTCTAGGGTCACCGTGAATTGACATTGACTGGACAGCAGTGAGTTTGGTTTGGGTTTGGATCCTCTCCTGGGTAGAGCAAATGATCAGTCCACTCAGGTGCTAACTGATAAGTTGGACATTTGAATCCACCCATTGTTGTCTCGGAAGAAAGGCTTAGAGATTCACTGCCAAAGAATCATCCATCGAAAACCTTACAGAGCACAGTTCTACTCTGATACACATGGGGTCATCCTGAGTCAAAACTGGCTTGAAGGCAAGTGGTTGGTAGATTCCTTAAGAGCCTGAAAGAATTAGTTCATATCTTGTTTGGCTACCACTTCCAGCTCCTTCAATGCCATGTGTGCCTCTACACTTCTGGCATGGTGACATAGTTAAGGTTTATTGTGCCAACCTGGCCGATAAACACGTGGGGTTAATTTAAAGTCGGAGAGATATATGGGTTGGCGAGCCTTGCCTTTCTAGTTCTTGGGTCTCTTGCTCTCTGGTGGTTGGGCCAGGGTGTAGCTGTCTTGGCTCACTTCCTGCAAGACATCCCTGAGGAGAAGCCACATGGACCTACCCAAAGGCAGCCCTGGGTGCTGGAGCAGCCTTGTGGAGACCCCTGCCAGTGCTGAGATGCTTACACGTTCACTGATCTTGCTTTCCTCTTGCAGTCGGCATCATTGGGTGTGTTTTGTGAGATGGAGGAGGTCTTTGAAGATCGGTGTTAGACATATGGGCTAATGTTGGACTTATGGGCTTGGACAGCACTGGGTTGGGATGCTTTCTAATGTACACTTACCCTTTATATAAAACTCTCATATATATATATAAGTTTCTGTGGATTTGTTTCCGTAGTTTATCCAGACTAACACACATGGTATTCCTCATAATGCCCTTGCTGGTTGAGCTGTCTCCTTCTTGTCGTATAGCTGTTTCTTTCTTCCCTTTGGGAGCTCTTTGTCTCCTGAGGCTAAAGGAGACAGACACCACTATTCTGGGAACCTGCTCTGAGCTCCTGTGGCATCCCATGGAAATGCCTATTGTGATCCTGAACATACTGCGTGAGATTGGTTGATTGACTTACCGGTTCTCCCCACTGGACTTTGAGTTCATCGGGAGTGGAGAGTTCATCTTGCCCATCCCCTAACTACAGCAGCGTGCACATTGTTGCTGAGCACACGGCAGGAGCTCGGACAGCATTTCTTCAGTGCATCTATGATTCCTCCCGTTTTTACCTTTTTCCCTCCACATTTCCCCCCTGGTTTCTCTGTTACCATGTATAAATGTACGGACATGGATCTGTTTTAGAATGATTCCGACTGGCATATTTGCTCAAACCAATCCACCCCCGACAAGATTTAATTGGAATACCCAGTCCTTCCAAAATCCTGCCACTCACTGTGCTGTGTAAATAGGCACAGGTGATTGGTTCTAATCAAAGTCATTAGGTTGGTTCTGGAATGATCCTGTTGCCATATGTAGATAATTATGGTAGAAGTTTAAATGTTGGATGTTAGCCAATCTAAATAGAATTAGACTGAGGAATTTGCATAGAACAAAAGGAGAAAGATGGCACTGTTTGGGGGCCTAAATCATGATAGCTAGCACTTATATCGCATTTTCTATGAGCCAGGCACGCCTCTTGGTACTTTACATATATTAACCCAGTGTTCACCATGGAAAAACAGCTCTATGAGCTAGAACTGTGTGCATCTGCATTTTATAGGTGAGCAAACTACAGCACAGAGAGGTTTGCTAACCATATAGCAAGTAAATGGGTGAGCCTCTGGCAGAACCAGGTAGATGAGCTTCCTGGTGGCACAATGGTTCAGCACTTCCCTGCTAAACAGAAGTTGAATGGTTCAACCCATGAGCCACTCCACAGAAGAAAAGGCCTGCCGATCTGCTCTTGTCAAGATTCTAGCCTAGAAGCCCCTATCTGACCAGGTTACTCTGCCATATGGGGTCACTGTCCATTGGAATCGACCAGGTAGCACACAACACTAGCAAGGATGGGCTCCGGGTCCCTGCTGCTCACCATGAAAGTATACTTCTCGCCACTGTGGGCTTCTTCTAAGAAGATGTCATTGTCACTGAGGCAGCGCCTGGTGATGCTATGCTATCTGGTTCTGCACCGTCTTCATAATTGTTGATTGTTCGCACCCACTATTGTGGCTGTTCTGTTGACCCTTCTCATTGAAGGTGTTCCTCCTTTCACTGGCCCTCCACCCTACAAAACAGGATGTCTTTCTTCAGCAATTGGGTTCTTCCCGATGAGGTAAGAGAAGCGAAGCTTTGTACAATGTTCTGTTACACAGAAGGCTCTCATGGGTTCGTTTTCAGACGTCAATCAACAGACCTTTCTTCCTAGCTCATCTCTGTCTGGAAACTCTAATGAAACCTCTTCAACAGGGGCAGATCCTGCTGGTATTTCAGATACCAGTAGTAGAGATTTTAGTTGTCATCGCAACATGAAAGCCACTACAGTGTGACAAACTGACAGACACATGGTGGTCTAAGACATAGCATCAATCCAGCAATCCTGCTGCTATTTCACGTAGTTCTTATTACAAACACCTTCACTTGAGCCCTGGAGGGAGAATGTACTGTCAGAATTCTCCATCTTAGTAGAGAAGCGGGTCTCCAATTATCAGCACATCTGGATCTGTTTTATTTCTCACACATATACACACGCATGCCAACACAATCCTACCTCAGGAAAGAGACATAGGAACTTCTAGCGGACAAGTTACCTGGAAAATGCCAAAGGAAATTGTTCACAATGAGAACAATGCTGTTGTTTCCTAGCATTTCATATAGTTAGGGGCATAAGAATGTTCTACATCAATAAGGTTGATAAATCCCGAGTCTATAATGTGGTATGTGTAATGCCAACAATGTGTGCATTATCTGGCTTTTGCAAACTGAGCTACCCCTGGCAAGTTAGTTTCCCTGTAGGCACTGTGCTTGTGTGTGTGTGTGCGCACGCATGGGAAGTGGGGTGGAGTTTCAGGATGATATACATCATTTCTGTTAATGTTGCAATTTTTGGTCTTTACTTGGTAGTTCTTTTCAGGGTCAGCCAGGAGCCCGAGGCTGTCCCGTCTGAGCACTCTACAGTGTGGCCCAGTCTGTTCATTTCATCAAGAAAATTAGAGTTTGAGTGTGTCCTTGTGACACATGGAAGGGCCTGATTGCAAATGAAATCTTTCTTCGTCCTTGGTGTTTTCCTTCTATTGGGAAATGATGTCATTAGTGATTTCATGTTTGAAAATAAGATGTTGGTCTCCCCAAATCTACCAAGAAAACCACCCTGATTAGATGTGTCCAGACCACGTAGAGCAGCAGTTCTCAACCTATGGGTTGCAACCCCTTTGGGAGTTGAATGACCCTTTCACAGGGGTCGCCCAATTCATAACAGTAGCAAAATTACAGTTATGAAGTAGCAATGAAAATAATTTTAGGGTTGGGGAGTCACCACAATACGAGGAGCTGTATTAAAGGGCCGAGGCATTAGGAAGGTTGAGAACCTGATATAGAGACACTGCCTCTCCCCATCCCCAGAGCAGTGGGAGGAGCTCAGAGGTGATAGTTCTAACAAAACTCTCTACAGGGGACTGTTTTAGAAATAAAATATCAAGCAAGGTAAGGATTTCATGAAAATGTCTTTACATGAGAAACAACTAAAACATACTTTTTTTATTTAAAAAGGTGTTATCAGTAACTCTGAATTAGTCATTATCAAAGCGTAGTCTCCAGACCTGCAGCAGCCCCTCGAAACTCACGGTTGTTCATTGTTGCTGAGTCAACCCCAGCTCATGATGAACAAAACACTGCCCAGTCTTGCAGCATCGCAATCACCGGCATATTCACCCTCCTTGCTGCGATGATTGTGTCAATCCTGCTTGCGTTAGTCTGGGTAGACGAGAGAAACAAATTCATAGACGCAGTCATATGTATATAAGAAAGAGGTTTATATACAAGCGCAATTGAATATGGAGAAAACATCCCAGCCCAGATCAAGTCCATAAGTTCAATATTAGCCTCTGTCCGATACCAATCTATAAAGTCCTCTTCAGACTCACGAAACACATGCAATGATACCAAATGCAGGAAGATCACAGGCCAGTGGGTGGGAAGTCTTGTGGATCCAGTAGTGTTGGAAACATCTCAACACTGGCATGGGTCTCCATATGGCTTCTCCAACTCAGAGCACTAGCATAGTTTCATGTGTCTTGTCAGTAGAGAGGCTCAGGGAGTGAGCAGAGAGAGAGAGAGTCTCCTTCCTCCAAGGAGGAAATATAAGCGTTCCCAGAATCCTCAGGAGAAAGCCATGCCCACACAGAGGCCTCATTGGCTATATTCTTGATGACACACTAAACTCCACCCCTACGCTCTTAACCCTCCAATTGACAGAAGATTATGTAACTACCATACGGCTCAATAAGGTTTCTCATTGTGGCTTTCTTACTTCATCAGTCAAGCCCTCCTGATGACGGATGCCAAGCAAGTGAGTGGGAGAGTGTTCCTTTGATCCATCCTTTTTGGAAGTAGATAGACACCCAGGATTTCTTTCTAGTCTTACCTTTATTAGCAGCTCCTCTTAAACGTACTTATCACCAGTGACCCTGCTGGTGTTTGACATGATTTCCGCTATCTCAAACAGCATGTAAACCACCATGTTGATAGGTGTGTTCTAGAGGATTATTAGAAAATCAGAATCTGGACCCTAAAACATAAATAAACAAGTCCCCAAACTTTTTGTAGCTTCATAGAGAGAGACCTCTAGAAGAAAGTAGAACTCCCCCTCTGTGTTTCTGAAACTTTAAATCTTTTTGACAGTAGAAAGCCTCATCTTTCTCCTGCAGAGTGGCCGGTGGGTTTAAACTGCTGACCTTGTGGTCAGCAGCCCAACATGTCACCCACCACCCCACCAAGGCTCCTATACTAGGTCTCATGAAGCAAATATCTGGGCGTGAGGCTCGGTCAGACGTATTTTAATAAGACCTCTCTGTGATGGCATGTTAAAGCTTGAGAGCCCTTTCCATATTTAATACATGACTTGATCCAAGCAGAGGGATGCAAAGGCTATTCAAGTATCTCACACTCAAAGCATGTCATAAAAGGTCCCCCTCCAACTCCACTTTTCTTCATGGAGCAAAGAGACTGAGGCGTGTGCTAGAGAACTCAAAGCGGGGCTTTAGGATCCTGGTTGGCCCCGAGAGAACGAGCCAGTAAAGAATAAGAATTGCATCATTCACAGGAGTACGGCATACCTCTCTCCTCCATGTGGTTGCTGCACACATAACGGGCATAGCGCTCCCTAGACATTTAGCCCTTAAATACCAGATACGAAGCTTCAGCCACATCGTCAGGAAGCAGACATTAGCTGCTAGGAAATTGAAGCCATCCATTTATTACTGACCCCAGCGAAACACCTCCCGGGTGGATAAAACACATCATTTGCCCACTGATGAGGGCAGGTGGGATGTGGTTGGAGGCTGATGATTAATTCAGGTGGTTCTTACTTGGAAGAGCTCAGCTGTACTGTTCACAGCTGCCTTATTGAAGCGAGGATATTAAAACTGTGAAGAATTTGAAAGCTAATCCAACCCACTGGCTTTAATCACCCAGGGTGATAGGATACACCACGAGACAATAAAGAATGGGGCTCAGGTCACATTTGGAATATTATTGCTTCTGACTGGGGCATTGCAAGACATAGGGAGCAGCACAGGCACAGTGTGATCTTTAAAATGAGTTATAGAGATCAAAACATCAAAAAAACCTAGAGGGTTTTTTTTTTCCTCAGCATAAAAATTTATTATTTCAGAAATAATTAATTTGATAAAATTACTCATTAGACCCATGTATCATTGTGTCTAAAATAACTTTCGCTTTTCTTTTTGAAAAAGTCAGTACAGATTCTCAACGTTACATACCTAATTAGGTCAGCAAGTATCTTGCCTTTCCCATCCTTTTCTACAGAGAATATTAGTTATAATTACCATCTCTTTAAAAGTAAAAGAAAGAAAAGGAAAAAATCAGATGTTGATCCACATGCAAGACTAAGGATAAAAGAGAAGGGTCGTTAAACTCGGGAGGTGCCAGAGTTTCAGGTTCCTGGGTCTCTTGTCCAGTGTTACCTGCGTTAGTTGTTCACAAGATCGTGTGTGCTGGAGTTCTTGGAATATCATCTCCACCACATATCAGCAGTGTCACAAAGGAGCAGAGTTTCAGGGCCTACTGGGTACCACCACAGCCACAGTTGGCTGTACATCTTTCTAGACCCCAACCAGTAGATTCCAACTCCTGTTGTACTCATTGATGTTGAGTAGAAGTATGTCCTGTAAGATTTTGAGTGACTTATTTCCAAGACACCTCTGGGGTAATCTTAAAGCTCTAACCTTGTGACCAGAAGCCAGTCACCACCCCGGACCTGTATACCTTGCTTTTGTCACTTCCTTTTTCTGAATCTGGGATCACGGAGACCAAATGGCTTATATGAAAATGGAAGCAAGTGGTGAGGAGTCATACACACAAACAAAAACTCACAGCTATTGAGTCTACTTGGGCTCATAACGACCCTATAGGATAGCGTAAAAACGCCCCCTTTGGGTTACCAAGTCTGTGAAGTTTACATGAGCAGAAAGCCTCACTTTTGTCCAACAGAACTATTGTTGGTTTCAAACTGCTGACCTTGTACCTAGCAGCTCCATACATAACCCGCTACACCACCAGAGCTCCCTCAATAAGTCACAGCTCACAGAATCTCCCCCGTCAAATACTCTGGTCCAACAGTCTGACTTAGTGTTTGTGCAAAGGTTCAGCCCTCCTCCTTAGGCAACTGGCCACATGTGCGTGAAGATCCTTTCAGCCTTCTGGGAGTCTACGAGATGTAGGTGATTCTTAAGCATCTATTCGCCAGCCCTTACTTCCAAGGCTGTTGTTGTTAGAGGCCAGGAGAAATAACTCAAGTTGGCCCTGACCTCACCTTTTTCAGTGTTAAAACCTCAAAGAAACAGTACTCAACAGAAATTGGATTAAACAATTTCAGCTTTTCAACATCTACTCTCAGCTAGCCTATGTTCCAACAGTACCTTTCTTAGGTTTCTTCCTAAATACACACTTTACTTTTTTTCCACAATAGTTTTCTTGGCATATAATTCAGATATCATTCGATTCAGTAGTTCAGGCATATCAAAGAGAGTTGTATGATCCTCACAATCCGTTTCAGAACATTTTCTTCATTCTCGTATTCATCATTAGCTACCCATTTCCTCCCAACCTCCCCTGCCATACCACCAAAAAACCATTATTCCAGTTACTGTCTCTGTAGATTTACCTAGCCTGGATTTCATAAATAGAAAAGCATTAAACAAAAAACTAACAACAATACCAAGTAAAACAGATAAAAACCTCAGTCAAAAAGAAAGCAGAAACTCTTTAAAACTAGAACAAACTTAAGTGGATCATAAAAGAAATCAAATGATAGGGCCCTAAATTCTAACCTGGCTGCATCTGCAACAATCCACTTGCATGATAGCAAGGCTCATATTTAGGATACAATGTAATACCCAACAGTATTTTTTAATTCTCCCAGCAATTCTGCAGATGAGCTACTTTGCTCTTCTACGTGCAGATGACAAAGTGACACTTGGAAGAGTTAAGTGCCTTACTCATACTTGCAGAACTATGAGGTTGACAATTGGGCACTTGAACCTGGATCTAAGTTACAGTTCGGGGGTATGGTGTATCTCTCTCAGAAGCCCAGCTTTTTCCCTTGGCCTTTGTTATGGAAATGAGTCACTCCAATCATAAGCCCTCCAATCAGCTGGCTGCTTACCTCTGGAATATTGTGGAAGTTTGGGATCTCTTCAAGTGGATGCCAAAGAGTCACAACGATTTATCTATCCCTGCTCCATCCTCTGGAATCCTTGTTAGGTTATGTGTTGGACCAGAGTCGGCAGTTTGAAACCACCAGGCACTCCCTGGAAGAAAGATAAGGCTTTCTACTCCCATGAAGAATCACAATCTCAGAAATCCACAGGGGCAGTTCTACCCTGTCCTACAGGGTCAGAATCAACTTGATGGTAGTGAGTTGTTTTGAGTTTGGGTCCATCCTTTAGATCCAGGATGTCCATGCTCCTCTAGTTTCAGCTCTTTAGAGGTTGGAGTTGGAGTTAGTGGTTGTTTCCAAGTGTGATCTTAGGGCCAGCAGCAGCAGCATCCCCTGGGAACAGGTTAGAAATACGGATTCTTAGGTTCCACCCCAGAGCTAGTGAATTAGGAAGTGCAGAGGGCGGAGACCTCTCCGTGTGATTTTCCTGGATGATGAGTCTGAGAACCTCTGCTCTGGCACAATCCTCCCTCGTTTAGGACAAACGGCAAAACTGAAGTCAGTGTAATCAGGTCTACTCTTTGACCAACCCTCTTTTTTAAAGGGATTTTCCAATTTCTTATATTGGTTTCAAGCCATCGCTACTGGATTTTGGCTGTACCAAAATGACTTTGAATTTACTGAGGATCTCGTGGGCTCCCTGAGCCCGAGCAATCTCTCCACCTGGTATCTTCGACTTCGCCAGCTGATATCAGACATTTTCAGGGAAACTGGAGTTTTAGTCACTACGTGTATGTACCCAGAATTCTAACACCAGTCCCCAATACCATTGAGTCCACTCTGACTCATAGTTCCTCCCCGTGTGTCAGAGTAAAACTGTGCTTCTAGAGTTTTTTTAACAACTGATTTGGGTGTGGAAGGGCAAGGGCAGGATATGTCCAGGCCATTCTTCTAAGACATGCCACGGGGTGGTCTGTATCATCCTCCAGCCCTTTGGTTGCAACTGAGTGTGTTAACTACGTGCACCCCCGGGAACGCTGGTTTTTCACTGCTGTTGTGTGGCATTGAAGAGATTTTGACTAATTACAACCCTGTAGAGGGTTTCACTCAAAACACACACACACAGAGTCCATTCAGACTCATAGCACAGCTGTAGGACAGAGTAGAACTGCCCCCTCTAGGTTCCTGAGATGGTAATCTTTATGGGAGAGCAAGTCTCACCTTTCTCCCTCAAAGCTGAAGAAAGTTCTCCCTCCTTGTGGGTCACAGCCCAACACGTATCCCTCTACACCACCAGGGTTCTTTTTATGCAGTTTATGAGACTGTCAATCTCTACTGGAGCAAGCAGCTTAACCTTTCTCCCAAGGAGCAGCTGCAGGGTTTGAACTGCCAATCGCCACTTGGAGTGAGCAGCCTAACTCACAGCACCGCCAAGACTCCTTAACGGTGTGTTGTCATGATCCCCAGGCTTTGTAGTAGAGCTTAAATTCTGAGCACCCCAGTTTGCAGAAGACTACGGATGACAGTGAGAGCCCCCAAATCCATTTGCAGAGTCTCCACATAGATTAATCCTTCCCCTGAAGGATTCTTTCTGATAATTAGCTAAGGATGTAGACAATCTTGCCCTCCAATAGAATGCCTTGGAAAACAGATTACCTCCACCTCTCTACAGTCAGCCCAGAGAGACAAAGGCTCTCTCAGGGGCTTGCCTGGGTATGTCTCTGATGGAGATCACCATACAGCAGACAGTCACGTGGCCATGAGTCAAGCCTATAGATCTCACTCTGATGGCCTTGATTGCCATGCCTCGGACCAATTTTGTAAACATGACGTATGTGTCCCAATCGTGGTCCTGTTACTGCTTCTGTCGTCCCACCTGTAACTGTAATGCATTGAGCTTCCACCAGTCATGAACTTGGGACCGTTCTCTTTGGTCCATGCCCATTTAACTGAGTCTCGGATGCCACTGTGACCCCGTGTTAGTAGTGTCCCTCATCCAGATGATGAGTCCATGTCTTCGTGTTGTCTGTCTGCCCTTTTAAGAATGAATATGCTCCTTATTATATTTGAAATTGAGCTATCTTTTATACCCTAAAAAAGCTTCCTGAAGTGTACGGAGTTAAACAACAACACTGCCTGTCCCTTCTTGCTTCCATCTTCTCTAATTCATTAGTGTATACCATTTTATGAAGGAGGCCTGGTAGCAGATTGGGTTACAAGTTGGACTGCTAGCCACAAGGTCAGCAGTTCAAATCCACCAGCCCCTCTGTAGGAGAAAGATGAGGCTTTTCCTCCCACAAACAGTTACAGTGTCAGGCAAGGGTGTTCTACCCTGCTCTGTAGTGCCACTGTGAGTTGGAATGGGCTCGATGGCAGTGAATGATTGTTTGGGTTCTCTAGAGAAGCTAAACCAAGACACTTATGAATATTTATAAGGAGTTTATATGAAGAAAGGAGTGTATCACTGGAAAGCAGCCCACACAGCTGCTGTGTTAGGGTACTGTGTGTTAGGGTACAGAAGGGTTTTCAAATGACATGGCTACCAGGCCCAGGGGCCAAAGAACCAAGAAGTAGAAGAGTGAGGTATAGAGTGGTATGGTGAAGCAAGGCTCAGTGCAGCCTCACAGGGTGGCAATGCAAGGTGATGATGTACTGCAGCCAGGCCAAGTGGAACAGTGTGGCAATACAAGGTGGTGTACTAGTTTGGTGGTGTGAGGCAGGGGGACTGGTGGTGCTCAGTTGTAATTTATGGTGGCTGGATCAGGCAGTACACCAGTCCACACAAAAGGGGAAGAGAAAAAGGGATGGTCCAAAGTCTGTAGCATCTTTTTAGATCTATACCATACCTCCAAGTAGATATCACTAGGCTGAACTCCAGCCATATCTTCTTACAGTCGCCATGTTGGCACACACACAAAAATACCTAGTCATCACAGCCACCCCTTGTCAACTCAGCACTTGTATACAACTCTTTAATTATACACATATTCTCCAAACAATGAGATTATGTGAGTGTGCAAACTTATGGCTCTGTGGATCTGACAACACCCAGCTCAGGCTACATGGTGACTTGGTCCATGGTGAGGCTGGTAAGGTCGTTATAGACCAAAGCTGTTTTGTCAGAGTGAGAATAACTTTCTGTAGAGGATGGTAGAGCTTTGCATCCCCACCCATATCTTCGTATAGGTGCCATGTTGGTAGAAACAACTGAGCTGTCATGATGATCATTTTATTTCTCTTTCTTGAAAAGGGAATGTGATTTTTTTTGGGGGGGAGATGTCCCATAGCCCTTCAGGGATATTTGGAGATGCTAAACGTTGTGCCTGACAATGTGAGCATTTGTAGATGAATAAGCTACAGTGGGAAGGATGAGCTTTGGCAACCTACAGACAGACCTGGTGTGACATCCTTTCCACTTAACCAACGTGGGGGTTCTGAAAGCAAGTGACTTAAAATTCCTGAACTTTCATTTTGTCACCTGGGAGGGAGAGGGAGAAGTAGGGTGTGGGGTTCCTGTGAGATTTCCATGACGTCTGAGGAGCCTAGCCCAGGGTTTGGCTTGTTGTGGGTGTTAAAGGAATAACCGCGGTTAGCACTGTGGAACGCGAATCAGCCTTTCCTCAGGAGTAGAGTTATGGAAGGCGTAAGAGAAATGGTAGCACTTGGTCCTCAGGAACCAAATTTATTTTCTGGTTTGAGATGTAGATGTGATTTCTGTAATAGAACACAAGACTCTAGCTCCTTTCTTCTGTATTTCTGCATTTTTAAGATAAAGCAAGGCCTCCGTGAAAATGTAGACTTATCTAAACAAGTAGTAGGTCTGTACTGTTTGCTTGTGTTCTGCCATCTTTGCCCTTGAGTTGTATCCGTCCATGGCTTTTGTCAGGCACACCTTGGTCCTCAAAGTAGCATCTTTAAAGAGGTCTTGATTTACCCAGTGCAGTGCGTTGTTTGATCTTGTCTGCTGCTTCCATGTGCATTGATTGTGGATCTAAGTAAGACAAAATCCTTGACAACTTCAGTCTTTTCTCTGTTTATCTCGACATTACATATTGGTACAGTTGCCAGGATTTTTGCAACAACACCCACACCCACATACAAGTCCTAGAGATCTGAGGCCAAATTGGCGCAGCCATTGAAAACCACAAGGAGTGCAATTCTACTGGTACAAGTGGTATTTGCATGATTCAGGATCCAATCAATGACAACAGGTACAGTGTGCTGTTTTTGCAAGGTAATAAGAGCCTGGCAGAGATGCAATAAGAGACTTGGTCACACCTCACAACCATGACAGCCAATGAATGACAGCCTATGGGATTATGGGCTTCATCTGCAGATCAGTGGGTGACTCACTCCTTCACAGATGTGTAGATAGAACTAGTATATATTTAAGTAGCAGAGTCAAAGAATGAGTGAACGAATGAATGAATGTGCTTTGATGCTACAACGTAACTTCTCCTAAGGTACAATTACAGCTGTAACCTGCCACCACTGACCACCCTAACTTTAGTCAAACTTCCCCCAAATAATAATAACTAAAACCAGCTGCTCTCACGTTGATTCTGACTCACGGCAACCCCACGTGTGTTACGGTAGCACTGTGCTCAATCATGTTTCTAATGGCCGATTTTCAGAAGCGAATAGCCATTCTTCCAAGGTGCCTCTGGGTGGACTTGAACTGCCAGCCTGTTGGATAGCAACCTAAGGCTGGGCGTTCTCCGCCCCTAATCTCTACCTACCCACTTCTGATGATGCTACCACTGCTGTGCTACACATTTTACAGCCAAGTCTCCAAACACCCCGTCTAGGGAATATTCCTATGTTCCATCTGATAACACTAGGTCAAGAGCAGGTGTGCAATTTCTTCAAGGTCATATTTAGAGAATCAGAATTCAAATTGACCTGTGCTGGAATCCAAACCCTTGCTCCTGACCATTGACGCACATTGCGTCCTGCTTATTACATAATCCACCGTGCACACGTAACAGTGAATGAGCGTGGATAAGAATGTAAGTATCAGCTGACAGGCCTGAGTGAGCCACAGTCCCTGTGGGAACACCGAGACAATCAAAACGCCAACGCACCTACCGTCGTTCACAGGCTCTAATGGTTAGTGAGGCAGAAGATGTTATTATTACTTTTGTCAGGTTGATTATTGATCATTTTTAAAAGTACAAACAAGATCTTTACTAATGAAGTTGTTCATTAGCTATATCATGTTTGAGGGGGTACCAAAAAAACCCCAAACAAACAGAGAAAAGCTACATTGGGCCAAGCTTTCCTAGTACGGAGCCCCCCCTCCCTCCCGCCACTAGGCAAGCATAGAGCAACTCACGCTGAGTTAGCACACCCAGTGGTGTCACCTGGGAAGATTCTCTCTGGTCACTGAATTTTTCACAAAAGCAGTTTCACTAAAACCTCGTTTTTTTGTGATGGCTGATTTAAGAGAACAGCATGTGCAGCTGCAAAATTTTGTTTCCTGCTCAGGAAAAATGCCACAGAAACTGTTGTGATGTTGAACACAGCTTACAAGGACAACGCTATGGGAAAAATTCAAGTGCACAAGTGGTTTTCTCATTTCAAAAAAAAGGTGAAATGTCGATTGATGACGAACCTCGTTCTAGATTTCCATCAACTTCCCAAGTGGACGAAAATGTCAACTTATAGTGCATATGGAGTTTGTTCCACCAGGTCAGACTGTTAATCAAGCTTTCTATTTAGTGGTTTGGAAAAGACTGCATAACAGTGTGTGACCAAGAAAGGCCTGGTTTGTGGCAGACAGGGGACTAGTTTTGCCACCATGACAATGCACCTGCTCACACAACCATCTCTGTGCACCAGTTTTTGGCAAAAAACCCAGCATGCCTCTCTTGCCCCACACACCTTACTCACCTGACCTTGCTCTGTGCAACTTCCTTTTGTTTCTGGGAATGAAGAGGGACAAGAAAGGACAGTACTTTGACAAAGTAGAAGAGGTGAAGGAAAACAAGGGAGGTGCTGTCAGCCATTCAAGCAGATGAGTTTGAAAAATGTGTCCAAGAATGGAATCGCAGATTTGACAAATGCATTGAGTATAATGGAGCATACTTTGAAGGTGATAAGGTGGTTTGTTAAAAAAAAGTATATAGCTTTGAAATAAAAATTCTGGGTTTTTGGGGGGTACCCTCTCATATATACAAGCAGGCTTCAAAAATGTTGTGGGAACATTCCACTGTCTTTTTAATTCCGTTTTCCCAGAAGCTATTTGAAACCCCCTTGGCTATTGAATTACATGTTCAAGTGTAGGGAAGCAGCCTTTTGCTATTCTGGAGAGCTTGGTTTGATTTTGTGCTGTAAGATTGGAGTGTTATAAAATGGACTAGGAGTTCTGGTGGTGTGGTGCTTTCATGTGGAGCTGAGAGCCTCACGGCCGCCGTTGCAAAACCACCAAATGCTCCTTGGGAGAAAGACGGGCTTTCTACTCCCATGACAAATCTATAGTCTCGGACACCCGCAGGGGCCATTCTGCCCTGTTCTATAGTCAGAAATGACTCGATGGCAATGAGTTTTTGAGTTTGAGTTTTTCCCAAACTACGGTCCCGGAATACTACCTCTGTTCAGTTTTGGTAAGCATCTCAAAAACAAGAAGGGCGTCGTGCTTAAATACCTTTGAAATGTACCGGCCATTAACATTTGAAGTTTATTTTACTGCACCCCTTATCAGAGCCTTTGACATATTGTGATCCTTTAGATAGCAGTGGAGTTCTCAATATGGGCCATGCTTATTTGATGGTGCGACTGCTAATGGATTTCATTGGTCTGCTTGACCGCATGGCTGTACATCAAAAGTCATACATGTCAGCAAGGCTATATCGCGGTTCAGCCCCTGTCCTCGATATTATAATGTTTCATGTGTTTCTCAGGCTCTTTCCCTTCCCTATGAATCAATGCAGCGGTGGTGAACTTGAGTTGTTATTTGTCTCCAAATTACAATATTTGCATCTTGGATGGGAATTACTTTGTCTTTCAAAACTCACTGCCCTGGAGTCGATGTGGATGCACAGCCACCTTAGGGCAGGGTAGAGCTGAACCAGGTGGGTTTCTGGGATGGTACTTTTTGCCAGAGTAGAAAGTCTTATCCTTCTCTCGAAGAGCAGCAGGTGTTTTCAAATTGCTAACCTGGGTGGTTAGCAGCCCAGCGTGTAACCACTATATCACCAGAGCTTAGCCACCCTTCAGACCTGCAGCTGAACCCACACCTTACAGCCAAACAAAGACAGGCTTATAATGTAAATAGTCACACAAGTAGGAGCAATCTGGTTCAAAGAACAATTACCCCTATGGGGCTCAAAGGGTGACATTTGCCCAAAACAGAGCTCAAGAAGCAGGAAGGGGCAGGAAACAAGAGCAAGTGGAGATGGGAAACCTAGGCAGGAAATTGGGGGAAATGGTGTGACATTGAGAGACTTGCAACTAATGTTTTGAAACAAAATGTGTAAAAGTCGTGGAATGGAAAACGAATTTGCTATGTAAACTTTTATATCAGACAGACACACACACACACACACACACACACACACACACACACAGTAAGAGGGTTTCTGCTGTCCAAAACCTATGGGAATGCCTATAACAAACACCCTGTTGGAGTCAAACCCTGAGGAGTGGCTAGTGGGTTCAACCCATTGACCTCTTGGTTCTCAGTTGAGTGCTTAGCCATTGTATCACCAGGCCTCCTTCAGGCAGATACCTTGGGCTTCCTGAAAACTTAACTGAATAGAAATCTAGTAAATATAGCTTTCTAGCTTGTTAGTCTCTAAATTACAGGAGGAAACACTAAATAATGAGTAAAATGGAGATAAAAGAGCCAATAACTAGTGTCCACCCTACCCCAGCCCTGCAAAGAAGAAAATTACTTTGCTTATCAAATGTAGGACATTCCATGTCTGTCTACCTGAAGAAAAACACAAGCATGATTTTTGTGTGTAGATCTATGTACTCAGAAATATACATAATGCATGATTTGTGATATGACATAACACATTCGAGTATGCATATACATGTGCATGATGTACTCAAATGTGTGTATACATATGTGTACAAAAACGATGCAGCTTCCCTTGAATATTGCTTTATATTTATGGTTGCCAAAGTCAGGAGGAACATAATATGACTGAATGAGGGAAAGAAGCCCATTTTTGGAGGTACCCTTGTGATATCTCCGCCACCCACCCACCCACGGGGCAGTCCTCTTGTCTTGTAGGGCCACTGTGACTTGCAATCAAATTGTGGAAGGCATTTGTATCTGGTGCAATCTGTTCACAAGCCTTTACAAATACAAAGACACATCCCCATGAATCAAACCACTTAAGCTTCCACAAATACTGAATGAGAGTGTTAGGATTTGAGCCCAGATCTCTGTGGCTCTAAAACTCATACTCTATGTACTATCACAAAACCAACTGAAATAAGAATTAAAATGATAGGAAAGCTGCCATTTGAAAACAAATTTGTGAGCTAACAACCACTGCTGCAATAATAGTGTATCTCCCATATGGCAGGCAAAGGCTAAAAGGGAGATATAAATTCAATTAGACCATAAAGAGATCCCTGGGCAAGAAAATAGTTAACATGCTTAGCTGCTAACCAGGTTAAAGGTATGAGTGGACCCAGCAGTACCTTGAAAGAAAGGCTTGATCATCTATTTCTGGGGAAAAAAAAAGCCATCCTTTGAAACTCAAGGGGTATAGTTCTACCTGGACACCGTGATTAGGAAGCCTACTTAAAGGGCTGCTCGCTACAAAGAACTAATGTAGTCTGTCTGTTAGCAAGATCTAAAAATGAAAAAAAGTAGTTCTTAAAAATTGACCCAAGCTATTTTCAACTGCGAATGAGGTCAAACTATTCATGAGAAAAATAGGTAATATACTTATTAGCCATAGCATAGCACAACCAAAGATGGTTTATTTTCAGAACATAAGCAGGTTTAAAAAGCACATTGATATTTGGGTTTCAAACTTTGGTTGCAAGAATATATGAAACAACCATGCTTTCTAACAAAACATCCTTTGGTCCTACCTGGTAATTAACTAGACACTTTATTAAGTATGCTGGGCATTGTAGACTAGACTCAGAATGTGGACAATCATGGTGGAGAACAACGAAGACAGATTGGGCTATTCTTAGATTGGAAGTTAGGTTAAAGATGTGACCTTCATTGTACTAGGATGAAGCTGTGATGGACTAGGAGAGGAGTGATCCTTTATTTCTTCTGTTTCTTAAAAATCCAGCTCCTTTCATGTCATAAACATCTACTGGGGAAAAAAATACTGCTCTGATTTATTCCTTGCCCCCAATTGTTGACTTTAAATGATCTTCTCAGTAAAACCACTGCTGGCCTTTTGGTCCTGGTAAGAATTGAACTTCTGGAATTTAAATGAGAGTGTATACTTGAGAGCCAAGTGATCGATGCCACTTGGGTCAGAATATATGGCTCAATCTGAATAAACTCATCCTCCGTGATTATCAGAGAAGAGATGTAGTAATTGACTTGCTTCATTTCAAGGGAAAGGCAACAAGGAGAAGTAACTTGGCCTGATAAAGGAGTATATCTTGTGAGGGAATAGGTCCTCCTTGGGGTTCTCTAAAGAAAGAGAACCAGTAATACACATACATATATTTTAGGATACCAAAGGGACCCCTCTGACCAATTAAGTAATTAATTTTTTTAAAGGGACTTCATTCTCAAATATCGTTTATGAAGTACCTTAAGTCTTAAATGGGGCAGAGACAAGAAAAAGACAAAGATACATTGTCCGGGTGAAGGAGCACAGTAGCACAAGGCCAAAATGGAGCCCAAGGAAGGTCATTAATAAGGTATGGAGCAAAGGTAAATATTGCGAGTTCATGATTCGTGGCAAATAAATGCATCACCGTTGCAGGTGGGTCTAAAGAAGCAGGAACATAACAACGGTTGGGACACACATTATCTTAGGTAGAAGCGCTTACAAGATTGGTCCGGGACTTTTCAACTAAGGCAGTCAGGGCACAACTGATAAGGTAGGACTCATGACTAAATAACCCTCAATACTGTCCCCAGGGATGTCCATCAAGGACACACCCAGGCAAGGCCCTCAACGACGGGGCTGGCTGGAGATGGGTGGAGGGGACCCACTTTCCAATGCACTCCACCCACCTGATGTCAAGGCTCTCTCCATCGTTGGTTAGTGGTCAAAAGGAATTCAGTGGAGGCTTGTTCTAGGTGGGGATTCTGCACATGGAGTTTAGGCTTTCACTATCCTCCACAGCCTTCTGCAAATGGGGTGTTCAGAATTTAAGCTCTAATACATATGTGAGCTCATTATATATGTGAGTGGGGAGGGGGTTCTCAAAGTGTATGGAAAATTATATTATCTTTCCCTTCTATTTTTCCATGAGATATTTTAAAGTTTCCCTGAGTGTGTATGTAGATATTGATTGATTGAGTGATTGATTGAATTACCTCCAGGAACTGTAAGACTGGAAAAAAGATCCAGAGGCAATAGGCTGGTCAGCTTCTAAAAGCAGTCCATTATCGATAGTTCAGGGGACAGGACATATCCAGAGAGAGGAGGAGGCCTGCCAAAGTCTCTCTCCGCGGTCTGGGGCACACCTACAGAAAGGCTTCTTTCACCTGACTGGTTGACTGTATTACAAAACATATTACATTACGTAACATTCTGTGTGTATGCATTACATAATAAATAACCATTATTGAGGGTGGTTACTTTACATTGCCTGGCCAAACAAATGGGAATTATAGCCTTGCCAAATTGACAGCAGAAAAGCAACCAGCATAGGGTACAAGTAAAATATAGACTACCTGTGACCTTCCCTAGCCCTCTAACTAAAAAAAAGCTTTCCAGATGTTGAAAATTAGACAAAATATCAAAAGTATGTGAAATATTAGTATATTGTTAAACAGTTGCGGTTCTTTAGGCTCTGTAACAAAGTGGGTTTTTTATTTTTTGTTGGTTGGTTTGTTTGAATCATCGTGATCCCAAGCCAAAAACTCACTGCCATTGAGTCGATCTTGATTCATAGTGACCCTGTGGGCCAGGGGAGAACTGGCCCTGTGAGTTTCGAAGGCTATAAAGCTTTACAGGGGTAGAAAGACCCATCTTTCATCTGAGGAACAGCTGGTGGTTTTGACCTGCTGACCTTGTGGTTAGCAGCCCAATGTCTAACTATGCCACCATAAATTATCCCCCCCAAAAAAATTGGTGATTATTTTGGTGTCCAAGCAATGCTGGTGCAGTCAGTTATACCACGACTTGGCTAGGACGCTGTTCTTTCAGCTTTAAACTAGGCAAGACATTATTTTTTCATGGTGGTTATTTTATGTGTCAATCTTTGTTGATCCAGTTTGTTGTCTTGAGAGATTTCCTTCTCCTTGTTCTTCTCAGCCATCTCCCCTAATGTGGTGGCTGTTCTCTAGCCCGCCAGACCCCAACCTGCCTGGACTTTTGCTTACATGGGTCTTGTGATGCTTAGCCAGTCTCTTACCATCTTGTATACACAAAAGGGAGGTACTTGATCATTGCTCTGCCCTTCATGTTACAAATTGCTGGAAGTGTGCTGTGAAGATTATTGTCATCCTAACTCCACTTTCCCCGTATTAGCATAAGGCATGTCCCCAGTGCAGGATGAGCCAGACATTTTGGTGGTTAAGAAGACTGATGGGAAAGGATTCAGTGTCCCCACCCCATCATTTTCTGGTGTTTGCAATGGGTTTATTCTTGCCCCACTTAGCTCCCTGCGTCTTGTTTATCTGGCCAGTGGAGAACATTTCATTCCTATTCCATTCTCATCTGCTCAGCAGTAGCTATTAATTGGGGTGCAGCCTGTTTCCACAACTCCCTTCCTCTCTCCCGGGAGATGGGAGTTTGCCAAGGACCTCAAGGAGGGTGATGGAGTCACAAGACTAAGAGGAGCACCCAGGAGAGATGAGGATCGGGAAAGGAGACATGGGCAGAGCAAATCGGGGAGTATTAAGAGGACAACCAGAGCAGATTCTCCATGGTTCCTGCAAATGCACTTCAAAAGTATTCCCCTCTCAATTTAATTACAACAAAAGTCATCCTTTGGAAGGAGGTAGGATGTGGTGTAGGCTCCTGGCAATGAACTGGCTTCACCTTCTCCTCTTCTCCCTGGCTGACCTGAAGCAGGGATCACGATAGCACAGTGTTAATCAGATCAGGATGGGTCCTCCTGTTCATGATCTCATCTGAAGCTTCCCTGGGTTCCAGAAAAAGCACCCGAGCGATTCAGCTCAGTCCAATCCCTCCCCGGTATCACCAGAGTTGGTTATAGTTCCTTGATTAAGCCATTTGTACCCCCAGCCTTATCCCTCCCAGCCCCCACTCCCACCATGCAGTATGATTAACAAAGCATTCCCATATAGTCCTGCTGAGGGTTAAATAAATTGGTACGTATATAAAAAAAGAAAACCAAACATACTTAACCTGGAGTCGATACCTGCTCAGGGCGACCCTCTAGGACAGAGTAGAATTACACCTGTGAGTCACTAAGACTGTAACTCTTTATGGTGGATAACTCAAACAGGCTCACCGCCCAACAGGTAGCTCACTGTGTCCCAGGGCTCTGTACCTCTCAAAGTGTTGTCCGAAAGTCTAAGGAATTGCACAGAAACTTGCGGGATTTTTCTGGACACAAGAGAAATTTAGACTTTCATTAGGTTTGGGGGTTGCAAGCAACAGAAACTACCTGTAAGCTGAGCAGAAGAGGAACCACTTGGAAGGAGATCAGATTGTTCAGACTCCAAAACACGGCTTGAATACCCTGGCTCGGAAGAGAGGCAGGATTTACAGGAAGCTCCAAAAGTAACAAGCAGAATGGACAAAGCAATTGTCATCAGGCGATGCTCACTCACATTGGCCTCATGTAGGGAGATGTTTCAGAGTAGAACTGTGCTCAGGAGCCTTTTCAGTGGCTGGGATCCTTCTAAAGGAGCCCTAATGGGGTAGTGGTTATGCATTGGGTTGCTAACCGCAAGGTCAGCAGTTCAAAACCACCAGCTTCTCCAAAGGAGAAAGAAGAGGCTCCTACTTCTGAGCCACAGTCCCAGAAACCCCTAGGGCCTGTTCTGCTCAGCCCTATGGACTCGCTGTGAGTTGGCATCCACTCGATGGCAGGGAGTTTGGTTTGGATTTGGATCTTTCAGAAAGAAGTTCCCAGTTTTCTCTTCTGAGGTACCTCTGGATGGATTCAAACCATCAATCTCTCAGTTAATCGCCACACACTTAGCACGTTGTGCCACTCAGGGACCGAGGAAGCTTAGTGGTCAGAAATGTAGCTGTACTATATCACAGGAAGAATGTAACTGGGCAGTGACATTTCACAGCCTGCACCATTGTTACCACACTGGACTAGGACGAACACTGTCACCACCCAAATAAAGGTGCTTTGCCTTTATACAAAGGCCTGGGGGTGGGACCCGCATTTCACAGCCTGCACCATTGTTACCACACTGGACTAGGACGAACACTGCCACCACCCAAATAAAGGTGCTTTGCCTTTATACATTCAAAGGCCTGGGGGTGGGACCCGTCGATTGGTTAAGACTCCATTACCTGCATGTACTTTGGTCCCCAGGAAGCTGAGAGCATCCTCCCTCAGCCCCCACCGTGGGAGGGAGGAATCTGTCTCCTGCCTCTCATGGAATTTCCCTGATGTAGGAAGTGTATTCAGAAGTCAGTTTCTGGCCCAGAGGAGTTCAGGTTCTTGCTGTCGGGGTTAAGTGCCATGTCTCCTCTTTCCCTGTTCCCTGGAGCTTTCCACCGTGTCCCCATTTGCTCATCTCTGTGCTCAGCCCTCGAATGAAGTCTGAGTATCTCCCCTCCACCATGCATGGTGGCGGGTCTCTCTGGCCCTCACATCCTGAGATGCTGTGATTAAATGCTTCCACGTAGCACTTTCCTGTTGATAAAGCCCTGGGTTAAGAACATTGTTTTCACAATGAAATTTCAGAGAGCCTTAAATTTAAAATGAAGATGACTATCAGAAGCACCCTGCAGATTCAGCAGAGAGGCCTGGCCAGGAAAGATAATTTCCTCAACAACAAAAAAAAGAGGAACTAACAGCACCGGGGGGGATTTCTCCGGCCCATAACTGTCCATGGTTACACTTTATGATAGAAACGGAAAGAGGGCTTTCACAGTTCAAGGACTTGGGGAAATCCCATAAAGTGAAGCGCGTGTGTGTCCTTTTCACTCCGCCCCATCTCGCTCCCTGGGCCATTCCAGGCCCTTTCTCCCGTGGCCCGCATCCAGCCTGAAAGTACAGTAGGGCTGAGATGGAAGGGATGGAAGCGTGGAGGGTCTGCTCGGGGCTGCTGACAGCAGAGTGGAAAGGGGGGCAGTTCTACCCGGCCCCATTAGGTTGTTCTGAGTCAGAATGGACTCCGTGACAGCTGAGTTTGCGGTAGACCGCCTTCCATCAGTGAGGTTCCGCCTTACCCCGATTGTGGCCTGATTAGAACCAGAGAGACTGGAGGCCCCTGCGCCATGACAGGTGGGCTCCCCCTGCATGACTGTGGCTGATTCAATACGTGACTCACGTATTGCAGCCCAAGCCCCAAAGAAAACAATTTAAAAATGACGGCGCCCTTCCTGACTCGTAGCCACTGTGTGCATGAAGCTGGGCACATGTGTACTTGCCTGCCTGAGGGGGGCACGTGGTCAAAGAGGCCGGCTGCAAGCAGGAAGTTCCACTGCTGGAGTCCACCAGGCAGTGTCTCAGGAGAAGACAAACTAAAGAAACCCAAACTAGACTAGAGTAACCCTAGGGGACTGAGTAGAATGCCCCGTGGGTTTTCGAGGCTGTAAGTGTTCACAGGAGTAGAATGCCCCCTCTCTCTCCCAAGGAGCTGTTGCTAGGCTCATGCTGCTGGCCTGCGGTTAACCGGAGGCACGAGCTCCTCAAAAGAAAGCTGTGGCAATGGATCACTCCCACCTTTGCTCGTGAAGACTCCACGGAGCCCAGGTCTACTCGCCATGAGTCTGGATCAACTCCACGCTAACTGCGAGTTTGCTTGTTAACCTTCATGAAGGAGGCCTGGGGATATAGCAGGGTATGAGGAGGGCTGCTCACTGCAAGGTCAGCAGTTCAAACCCACCAGCCACTCCTTTGGAGAAAGGGGTGGCTTTCTGTTCCCATGAAAAGTTAGTCTCAGAAACTCGTGGGGGCAGTTCTGTCCTGTCCTATCAGGTCACTGTGAGTCAGAGTCGACTCAGTGGCTGTGTGTTTGGAGTTAGGGAGGCGATTGCTACCCCAGGAAAGCTGGAGCTGGCTGACAAAAAGGGGGAATAAGCCAGGGAGGGCTGGCGAGCTGACAGGAGGGATTCTATCACATCGTTTCTAAAAAGCACAGTTGATTGCTCCGTCTCTCAGAATGTCCTGGAGGAGCTGCCAGAAACCACTGCCTCGCACAAGAGGAAGGTAGACGCTCCCATCTGTCAGTCTTTGGTTAAAACTGAACCATATGACATCAACTCCCTCCCTCTGGGCTTACCTGCCAGCCTCGCCAGCAGCCACCTGGGAAATCAGGTCCCAGGAGAGGAAGACCGCATCTGGGGCTCACGCTACAACACTCAGCCTGAACCTGTGATGGACGTGAGCTTGCGGTTCTCCCCATCTCTCCACCTCCAGAGGCCAGGTGGGCAAGACACACATCGCATGTGTCGAGGGGGCCCCAGTACCAACAGGGACGCCTTGGAATGAGAGGTAAGAGCTATGCACAGTGAGGTACAAGCCCATGCCTGTGAGTGACTTGAAGGAGCTAGAACATTCACTGCAGAGACTTAGGTCAGCTGAGCAAGTGGAGCACAAAGAAGACAAAGCTTGAGGGGAAAGAAGCCAAGAATTCCCTCTGTATCTGCCAGAGTACATGGGGGCCTGTATGCCAGTGCTCTGGGCAGCACTTAGCAGAAACAGCCACCAGAGCCATCATCAGATTAGCACCTAAACCAAATGTGGTATATGCCTGTATACATGATGCCTTCAGCCATAAGGATACATGAAGCCCCGATGCATGCCACAGCATGGATGTACCTTGAAAACATTAGTAGTGGAATGACTTGGCAAAGGATAGTGTGAATGGTTGTACAACATGAACAACGTAGTCAATGGCACTGAATTACACATGCAGAAATCATGGAGTTGGCATGTGTTTTGTTATGTATATTCCCCCCACAAGCACACACACATATGAGAAAAAAGAATACTTTTGGTCCAAGCCTTGTTCATGAGGACTCATCCGTGCCATCAATGGAAAACCATGACCAAGTAGATCCCGGGAAGTACAGAAGCTGGGTTGAGCACATAAAGAGAACCTGACAGTCCTTTCACTGTGCATACAGGCATTGCTGCAAGGACTACAAATAATTAAGGTTCATGGCTGAACTCATAAGAGAGAAAGGGGGTGATCTCTAGTTTTGAAAAATAAAACCAGAACAGATAATGTATGAGCTGGTTCTGCAAAACGGAGTGGATTTTGGTACCAGTTGCCTATAGGAGCTAATTACTTATTCTTCTCTAGTAAACAGAGAAAGGCTACACCTTGGGCTTGAGTCACATCAAAACAACATCAACAACTCAAACTCAGTGCCATGGAGCAATTAGGACTCCTAGTGACCCTGTAGAACAGCATAGAGCTTCTCCTGTGGAGCAACTGGTGGGTTCAAACTGCTAGTCTTGTGGTTAGCTCAGTGCATAACTCAATAAGCCACACATAGAAAGCATGAGATCAAGACCCTCTAAGGGTTGCATCCATCCTGTTGTGTAAATAAGGAAAGTATATCTCCAATAGCACAAGGGAGATTGCCTTTCATTGCCCACATCTCTCATTGTGGAAAGTTTCTTCATGAGAAATCAATCCCCAGACTACATTTCTGAGAGGTTGGGGTCTGCTTTCCTACTGCTGCAGAGGCTCAGGGACCCAGCTATCTATACGATTATATTGTAAAACACATCAGTAAAAAAGTGATAACCTCTGTCTTGGAAGCAGTAGAGGCAGAATGCTCCTGAGGAGCAAGGATGGCAGGACTTCATCTCATATATTTTGGGCGTATTATCAGGAGAGACCAGTCCCTGGAAAAGGCCAACATGCTTGGTACAACATCAGGGCAGTGAGAATGGGGGAGACCCTGACTAGATGTCTTGACACAGTGATCCTGCAACAAGGATCTCAAACATAACAATCGTGAGGATGGCATAGGACCAGTGTTTCGCTCTATTGTACGTGGGGGTCACTATTAGAACCAATTCAAAGACCCCTATCAAGCTCGGTATCAGCAGAAACAGAAACATTCAGGGAAGGAGACCAAGGATTTCCAAATGAATAGAAGACCCCACCCCCCAAATTGAGTCACAATAAAGCCACACAACCTCTATGGTAATTAGACTTGCAGAACTTGAACAGCACAATCTGAAATGTTTTATAAAATGTGTCCTTAGAAGTATTGAAAATGTAAATGAAAGGACTTAGCTTACTCATAAACAGATAAGGATCTTGGGTCAGGAGGAAGGAACATCTGAATGATAAACAAATTTCTTTCTCTCACTACTGTCAAGTGAGTTCCAATAGCAACCTTACAAGAAAGGGTAGAACAACCCCTGTGGGTTTCCAGGACTGTGATGCTTTTTGGGAACAGAAAGCCTCATCTTTCTACCACAAGTGACTGGGAATTTTACATTGCTGACCTTGTGGTTAGCAGCCCAAGGTGCCACTAGGCTACCAGGATTCCTCAATGTATTTCTAGACATGCAAAAAATAGTACCTGGAATTAAAACCTACTGGATAGGGTAAACACTACTAAAGAGAGAATTAGTGAGTAGGATGAAAGAGCTGGGGAAAATTGATATAAAATGCAAGAGAGAGTAAAGCTTAAAAAAAGGACGAGGTGGAAAGGTTGAGAGTGAGGAATGAGAACTGCAATGGGGGATGTACAATAACTATTCCTTATGTAAAACTGAAAATTCAAACACTGAAGTTTATACTGCTGGAACATTAAAAGTACAGAGCATTATTGAGAAAAGGCCTTTACTGCTGGATAGGATAGAAGGGAAGCAGAGGGTAAGAGAGGGGAGGAGATGATGTCTACAACTGCAACATAGTATTACTTTCATTAATAAGAGCAGGATCTGGATGAAATGTTAACATCTTTGAAATCGCAATGATGGTGCCTCGTGTCTGGCATTTTGCTCCTGCAATTTCTGTGGGCCTGAAATATTTCATAATTAAACTCCTACAAAAAATAAGTCTACATCAAATAAGAGAGAGAAGGAAAGGTGAAAGGAAGAAGGGAGAAGACTGGCTCACTCAGTATGGTGAGCTCTTGAAAGTAACTGGAAACCAATCAGAAAGGATACTCACTTTTGCTAAAGGTGAGAGCCAGTCCAGTCCTCCTCTGGAGAGACAACAAGGAGAAGTGACGTCAAATCTGGATCCTTCTTGCTACACTCTTTGTTCGTCCACATTGAGTTGGCCCAACTCCTAGTGGCCATGGTTATCTCAGAGCAGAATTGTGCGCAAGGGGATTTTCAAAGACTTTTTTCAGAAGTAGATAGCCAGACCTTTCTTCCCAGCCTCTTCTGGGTGAACTTGAACCACCAACCTTTTGGTTAGCAGCCTAGCTCTTAACTGTTTGCACCACCTAGGGATTCAGCTCCCAAGGCTACTACTAAGTAATTATGTGAACACATTCAAAGGTCATGTACTCCCTAACCCTCAGTTTCATTATCTTTCAATGAACACAGAGTTTGTTAATCTGCAAGATCCTTTGCATTTCTAGCATTTTGTTCAGGCCACATTTTCCAAATGTATTATGAAATGAATCATTTAAAATGTCTTAGATTAATATACCTTTGTTAGTTAGGACTCCTTTGGTTTCAAGTAAAAGAATTCCTACCAAACTGGCTTAAGTAGAGAAGTCGCTGGTTTATAAACGATAAAAAACTCAGGACCAGGTCTTGCTTTGGGCACAGTTAGATTTAGGGGATGAAAAATACTTTCATGAGCCCCAAGTATTTGCTTCCATCTTTTTTTTATTTTTTTATGGTCTGCAGTGCTATTAGTTTCTTTCTTAGGCATCATTTGATAAACCAGATGGTGATGGTGGCATTAGCCTTAAATCCTCTGTGCTTTCAGTACTTCAAGAAAAGCAAAATCTCTTTCCCCAAAGTGCCAGTGAAACCCTCCCTGTGTCTCATTAGCTTTGATAGAGTGCTGAGGTCCTGAGAGCAACACTGAACCAATCACTGCAAATGGGAGGGCTATGCACCAAGTGGCTGGGGCTTTGAAAGTTCATCCACTATCGAGTAGGCACAACTTTGCCTCAATCCTATATATAAAGAGTGGAAGAGTTGTTAGCTGAATCAGTTTGTCTGAAGTACAAGATCATCTTTTCAAGGAAGGATGATGCCCCATTTATCCATAACACTTTCTAGCCCTCTGGGTGGTCCAAACGGTTTAGTCAACCTTCGAGGTGTGGAAGAAAGAGTTGGCCATCTGCTTTAATAACGATCACAGCCAAGGAAACCCTATGGAGCAATTCTGTTCTGTAATCCATAGGAGCCCTGGTGGCACAGTGGGGCACCTGTTGGACTGCTAATATGTTGGTCAGCAGTTCGAAACCATCAGAGAGGTGGTTTTCTAGTCCCATAAAGAT
>NW_022105908.1:4519365-4522477 GCF_000313985.2 Echinops telfairi | reverse complement strand
TTGTGGGTTTCTGAGATGGTAACTGTTTACAGGAGTTGAAAGCCTCATCTTTCTCCTGCCAAGAGGTTGGTAGTTTTGAACTGCTGACCTTGCAGATAACAGCCCAATGATTAACTCTTGTGCCATCAGACTAGTTCAGGCCAATGTACTGTGAGTGAAAGTGAAGAGAGTCACTTTCAGGCCCCAACTATTTAATTGCCAGCAAGGCCCATGTGTAAGGTGACCAGATTTTAACACTGGTAAAGCAGGACAAAAGTGGGACACCATTGATAAAACTCATATCCTGGCAAAATAGCCACATCGCAGCCGAAAACCATATACCCTAGCTTGTCGTGCATTCTTTCCAAAAATCGGGTCTTTTTAAAAACACCGCAGGATGCAGGAAAAAATGTTAAAAATCAGGACTGTCCTGCCAACAGCGGGACGTCTGGTCACCTTACCCATGTGAGACCTCTTCGCTGTCTGGCATTGCAGTGGGAAGTCTTGATAAATTATTATTATTTTCATATCTCACATTGTTCGCTGTCTTCCTTCACCCACATTTCTGTTGTTCTTTCCTCCTCTTAGTGGTGGGGCTTATATGTCAATCGTAGTTGGTTCCCTGTTTCTCCCCCTTCCCCTCATGGTATTGCCACTTCCATTATTGTTCCTGAGAGATTTATCTGTGCTCTTATCTGTACCGCTGTAACATGCTCGGCTCTAGCCTGATTTGGAAGGTTGAGCTGCCGTCACGACAGTGGGGGTGGAGGGAGCTTGAACGAGCTGGAGGAATGTTACACACTGGCTGACTCGTTCCTTCCTTGTACCCTTCTTTGAGGGAATTTCTAATTGTTCGCAGATGAGCTTTCAGTCCCTACTCCAACCTCCCTCATTTTCATCGTTGTATTTGTTTGTTTGGGGTTTTCTGATGTCTGATACCTGATCCTGTCAGCACTTCATGATCACACAGGCTGGTGTGCTTCTTCCATGTGGGTTTTGTTACTTCCCTGCTAGGTGACCGCTTGTTTACCTTCAAGCCTTTAAGACCCCAGACGTTCTATCTTTTAATAGCCAGGCACCATCAGCTTTCTTCACCACTTTTGCTTATGCACCCATTTTGACACAGAAGAAATTCTAACCTGCTCTATCGAGTCACTATGAGTCAGAATTGATTCGATGGCAATGAGTTTGTTGGTCTTTCTATGATGCTCAAAGGTTTCAGTGGTGCTACCAGACGTAGTAGGAAGAAAGGTAGGTGATCTGTTTCTGAAAAACATATCTTCCTTCCCTACATTGTTTCCATGGTTGTATGGACTGAAAACAAAGGTTATTAAATAGGCACTGACTATACCCAGAACAAAACCAAAAAACACACAAAAGCCCATGGCCAAGGGTTAGTTCTCACTCATAGCAACCCTATGTAGGGTTTCCACAACTGGGAATCTTATGGGAACTGACAGACTCATCTTTCTCCCTCAGAGTGGATGGTGGGTTTGGACCACTGACCTTTCAGTTAGCAGTGCAGCACTTACCCCACAGCACCACCAAAGCTATGCCTAGTTGTTCATAAATCCATATGATATCCTGTAAGCTGGGCAGCTACATTATTCACTTTTGAATAATATCAATTATTTTTCCAAAATACTTCCCTAATCTTGATCAGATCCCTGCTGGTTTTCTTCATAGCATCTTTGTATCTGGCCCTGGTTGTGCTTCTTCGTCTTTTTATTTTAATTGTGGTAAATATACCTAGATGAAACATTTACTGTTTCAAAACATGCATGTGTTCTGCTTCAGTGACGTTAATCACATCCAGGATGTTGTGCAACCATCACCACTGCCCACATCCAAATTCTTCCATCACCTTTCACAACACCCAAAGCATGACTCTTTCTTTCTCTCCCTTCTGCCCGCCCATGGAAACCAATAAACCGCGGTCTCTGGACACTTTCCTATTCTGTGTAAGTGGAATCCTACGCTCTTGCTTTTGTTCTTGTTGGTTGGCACCTCTGAGTCAGTTCTGAGTCACGGCAACCCCCTGAACAACAGAGCAAACACGGCCTGGTCCTGGGCCATCCTCACATCCTCACAATCGTTCATATGTTTGAGCCCCTTGTTGCAGCCACTGTGTGCCCATCTTGTTGGGGATCCTCTTTTCCTTCACTGCCTCTCTACCTTACCAAACATGGTGTCCTTGTCCAGGGACTGATCTCTCCTGATCATAGGCCCAAAGTACTTAAGCCCAAGTCTAACCATGCTTGCCTCTAAGGAGCATTCTGGCTGTACTTCTTCCAAGACAGAATTTTTTTGTCCTTTTGATAGTGGTAGTGTCAGTATTCTTTGCCAGTACCATAATTCAAATGCATCGATTCTTCTACTGTCTTCCTTATTGGGTGTCCAACTTTCTCAGGTATATGAGGCAAATGAAAATCCCTTGACTTGGGTCAGGCACACCTCAGTTTTAAAGTAACCTGCTTACCCAGTGCACTGTGTGTGGAAGGTATGCTGAAACATACTCCCTTTGTGTGATTGCTGGTATTTGAAAGGCCAGTGACACAGCTTCCCGCATCACAGCAAAACCCAAACCACCACAGTATGAGAAACTGACAGACAAGTGGTGGCTTTGTCCTTTGAGATGGGTTTATTTCATTCAACGTAATGGTTTCAAGTTATATTCATGCTGTGGCATATATCAGAACTTGATTTCTCACTACGACTTACTGTATGTGTGTACCACATTTTGTTTGTTTATCCGTTCATCTATTGATGAGTATCTAGGTTAATTTTACCTTTGAGTTGTTGTAAACGATGCAGTAAGGAATATTGGTGTTCAAGTCTACGTTTGCACCCCTGCTTTCAATTTGGAGGGGTATACACCCAGGAGTGGAACTGATAGATTGTATAGTTAGGCTTTTTCATGCATTCCACTGGCTCTTCAGGGCATATCCCAGAAGATACTGAGAAATACATCTTGAATGGATAAATGACTGAATGAATTCTCCATAATTAAATCAACTGCTTAGCAGGATTTTTGTTTGTTATCATTTGTTTGTTTGTTTTGCTTAGTCATTTTAGTAAATGGTTCTAGCTTAGACTTCCTAAGAGCTTAATGGACATGATAACAATTTTTATC
>NW_022105908.1:4499785-4519265 GCF_000313985.2 Echinops telfairi | reverse complement strand
CCCCCTCTAATTGATGATGTGCTTGTTGAAATTCTGGCATTTCTACCCACACGATGCAATTTGGAAAAGAGTGTCCATGTTGAGGAAGCCATCTAATGAAAGCTAACAGGAGTAGTAAAACAAAAACAAACAAACAAAAGCATCAGCCTCTGGGGCACCATGCATGTGCTATGAAACATCATGTCGAAGCGTCTTAGTTTGAGTTTGTCTGAGAGAACTTTGGTGCAGGGAGGTGATACCAGGGAAGCCACCACGAGGGGGCGGGAATAGGATAAGAGGGCAGCAGGTGCAGCATACACCTGTGCATCACCATCCCCGGTAGATACTGTCCTAGATAACAGAAGGTTGTTTTTGCCGGGACTGCTGGAAAGCATGTAGTAGTAGCACTGTCTGCCGGAAGGGCAGGAGACTAGCATCTGCCCCCGTCTCCACCAGTCAAATGTTGCCCCAGATGAGCATTGAGAGGTCTCATCTAGGCCCAGAGTGCCCCAGCAGGAAGTAGGTAGACACAGGGTGCAGTCTTGGGATGGGATGTGGGTCAGCAGGAGTCTCGTTTCCCATGGAACTGTCTACCCTATGGGTGCCTGATACTAAAGGGAATGGAAGAGGTCACAATTCAGGCATCCCAGTTGGCCCCTTACTTCCATGGTGAACATCAACTCAAGCATTCGTTTGTTTGCACTAGCTCATTTGTTAGGGTCAAAGCCATGATAAAACTGTTCTCTATTTCATGCTCACTGGAGATGGAACAGTGAATGGGGATCTTGAGTAGCCAGATAGCAAGAGCCTCCAAATGCCTAGCATATCAGGTGGCAATTTCTCCAGTCCTGAGTGTGCATTTTTTAATCCTGGTCTTCATTGTGTTTCTCATAAGCACTTCCGGGTCCTGTAAGTCCCCAAGCCTCCCAGGTAAATTTTCCCTGAGGAACAACCAACACAACTTAAGGGTGGGGAATATAACAGTGGCTCTTTGATAGGGGTGGGTGGGGGTCGGGTCCTGAGTGGTGCAAACAATTGAGCACTCAAGTATTAACTGAACTGCAGGCAGTCTGAACCACCCAGAGGGAGGTCAAGAGAAAGGATGGGAACTCTGCTTCTGAAAGGTATATGTGCATGGCAACTCTCCAGAGAAGTTCTACTGCACGCACATGGAACTGTCATGAGTTCCCAGCAACAAGCTCTACCATAACTGGCTCATTCATTCTCTACTGTTCCTTTAATACTGGGGCTGCAGCTCCTATGGCTGCCATTGACAGAAAGGCTGGTGATGACGACATTGACAATAAAGACAAGAGGATTCTGACCATGATGTCACTCATTAGGTGATAGTTTGAGTTGGCAGGTTGGCTTAGCTTGGATGAAGATTTATGCTAGTTATTTTGTAGTTTTTCTGAGGGGTCCCTTCACACTAAACTCCTCACTGAGAGCAGGAAGTGTACACTATTCATCTCTGCATCACCTGTCCCAGGTAAATGCAAGGTAGTTACTTGGCACATGGTCTTCGTGTCACTTATTAATTAATTGGTGATTTGTTTGCATTAATCGTTATTTTAACAACTGATCATGTCCCTGTTTTCATTCTCACTGTGCTCCAAACGTCAGTTGAGTTTAACACCTGGGGTGTGCCAGTATCTCAGTAACTGTATTTAGTTCACTCTGACTTTAAACAAAGCTTCCCATGTGTTTTTACTCTTGTTGCAATTATAGCCAAGAATGTGGACAAGGTTATGGATACTTCTTAAAGGTAAAGAGGTCCTGGGGCTCAGGACCATAGTCCTGGGGGACAACAAGGTCAACTGGCATAACATAGTCCACAAAGACAATGTTCTAAATTCTTCTTTTGTAAGTAGCAACTGTGGCCTTAACAGTTTGTGAACGGCCATCTAAGGTGATCTATCCCAAGGCAGAGGAGAGATGAAAATCAAAGACACGTAACAATTAATACAGTGGGCTAATAGATCACTCAAACATTGCTCTTCAAGACCCTAAGAGCAGAAAAACTAGATGGTGCTCAACTATTGCTCCCAATGTCTCTAAAAGAGATAGCATTCCTCTTTAGATAGATAGGAGGTATCCTGGATAGAGTGGAAGAAAAGGCATAACAAAACTCAAAATCATGGCACCAGACTTAATGGTCAGACAGAGATAGGTGGAACCTCTGACAATGTGGTCACCATCAGGTCACCCCCAGAGCCCAATTTTTAGCCAAACAATGGGCAGGCCTATGCCACTAAGGAGGTGTGCACACCTTAGAAGAGCCAACAATTGGATCTCAAAAGAATGGCCGTTATTTAAGGACAAGAGTTCCGAAGGGCTAGAAAAGAAGGAGCCATGGAATCCTGTGTAAGTGATGGATAAAGCAACTGGTGTAGAACAATTAGTCTCAGAGGACATTGGCAAGGAAGTGGAGCACCCTGGACAGGGGAGATGCAGGAAAGCAAGTAAACAAAGGTAGGCAAAGTCTAGTGGTCCATGCCATCAGTGGGACCATGGAGGGTGAGTTAAACCTTGGGGTTGTGCTGACCTGGAGCCAGGACTTTCATACATGAATTCCTGGGCATTTTAGTTATTTTCACCCAAAGCAACCCTTCAGAGAAGAGGTCAGTATGTCCACTGGATCCAAAAGCACACTTCATTTGAGGAAGAGATTGCGCCAAACTAATAAAGGGATCCAGGGAATCTGGGAGGAGCAGCAACGATGTGCACTACAGAACAACTAGAGGAAAAGTGTCTATCTCCTTTCTCTCTCTGGATTTGGATAATCCATAGTTTCTTTAAATATCAGCTTCCTAAAGGAAGCTGGCGATCAAAATAAGAAATAGTATCGATCCAAGCCCTCGGCTACTTAATCATTGGAGATCCTTCTTCTTCGTTCCGTCACCAGTCCTTGTCACAAGCCCAGCTGCCACTGCTACTCCTATCATTGGTTTCCAATATTCAAATGTAGCTAATAAGTGAAGGTCTGGCTCCTTCCTCTCTCAGAAGTGGGAGGAAAGGGGAGGTCCTGCCCCTTACCCCCATCATCCAACATGGCTTCTGCCTGTTCTGTTCTCCCACCCTCCATTGGGTCTTATATTATTTTTCAGCTCAATACCCATCATAGGCCCCTGTCAATGCCAGGTCAAAGGCACTGGACAGGGCCTCCCATAGGAGCAGTGCTGGAGGTTGGTGTCCACCCAGAGGTAACTGAGAAGAAAGGAGTGGCACCCTCTTTCTGAACCATCAGCCATTAAAAGTCCTACAGAGCGCACATCTCATCGGACACACACAGGGTTCCCATGAAATCAGCTCTTACTTTTGTTAGTATTATTTTTAAGATGATATGCATCCAGCATCCCATTGTTGCTTCACACTAACTTATTTTGGGTGGACGGTGGTAGCACAGGTTAGGCTTTGGGGCCAGCCGCTAACCTCAAGGACAACAGTTGGAAATCAACAGCTCCTCCTCTGGGAGAAGATGAGACTTTCTACTTTTGAAAGAGTTACAGTCAGAAACCCACAGGACCAGCTCTACTCTGTCCTATGGGGTCACTGTGAATCAGAATCAATTTGATGGCAGTGATTATGTTTTTGTTTTGTTTTTTATGTCAGGGAGTCTTCTGTGAACAAGGGTCAGTATGCACACAGCTCACTTAAGCTACTGAAAACACGCTAGAGACCTTTTGTTCATAACGAGTTGAATGCCCAGAGCTACTTGTCAGAGGTAGACCATGGACAAAGCCAAAGGGGAACAACTCCTATATTTGGCACCATCCCTTCCTCTGCCAGCCTCTTTTCTGGGTTTGTACCACCACCTTCCTCAGTACCATCGCCCTTGTAACCCTGGTACCATGCTTTGAAGTTGCTCACCAACATTTTAACTTTTGATGCTTGGAATACTTTTACGTCCCTCGTTTATAGCCCCAAAAATGGACCCTTCAGTTCATGGGCACATAGATGATAACTGAATGTTGATGTGTCCAGAATGAGTCATCCTGCCTTAGCTCAACTTGAACCTGACCCATTTTCATCTGGCCACCTGTGAAGCCTACCACGGCTCTGGCCTTTTCTGCTTCCATGTGCTCCCCAACACCACCACCTCCAAAATTTATTTGTCCTGTGTCCTTCCATCAGAGCCTAGCAGAGAGAGCCCTGGGCTAGGAAGAGTGGCTGGACCTTCATTAGCTGTCTGATTCACTCCATGCACTTAACTTCTCTGTGCCTCTGTTACCTCACCTGAAAATAGAGCCAACAATAGTTATTCCTCGTAGAGCTATTGCAAAGCTGAAATAACACATACAAGAAGACTTTGGCCCTGGTGCCCACGTAGCTATGATTCCTTATAGAATCTCCTTGCATTTTGCCTTAGGACAGGAGCATTGTGGAAGCAGCGCCTTCACTGACCCATGGGGGAGATGTGGGACTGCAGAACACTGGACAGACACGGCAGCTCCAGTTTAATGAGGCCGCACCTGTCTCCTGCAGCCCTCCTTTCAGCCAACTCTATTCAATGACATTTCCAGTGAGGTCAGGCAAGGAAGAGGGAGAAGACGGGGATGAACCCTGTCAATCATGATACTTCTTAGCCAGACAGCCAAGAGGATAAACATTGGGCTGGGAATTGAAGGGCCAGTGGTTACACTGAGCTCTGCAGTTCTTGGTCCCTGGCAACCTTAGGTCTTTGAGTGGAGGTTGCCTTTGACAGTTCTGACCTGGCCTGAAAAGATCGTCTTCTGGGATTTGAAGACTTTCTTTTCTCCCGCAGCAGCCTGAACCCGCTGACAAAGACTAACCGTATTTCCTGGCAGGTGGCCAGGAATTTGCACACCTGTGTTCTAGGGTAGTCCCGCCCGTGGTCAGGTCCTCTTCTGTAAGGTGCATAGTGTGGGGCCTAAGAGGGGAGGGTAGCATCTTTGAGCACACAATTTAGTACACAATTAGTACACAATTACTTCCTGAATATTTGTTGAGCTTTATGCTGTGTACAAAACTCACTGCCACAGAGCTGATTTTGACTTAGAGCAATCCTACAGGACACAGTAGAACTGTTCCTGTGAGCTTCCTAGACTGTAACTCTTTGCAGGAGTAGAAAGCCTCATGTTTCTCCTGTGGAGCAGCTGGTGGTTTCCAACTGCTGACTTTGTGGTTAGTAGCCCAATGTGTAACCACGATGCTATCTGAGCTGCTTGTGCTATGTACAGGGGGCTTCAAAGATTTCATAGAAAAATCTCATTGTCTTTTCATTCCATTTTTCCACGACTTCTTAAAGTCTTCTCTTGGTGGGCACTGCCAAGCACTGGGAATCTTAATCTGCTCAGTGGTACTGCTACTTATCAGAATAACTAATGTAAGGCAAAAGCCCACCGCTGCCACAAAGTTATTTTGACTCACAGCAACTCTGATATCGTCATGGAAGCAGACAGCCTTGTCTTTCTCTTGTGGAACGGCTGATGGGCTTGACTCGCTGACCTTGTGGCTGATTACTCTATGTGCTGGGCCCTGTTCCAAACACTTTACCTGGCTTGTCTCTTCTCATCCTCACAGCCGCCATATGAGCTAAGTACTACGATCATCTCTGTTTTCTCAGATAAGGAAACTGGAGCATAAAACATTCATGTAACATATTCAAAGCCATGTCTCTACTTCGGAGTGGGAAGGAACAGGGCTGGGTCACTGGTAATATCCTCACCTTCCACGAGGGCGGCCCAGGTTCAATTCCAGCCAGTGCGCCTCATGCGCAGCCCGTATGCATCCCTGAGCAGGGGCTTGCTTATTGTTGCTAGTATACAGGTCTCAGCAGAGGTATGTCACCTGGCTTTTCTTCCTAGTCTATTTTAGTCTGGAAGCTCTGCTAAAAACAGCAACAGTCCAACCTGCAACTAATCCTCAAGGTGCACGGGATCAGGGGCATTGTGCTCCATTTCTGCAGGGCAGCTAGCCATAGCAACAATAGGGATGATAGGATGAGGTGCCATGCCTGCCCCAAGAGCTCTGACAAGGCAAATTCCCACTCAAGTGAGCAAATAACTGTAAAAGTCAGTTATAGCCAGGCATCCATCCCTTGCTGTGTGTCTGGTGCTGTGGTAAGTAGCGGGGACAAAGACCCGTAAGAGACACTGGCCTCGGATCTCAGCCGGTGAGTGAGAGTGCAGTAAACGGACAACAGAGAGAAAGCAAGCCCAGTTGCCAATGAGTTTTCTTCCCCTCCTGCCATTGTGCCTTCTCCACCTCCTGGGTGTCAGAGCAGAACTCTGTTTCATAGGGTTTTCCCTGGCACATCTCCGGAAGTCGATTGCCAGCCCACTCTTGCTAGGATTTCTCAGTCTGAGGGCACCACTGAGACCTGTCTAACCTCACAGCCACACACCCCTCCCCTGACAGATGGCTGCACATGAAGTACATGGGCCAGGAACTGAATCCAGAGCTCTCCTGTGGGAGGCAAGATTTGTAGTACCGAACCACATCAGAGGTTATTCAACACTAAACTAACCAAAGCACAGTTCCCAGTACGTGAGGTCAAAACATAGCCTCTGTCCAGGCAACTCTGTCATGCCTGGTTCAGAGGTCCGCTGCAGTTAGTAGCGGAGTGCTTGACCATGTGTGCTGCGCAGGGACTCTAGGAAGCAAACAGTGAGTGCGTATCCTGACAAGGTAAGCACAAGCCTGGGGCTTCCTGGGGAAGGGCTCCACAGCTCGACTGGAGACCAGTGAGGACTTGTTCCAGAAGGCTGAGCCTTCAGAGATGAGCAGGAGTCGGTCAAGCCCAGGAAGAGCAAGTGAAGGAAGGACATTGCAGGCAGAGGGGGCAGTGTGCACCACACAGTGTCCACGGTGCAGTGGGGACTCTGTTCTGGTCATCTTCAAAGACAAAGACCCAGAAGTCTCATGGACTCTGGAGACCAAGCAGCCCTGGGCCGCTGTTAGACAAGCGTGCTTGTGCTAATTACTGTAGCTCTGACCTTTCCAATCAATAACATTCGTAATCCAATTCCCCAGCACTCTTCCGCAGAAAGGCTATGCTCAGCACTTTTAAGACAAATATGGAGTGAAGGGAAATTACAGCACAGAGGCGGAAATGGGATCGACACAGCAACCGTGGTAGGGGTTACAGTGTAGATGTCTACTCTCCCCAAAACCTGAACCAAGTCACTTTTCACCTTCCTCACTGGCATTCTGACCAGCCATCCTCTCCAGCTTTCCATGGTCCAGCCTCCTGGGCATGAAGCCTGGGGAATTGTTCAGCTTGTGTTTGCCTTTATGATCTTGTGCAAATTACTCACAGAGCTGGGGGTTGCTTGTCTCAAGTGCAGAGTAACGGGTATCTCCCTGTGGAGCTTCCACAAGTGCAGAGGAAGCCAGTGAGGGATTGTTTATGGAACTGCCTACTCCTTTCAGCCTTCCCTCTGTCACATCGCAAACCGGTACAGACTGAGATGAGGAGAAGGTGTACTATAAAAGAGTTTTTCCAAGCAGGGGACAGGGACTATTGTACTGGAAAGGAGACGATTCCAATAGGGAGGGCACTCTGACCATATGATCAACAAACATGAGGCAGTGACCCTGAGAATGTTTTACACTGAGGCTATCCTATTCTTCTGGAGAGGCTGTAGCTTGGCCCTGGTGAACCACAGTGCACGGGGCTTGGAGGGAGGTGAGCAGATTCACCCAAGGCTGAGTCAGTAGCCTTTACTTCCAGTGGATCACAGTGAAGTTCATCATCGATGAATCAAAGAATGGGAATCGGAGGGCTTGTGTCTGGTCTAGTCACAGGTGAACAGAGGTACTTTTGTGGGTCTTCTCCAAGTCTGTGGCAAAGGCTGGTTCTTTCTGGGACACAAAGTGTGGGGAACTCCAGCGACCTTCACTGTTGTCCAGGGCCACAAGGTATAGGTACAATTTAACACTGTCACCATCTGAAGAAGCAGCTATTGTCTCATCCTCACCCTTTGTCTAATTGAAAACACGCTCCTGGCTAGACACCACGGTTTCCTTGAGTTTATCAGATGCAGCACCATCTTGTTTCTCCCAATGAAAGCCAAGAGCCAAGGCCTTTGCTTCGATAGCCATGTTTCTGTTAAGCAAAATGCACCTCCAGACACAAGAAATACCATTTTTGGTGACATTCGGAACTGGAGTGAAGTCCAAGAAGTTGGTTTGGGTTTGTTTGTTCGAAGCTAGCTTATATGTCACAAAAGAATTGAAGTCAACTTCCATTTCAGTTTCCTTCTTGGTCACCATTCAGAGCCGTGTTTCGGCCTGATGGGTGAGGCGTCTGGATGACCCTTCTCTTTACTTTTGTAAATGTTTAGGCATCATCACCATCATTAGGCTTCCGTTTTAGTTGGGGAACATAACAAAGTATTCTTAGTTTTTTGACAAGAGGATAAGAAGAAAATGGTAGCAGAACGGAGAACAATCAGTTGCCATCTATTTGATTCAGACTCATGGAGGGAGGGAGAAAGAGAGAGAGAGCGAGCGCATACCACCGGGCTCCATAAGGGTTTCTGTGGCTGATTTTCAGGAGTCGAATGCCAGGCCTGTCAGCGAAAGTTCGCCTGGGCAGATCTGAACATTCTACCTTTACATGTGCCGCTGTGTGCATTGGACCCTGAATTCAGGAAGATCTAAATTTGGGCTGGACTAATTTGCCCAACATGGGGCTATTATCCGACTTCTAAAATATGCCAGAGAAAGTGTTGTAGTCAAGAGGAATAATGAACAGTTGAATATTTTAGCTTAACTGCTGCTGACCTCAGAGAAGACCCCCGCAGCGCTGCAGAACAAGCTGAATCAAGCCTGGGAATGGAGCCACCTTTCCTGAGTTAACACAAACCTCTTAATGCCAGACTCATTAACAGCTCTCCCCACTCCAGCCTCCGCAGGTTTGTCAGAGAGGAGGGGGGGGGTCATATTCCTCCATATGTAATAATCTTGCTCACGTGACAGACGCCTTGCTGGGCTCCTGGATGCTGGCTCACTCAAACTCTTATCTCAAGCTTTAACATCATCTCTTCCATGTCATTTTCTTTTTCTAACTCTCTTCCCGTCTCAACGCATGTGTTTAAAGGTTGGTGTGTTCCATTCCTGGATGCATGGGGGAATGTTATGAAGAGCTGATGGATCCAAAGAAGGCAGGCTGCGTGACACCAGCAGTGGGCAGGGGCACAGGCAGCCCCCCCCACCAGCTGTACTCTTTACTTCCTAAGGGTGCTCTTGGACTGTCCCAGGTGACAGTCTATTATGTGTCAGGGTTCATGGTGGAAATATGGGAAATAGCTCCCTCTTCTTGGAAGCAGGTTGTTGGAGAGAGGAAAGGAGTGACCCCGAAACACTTAGAACTTTGCCGATATTATTCCATTAGGTCCTCACAAGAACCCTTTGAGGTAGCTGTATTGTCCAATCAGCAGTTACGGAAACGAAGGTTCCTAAGAGTGGTGCCATCTCAAGACAAGTCAATGTATGTGTGTCTCCACTGCAGTTTACAACAAGGGTGCTTTCATTGAAGCCCCTGGGGGTACAGTCAACAGACTCGTTTGATAACTAAGGTTGGTGGACTGAGTCCACCTAGTGGAGCTGCTGAAGAAAGACCTGGTGATCCCATGTGGAAAAGGCATCCATTGAAAACCCTACTAGCAGCCGTTCTATTAGAACATACTTGCAGTCCTAGAACACGTATGGGGTATCCATGAGTTGGGATTTACCCAACAGCAACTGTTTCCTGCAGTGGTGGTAATGGTGGTGGTGCTTAGTAATATTTTGGGCTCTGTGACGTGGAGTATATTTTGTGACCCCTAGGACTTATGTCTGAAGTACTGATGGCATAGCGAGTTTCCCATTGGGCTGCTAACTGTAACGTCAACAGTTCAAAACCACTAGCCACTCCATCAGCGAAAAATGAGGCTTCCTATTACCGTAAATAATTAAGGTCTCAGAAACCCACAGGGGCAGTTCTACCCTGTTCTATAGGGTGGCTTTGAGTTGAAAGAGATGAAATGATGAGAGTTTGAGGACTTAAGTAACTGTGGAACGGGTCATCATGCATACATATTCGTGTAGTATTCCTTTGGCCTTTTTTGGAAAGGGAAAGAAAATACAAGAAGAGAACACAAGAACCAAAATGTTTCGATGCTTCTTCAATGTCAGGCACTTTCCCTATATTGCTTTGTTTAGACTCGACAGCAATCCTTTGAGAAAGCCATTGTCTTGTTGCAATCGAGTTGGTTCTTACTCATGGGGATCCTCCATGTGTGTTCAACTGGAACTGCCCGTTGGGTTTTCAAGGCACTAATCATATGAGAACAAATTGCCAATTTTTTTCTCCTGTGTAAGAGCTGGTGGGTTTAGACCCATCGTTAGCTTAACCACCACACCACCACCAGGATTCCCTTTGTGTTCCCATTAGTATTCCCTTAGTATCTGATGGCACTGGTGAGAAAAAGGAAACTCACAGGAGTTAAGTAACTTCCAGAGTTTTGAATTGCTAATAATTGGCTGGATTGGAACTGGTCTTCCCATTTAATCTGTGATACCCAGAACCAGGAAAACAAGCTTAATTAAGTACTAAAGCCCCAGGAGGGGCTTTGAAGTTCAATAGGATTGAGGCCTGGTGAAGAGGTGGGGTGGATGGAAGAGTGAAATAGTCCTGTCTTTTCACAGGGCAGAAAAGCATATTTGAAATCTACTGCCATCAAATCACAGTGAATGGCCCTATAGGACAGAGTAGAGATTCTTCTTAAGGGTTCCAAGGCTAGATATCTTTAAGGAATCAGATTGTCTCATCTCTTTGGGAAGGAACAGCTGATGGGTTCGATCCATTGACCTTTCATTTAGGAACCCAACACTTAACCCAAAGGTATACATTCCACCACCACCCACTGTCATTAAGTCAATTTCAACTCCTAGCAATCCTCTATCAGGTTTCTGAGGCTGGAATTCTTTATAGGAGCAGACAGACAGCCTTATCTTTCTTCCAGAGCAGGTGGTGGTTTTGAACTCCCGATCTTGATGTTAGCAGTCCATCAGGGATCATAAAGGTGCACCTTAATTTCTCATAAATTATCTTTGGTGTTCAATTGCTGAAGGGTCTCACAAGGATAAAAGAACTATGTACACTGAATGGCTTTCTATAGGGTAAGAGCGTAGCACAGCAGAAGGATATGCAGTGAAAGCCCTCTGAGGATCTCAGGCTTCAACCGACCAGTAGGATACACATATGTGTGTTTCTGTGTAGAGTCCATGGGTCATGGCCCTCAATGTTGTTCAAGTTTGTGTGTGTGGACGTGTGCACAGCTGCCTGTGTTTCCTCAAGATGTATCCATGATTGTGCTATCTAAAAGGAATCACGGTTCACATGTAACTATTTTCCTTTCCAGCCTGTAGTTCCATACACATTTCAGAATATGTACATACGGGTTTTCCCATTTGGAAAATGGGAGGAGGTTTGTCTGAATGGAGCTCAGAGTCTGGTTTTCTGTTACGCAGGCTGAACTCACTGAAGGTCTGGGATGCTAACTAGAAAATTAGATTGGCAAAAGAGCCTGTATCTTTCTCCTTCCCTTCTTCCTCTGTCTCTTCAGTCCCTTCCTCCTCCACCTCGTCTTCAATCTGGATCCAGGTCTCCAGCAAGAGCTGCTTGGATTTCCTTGGGACCAGATCACAGACAGGCATCAGCATCCGCTGCCTTCCAGCTCTTGCACTCCTCTTGCAATGACTCATTAATCTAAGCTAATCACTCTGGAAAAGACCCAGAAGTACTGTGAGCAGGCTCCAAATGGTGAAATCTGCACAGGGACATTGGAGATGTAAGCACTAAAAGGTCATCTTGCTGGACTGTCTGCATGGGCACTGCCCGTTCAGAGCAGACGCTCAATGAGTCACAGCCTGGCGACCAGGACCCCCATGCCCCTCCCAATCCCATGCTGCCAACAGTTCACCCCCATGTCCTCCCCCAGACACTCAGAAGGACAGTGCTTTATACAGCCTCACCTAGCAGGCAGTTCAGCTTAATTCAAGCCTGCCAAGCTAGAACCTAAGGAATTTAAATCTAATTCCTTTTTCTACAAATCTATTCCCTTTCTCACCTTCCTCGTTGAAGAAAATCATACAACTCTCTACTCATAGCCATTCTCATTTCAGCACCTGGCTTTTTTCCTTTTCTATTTAAAAAGATTTTTAAATTGGACTACATTAAACTTAGCTTTTACAAGGAGCAGAGTATTGAAGCATAAAACCACTGGGAGGCTTCTCAAAGGCACTGTGTGAGTGAGAGAAACCAGGTGGAAGGTAAAACACTAAGAACCCATTGATAGACATTCTAGAACAGGGAAAACTGTACAAAACTCATCAATGGTTCCCAGGGCTTAGACATGAGCAGATATCACAATTTGCTTATCAATTCACTCACTAAAGAACCTTTGGGCTGGTTTGCAGTTTGGAATACAGCCATTATGAATAAGCTGCTATAAATATTCATATGTAGATTTTATAGGAAGATACATTTTTCATTTTCACCTGGGTCATCCACCACCTCATCCACTAGAAATTCTTTAGCATGCTCTTTCCATAGCTTTGTATGATCAGTTTATCTACAAGTCTTTATGCTTCTTTCTCTAAACTGGACCTGAAAACAATCATTTCCCTTCATCCTCCCTCCCACCACCTTGATGTAAGCCAACACCATCATCTTCTACCTGGGCTACTGCAAGAGCAGCCTACGTCATCAGCCATGTCTTCTCTCCCACCCATCCCCTAACACACCATTCTCCAGAACAGCCAAGCCGATCCTTTACAAACAATGATCTTATCCAAGAATTCCCTGCTTTAAGCCTCCGATGACTTCTCACTGCCTTGGAAATAGAATCTGGACTCCTCCACTTGACCTTCAAAGAGCTCTGAGGTCTAGCCCTTGCCTAAACCTCCGCCATTTCCCATACTCCGCTTTACTGTTTTGCTTAGTCAACTGGCCTCCTGAGAGTTCCGAGCTCTCTTCAGAGCCTAGCCCGTTTGTGGACATGCCTCTTCCCCTGTGGCAGGCCCTTTTCTGGGCTCTGTGTGCTGTAGTTTCCTCACACCCCACAGTGCCTTCTTGGAATGTCACCTCCGCAGAGGGTGGAAGATGTGGCATTTACATTATAGCGCTTCCACAAATTGGTGTTTTAAATATGTGTGTCTGTATTTTTGTATATAAGCGTGTGTATTTACCTTTTCTCTTATTTATTTTCTCTCCCCCCACCCCCTAAAAATGGAAGTGCATTTAAAGCAGGGAGCTCTCAGTTGCCACCTGGCATTTTCAGCACCAGGGACAGCTCCTGGCAACCACCCTTTTTCTTTCTCACCGCCCTCCAGTGAATTCAGACTCATAGAGTGGCCATCTTTTAGATATTTAACAAATGGATATACAATGTGTGAATGCAGAAAGATGGCCTATATTGTTTTTTCAATGAAGGCATTGGGGTTTGTGAAGATTTAATATGGGAAAAGTTCCTACTACCTCTTAGGGTTAGGGATCAAGTGAGTCAATGCAACTCAACTACACTATACAAGCTTGAGCTTACAAATAAGTACTAGAATACGAAGATTCGTGAGAAAAGGGGAGGATGTTTAATTTCCTCCAGGGGTGTCCATTCCTTCAGGAACATATTTACCGAGCCTCTATGTGTGTGCTTGTACACATGGAGGCAGTACCTCAGAAAACGTGCCTTCTGTGAAGAGAACACAAACCCAGTTTGCTCCAAGAACAGCCAAGGGGTTGTGGTTCTCACCTCACCCAGGGCCTTCTCCTCTAGGAACCCCCAATCTCCACATAAACGTTGGGGTCTTGCATTCCATTCTCATGCCCTCATATACCACACTGGGTGCTGTTTGTGTCTGTACTGGTTGTACCACATATAGATCCTTTTAGTCACTAAAAATCTCTTTGAGTTCTCTTGGTACTCAAGCAATGCATGTTGCTTTAAGATATGCTCCTTTGTATTCAATGAATGTCCTGTTGAGTTTTAAGGATGTTGGAGCGGGTTGGGGGCGTGTCTGATGATGGAGATCGGGAGGTTCCAAGCACATAAAACTCATCTTGTCTCAAAACACTCCCCCCTCACTTAAGCCCCTCTATGCATCTCTCAAGACTTTCTCCTCATTCTAGGGGTTTTAAATCCTTACGATTAAGAGCTCGCTTTGTAAATGTCACCCCTGTCTAATGGTCTTCTGCACCAGAGGAGTCATGGTGGCAGTACTGTCCCTGCAGGAGAGGTGCAATACATGCATATTTTAACAAGGAAGGAAGGTGGACACAGAAAAAAACATGTGACTACACTGTCCCCACACAGGCCCTGCTGCACAGAGAGGCACATGGGAGAAGAAGTTTTACTTTCTCGGCCTAATATACTTGGAGCTGTGGCCCCTACCCTTTTCAGATCCAAAGGCACTGAGTGAGCTGGTAACAGCCTTGCTCCAAGATCTCCCTCCTTCCACTGGCAGAAGCCAGCAGAAACCTGGCATGGGGGGGAAGCGAACCACAGAGTCTTCACCAAGACTCTCACCTCTCTGGCTCCTGGCACCTACACCCACATCCACAAAATTAAGATCAGGGATAAGAGGGCTGGTTTCATGTCTTTGGCTTCTGTAGCTCTTAGAGCCCTGTTCTCAAATGAAATTGATCTCATAAGCCAGCACATGAAGCCAATGGAGACGGATGCCAGCTGGAGTTGCTGGGAGAGGGTTCGGAGGGGTGAACCTTGATCTTCCACCACCACGCCACCGCCATGCCACGTGTGGATTCAGAACAGCAGGGTTAGTTGACTGTTGTTAGCATTCCCTGCACCTCTCTATGTCTTGCTGCCCAGCGGGGAAACATCTTGATATGACAAAGATCTCCACATGAATGGAGATCACAAGACCCACATTCCCACGGGGTGACCTTGAAATTCACTAGGATGAAGCTTCCAAGGGTGGAGGGGACCATGTCTTTCTGCTGGGCCCCTCCACTTCTGCCAGCTGTCACTTCTCTTCAAAGAAGCTTGCAGCTCTGTGCCTCCACCTACAATCTGTCGAGCTGTTTGCTGTGCTGTCTGGTCCCTCAATCATGGGAGATGCTCAGAAGGAGTCAGTCTCCGCTCTCTCAGTACCTATCTGCACATCTCTGCCTAATTGAATATTTATGGTGTCCAACTGAATATTGATGGTTAAAAAAAGAAAGAAAGAAGAGTCCATCTTCCCCACTGACTTGCAGTCTAGTGAATGCCTGCAGTTTTCCCTCCACTGTGGCCCATGCCCTTTCCCTGGCCACCCCAACCCATCAATCCTTTAAATCACAGCCTCCCGCCATCTCCCAGAGAAGCCTTTTTCTGAATTACATGCCCGCCCCCTGCTCTGATGACAGTGACAACACAGCTTACAAGCCCCTCTTCCAGAACAGAAGCTGTCCTTGAACTTCAGAAGGCGACTTTCTCCTTTTGCAGGAATCACAACTGCCTGTTGGGGCCATAATGATAGAAGACTTAACAAAAGCGACCGAAACCAGTACAACAGGAGCCACTAGCCTTTACTGAATAAGAACTGGTGGCTGCATGGTAGGACTCCCTGACTGTCCTCTGGGCCTTAGGGGCAGCCACCACCAGTCGGCCAGGGGAGGCTTTGGTATTACTGAGAGGCTGAACTGGCTTCAGCAGAGCTGCCAGACTAGGATAGACTTCCACAAACCCCGTGGACCACACCAGTCCACTGCCATTATGCATGGGGTTGCCCTCAGCTGGGAGCCAACAACAACAGCCTCTGTTGAGCACCTCTTGATGGGTCGACCCTGTCATGAACACTGCCTCCATCTTATCTTCCTGACATCAAGCCAGTGAGTAGCTCCTGGGCATAATCACTGTCCTCGTCTGCAGGAGGGAGCATGCCCACCTCGTCATTTGATAACTTGGTTGAAGGAATCTATGAAAGGGAAGAATCTTTACTCACTGGTGGGTGTCACCTGAGTTAGCCTCTCCTCCTTTCTCCCTTCCTTCTGCGTCTTTGTCAGAGAAGAGGACCGTGAAGTGAGCTTGGGGCCTTGTGGAAGCAGACCCAGGAGGTAGCAGTTATTGCTGTGGCTGCCCTGTTGCGGGATGCAGCCCATGTACTAATGAGGATGGATGAGGCTGTGGGAATGGATTGAAGGCTCCAGAGGAGGCAGGCAGGCCCGTCCGCAGTGCGGACAGCCTGGACAGCTGAGACAGGTGTTCTGGTGCAGAGTCTTAGGCACGTACTTGGAACCACCTTTGCAGCCTTTCGACCAACTGTGTTAATATCTGGGAAACTAACCCCAGAGTTGGGATCTGTTCTTTCTCCCCTCTGCTGTCTTGAGGAACAAGAAGATAGAGCATTGGTCTAGATGTAGGTAGATGTGCCCCCTGTTGGCTATGCGGCCCCCAATAGATCACCCCTCATTTCAGAGCCCTGGTATCCTGCTTGCCAAATGGGTAGAGTTCCCTCCCGGTCCACTCCATTCAGTTGTCATGGAAATTAAATGGAGTCACAGCCGTAAAAGACTTCATGAAGGCAAGATTAATCTCCAACATCTCTCCTTCCATGAAGTCTTCCTCTCTCTGCTAAGCAGAATGAATCCTGCACCATTCTTCCCTGACTGTTACAGCCCCTCTCATCGCCTGCCCCGCTGGCTGCTCAGCTCTGATTCATCAGACCAACTGCCTGGCCCTGCACCGTCCTCATGACTTCTGGTGTGGACAAGCCCACAGCTGTAGTCGCTATGTATTTTAAGTGCTCTCCAACCCCCAGGGCTCATCTTCTAACACGATCATCTCAGGCATGATTGTGTTTTGATCCCAGAAGGTTTTCATTGGCTGATTTTCACAAGTGGATCGCCACTCCTTTTCTCCTGGTTTCTTAGCCAGAAGTTCTGCTGAAGCCGGTCACCATGGGTGACCCTGTTGGAATGTAAACCACTAGGGGCATAACTTCCAACATCACAGCAACATGCAAGCCATTATCGTATGACAGACAGCCAGCGAGGTGGTGGCTTTGGGTTTTGAACTTGATAAAAAATAGGCATTTAGGGACAAGAATACTGAGAATAGGTGCCTTCCTCTTAGTTTTGCTATCACTTGGCAGTGAGAAATGAAAGTCAGTATAGTACAAGGGTTACAAGCATGGATTTAAAAAAAAAGTATGCTGAGATATAACATAAGCATTAAAATCTTAATTTTATAAATATAAGTCAATGATGTTTTACTCATCTCTCAATGTATCATCTACCCCTCCATTAACCCATCACTTCATCCATCCATCCTTCCATTCATTCTAGATCCCTATGTCCAGCACCTGGATAAAAAGATAGAGCATTTCCATCCCCAAATAAACTTCCTCATGACCCTTACCACTCTCTATATCACCCATAAAGGTAACCGCTCTTCTGACTTCTGTCATCAAATAGCTTTCTTCTTGGGGCCCCTCTAAATGGAATTATGTGGCACGCACTGTCTGATGCTTGGCTTTCAATCTCACCCAGCACCTGTGAGAGTCAGCATGCTGTTGAGCAACAGTTGCCCGAATCCTAAGATGTTATTCCCACATCTACCTGCCTGCCAAACTGGAATCTCTATGTGGGCAGGCAAGGTATGGGTCACATCTCCACGCTCACTGCAGCACAGTGCCAGGTGCTTGGTAGACGCTCAAGGACATTTATGGAATAAAGCAACAAAGGCCGTTTCCAGCCTGGACTCAGGTGGCACGGTTTCTTTGATGTGCTGCCCAACAGCTGCAGACTGGGAAGGACATTCTGTACAGCCAGGGGAAAGAGGGCCTCGTGGAGAAAGCCGAGGATGTGCACAGGAAATAATGGGATCGGTCTCTGTGGTTCTCCATGGAACCTTAGACTTGGTTCACAGTTCCTGCATCCCTTCCCCGGTGTTCAACCACAGAGCATGTGCAGACAATCAGATGGAGGCTGGGGAAACAATTGTTTCTGGCCTCTGAAATTGCTTCCCTGCTTTTGGGCAGGTCCCTCCAATGGCTTCCGTGAGTCCCAGCTGTTTAATATCCAGTCTGCTAATGGGAGTGATTGTTCATCAAACCCCAGATCCCGGCCGCCTGCACCAGGCATTGCTGACAGTCTCCGCCTTAGAGGTCTCAGACAAATGGCTGCCCAGCGATTGCCCACCACGAAGCAGCAAACATGATTAAAGGTCAGAGAATAGGACCTGGGAGAAAAGGATGCCACCGTTGGGCTGATTTATCGCAGCGGAGAACAAACAGCAGTGTGCAGGGTGGTGAAAATGTGCTGCGAGAAAGATGACCATGCCTGGCTCAGTGAGGGCAGAACAGGAAGGGAGGCCATGAACTGCCTGAAGCGGGATTCTGTCCAGACCCAGGGAAGAACTGCCCAGTGCTGGCATCGGACTCAGGCATCAGCCCGGCCTCCCACAAGTGGCTTTCTAATCTGTTTTGTTTTTAGTACGAGTGACAGTTCCCCATACACCAGTCGCCATTGAGTTGATTCTGACTCACGGCAACCCCCTGTGTGTCAGAGTACAACAGCATTCTCAAAGGTTTTCAGCAGCCCTTTTTCAGTAGCAGATCACCAGGCTTGGGTGGACTCAAACCACCCACCTTTCAGTTAGCAGCTGACACCAAACAGATACTCCTCTGGGGTGCTACCAGAGGACCTCAACTATGCTTCACCGCATGCTGGAATATCAAGAGTGATGAGCCACTAACTTCTCTCTGCATAGATCCAGGAGCCGTGGGCGGTCCGTGTGTGGGAAGCAGGGCATCATCGGGTTGTGAGAAGGTCTCACTCCGTATCAGAGAGAAAGAACCCAAATGGATTTTGATGGCACTGGAGCCATGCTCCGCCCCCAACTTCCTCTTGTAATCCCTGTGACCATCTGAGGCCACACTGCATACTTAGGATGATGAGGTCTTTCAGCGGTGAAGGCAGGGTTTGAACTCCAGGCGTTGACACGGGATCCAGCACACTTTTCTGGTCATCCGAGCCTCCTTTGCTGAGGACTATGGCACAGCTTGGAATAATAGGCAGATGCCACGGCTTCAGAAAGAAAGACGGGTGGGGAGCTGGAGCCCTTTCTGATGCCACCAGTTACAGCCCAGTTCTCCCTGCTTGGTCCTCGAACCAAGCCTATGGGAACTCATTGATGTAGGTCAGCATGTCATCCCTGGGAGACCTTACTGGAGAGCAGCCCGGCTGCCCTGCCACCACGATCTCCTTTTCAGTACTCCGAGCCCAGGTACCCCACAAAACCATTGTCATGTCATTACTTAATGACAGTCACTTTTGAACTCCACTCTTCAAGCTTTCTTCTGAGTCGTGGTTCAGGGCTCCTTGCCCAATAACAGGAGGGCGAGCTTAAGTTCATTCTTGAGATGGCTGCCTGCTCCCACGATTTGCATGCGCACATCCTCCCCAAGATCTGGAGGCCCCAGCTCTCTCCACGTGGCCACAATGGTTTACAACTCCATCCATTGATGAGATTCATCACAGCAACAAAGGCCT
>NW_022105908.1:4475404-4498460 GCF_000313985.2 Echinops telfairi | reverse complement strand
CTATATGTGATCTCCTCCCTGGGGGATGGACAACAGAAAAGTGGGTGAGGGGAGATGTCGGAAAGGGCAAGATATGATAAAATAACAATTTATAAACTATCAAGGGCTCATGAGGGGGAGGGAGGGGAAAAATGAGGACCTGATGTGGGGAGTTTAAGTGGAGAGAAAATGTTTTGAGAATGATTTACACAATTGATGTGTGTATGGATTGTGATAAGAGTTGTATGATCCACTAATAAAATGTCTAAAAATAAATAAATAAAATAAAAATTTTTTTAAAAGTTGAACTTCTGCCAGGGGCTTAAGTGGAGAGCAAATGTTTTGAGAATGAATGTACAAATGTGCTTTACACAATTGATGTATGTATGTATTGTGATAAGAGTTGTGTGTGCTCCTAATAAAATGATTTAAATTAAAAAATAAAGTAAGGTAAAGAGAAGAAAAGAGGTATATACAATTAGATTTTTTTTCTTATGTAGCTAGTCACCAACACAAATCACAGCATCATATGGCTGTGATTTTAAAATCTGCCTTGTGAGGCACCTAGATGGAGACAGAGCCTAATTCACATTTTCAAGTGATTGTTGAGAATAGGTTTCCATTCAAGGGTAACCCATCAGACTGTGACTAGAATCCAGGGTCCACTAACTTGGGGACCTCCAGCAAGTTGCTTCATATGCTGTGATGTGAGCCTGCATGCTCACTTTGAGTCAATTCCAACTCATAGCAACGCCATATGTCAGAGGAGAACGGCACTCCATATGGTTTTCGGTAGTTGATTTTTCTGAAATTGATTATCAGGGATTTTTTATTAGTCACCTCTTAGAGGACTCGAATCTCCAACCTATGTATACAGCAAGTAAACACCATTTGTACCACCCAGGGACTCCTTCTGCATCCATAAGGTGGGGCCAATATTGATAGCCACTTCAGAGGGACACTGAACCCACGAGATGGCTGTAAAGCTCCTGACATAGGGTTTGGCTCCCTGCAAGCACTAGACCAAGAATAGCTGTTGTTATTACCTTTTGGACATGTTCCAGGAGAGACCGGCATCGTGTCTGGTAAAATAGAGGGTCAGCACGGGGAGGACGGCACCGTGGCTGTGACAAGAGGTTCAAGCACAACAAGTTGTGAGGCTGGCCCAAGACCAGGCTGTTCAATTCTGCTCAGGGTTGCCAGGAGCCAAAACGGGCTCTGTGGCTCCGTAGGAATTTTTGTAGAAAAGTTTTCTTATCATTAAATTCCATTTTTTCTCAAACATTTTTGAAGCCTCTGTTTCTTTTTTCCATGAACAATTTCCATTATCTTTCAATTCCATCTTCCCCCTCATAGGGGTGCTATCTTGGGATCATTATGAGATGATCAGGTCTCGGAGAAGAGGGTCTGGGTGGTAATAAAGCATTTGTTGGAGCCCTGATGGCAAAGTGGGTTATGCCTTGGGCTGCTAATCACAAGGTGAGCAGTTCAAAACCACCATCCGCTTCTCGGGAGAGAGATAAGACTATCTAGTCCCGTAAAGTGTTACAGTCTCAGAAACTCATAGGGGCAGTTCTACTCTATACCATCACTCACTGTGAGTTAGATTGACTCAATGTCTGTGAGAGATCTATGATCTATAGTGTAGTGCGCATAACAACCCCTTAATACATATTTTAATCCCTTGCGCTGAGGGAAGAAGTCGACTTTACATTTCCAGAATCAGTATCTGATTGTTGGACCCTCGCTGCTATAGAGAGGGGCACTAAGCCGGAGAAGCCCCAGGGAGCATGGCACAGTGTGAGTCTGGACAGTCCACTCGGGAGAGACGGGTTTGTCACATGGAAGCAACACCGCCACAAGTACTGTAGACCCTTCAGTCTAGACCCTCAGTTTCCTTTCCCTTCTGCCTGGCCTCAGGGGAATCTAGGGCATCTATCGAAGGCGAGGCTGGAGCCATGGCTCAACTCTCAGCTTCTCACCTGTTGCCACCTTGCCTTCTCCTTCAGCATCCTGCCCCCAGTCACCCCCCAGGGCTAGCAGTTCTGCCCTCTCTGCACAGCCCTGTGCTTTGCGGATGAATGGTGGGCGTGGCGTGCTTTTAGCTTCAGGTGGGGTCCCAGTCTGCATGTCCCACAAAAGGCCAGCCGAGCACAGCTGCATCTGTACTAGGCGCTCGTGCTAGACCCACCCAGGCCTTTCCCCGTCTCTGTGGAAGAAACGCTCTCAGACAAGGGAGAGCATGTACACGGTCAGGCTGCCTTGATTGTTCTCAAATCCACCCTGCAGGTGCAGCCATCAGAAACGGTCTTGCTTCCCATTCCTCCACATCCGGCATATTAGCGTTTTCAAGCTAAAGAAGGTGTTCACCAAGTGGAATTGTGCGGGAAAGGATGGCTGCAGAAGAGAGTGGGGTGGGGAGGGGGGTGCCCAGCCTCTTCCTGTGGTGCAAAGCATTGGCCACAGCTTCCGCTGTTCGGGCAGTCAATAGGCCCGGACCAGGTGCTGGTGCCGGGGGTCAAGATCGTAGGCACACATAGCTCCTGGTGAAGTGCCAGCCACGCAGCTGTGGCCCAAATGTGCCTGTGGGATGCAGGGAGGAAGGGGTACACAGCATCCCGATGAGGATAAAATGACATGTCTGGCACCAGTTAAGGATGTGGGTGCAGAGGCTGAGCATGGGGGTTGGCGCTGTAAGGAGTTCAAGGATGGTGCATGGGCCTATGAGTAAAGGGATTCCTAAGGGAAGAAAGCTTTCTTTTCTTGGGCCCTGAAAGTGCCCTGGGGATTGGTGGCATCTCTGACTGGGAAGGCCTTTTATAAATGGGGGTCTCATGCCATTGAGCCCACACTGACTCCTGCTGGCCCTACAGGACAGGGAAGCACTGCCTCTGTGGGTTTCCAGGCTGTATGTGTGCGGGGGGCATAAACCTCATCTTTCTCTTCAAGAGCCACTGGGGGTTTCCGAGTGGCTGACCTTACAGTTAGCAGCCCAACAAGTCACCCCGACACCACCAGGGAGCCTCACAAAGAGCCGTAGGGAATGACTGCAGTCCATCCTCAACAGTGTCACCTCCCACCGTGGCTTGCTCAAACATAGATGCATGCAACCTGAAGTCCCCACAGGTCCATGCCCATGGAGAAGAGATATTCCAATGATCTCACGGTCACGGGTGATTTGGATTGAATTGTGGTCCTCTCAGTATTGTGTTGGAACCCTGATTCCCTAGACTTCCATATGCCATCCCCTTTGGGAACAGTCTCCTTTGCTAGATTTATGAAGTCATGCTCATGGAGACCTGTCCTAAATGGAACCACTGCAGAATACACTGAATGCAACATAGACCCAGAGCCCTGGTGTCACAGGCTACTCACCTCAGGCTCGGGGGTTCAAGTCCACCAGAGGGATGAGGCTGTTCGGTCTCATGAAGGTCTGCAGTCTTGAAGGCCCTGTGGAGCTGTTCTCAGTCCTACGGAGTTCCTTTGAGCCAGAAAAGACTTTGTGGCTTTGGGTGGAATTTGCAGATGCAGAAACAATCCACGTGGGGGCCATGGGTGCGTGTGCAGTGCTGAGAAACACGACTGCAGAAACAGAAAGACACAAAGAGATTGGAGATCTCTGTGGTTCCTCGAGGTCAAGCACAGCTCTCTCTGACAGCTGCTGCCCTGGATTCAGACTTAGAGCCTTTCAGATGGAGGACCTCCTGGTATCTGGGTGACAGCATCACCAGAAAACTGAGACTGTGGGAGCCTCCAGGCATCCAGCCTGAGCCACACTCCATGTCTGTCTTCTCCTGGGATCCGGGATTAACCTGAGTGGTCAGACAAGCACCTGCTAGGGGCGCAGCCTCGCGAGTACATTTTTAAAACAAAGGACACACGCCTGGAATCAGAACTCTCAGGCTCCAATTCCACTGCTACTGTTACTAGCTCTGGTCCCTTTCTGTCTCTCATCTATGGGCACAGCAAGACTGGATGAAGAGCCTACTGGCTGTGTATTCTGAGGACCTGTCAATCAATTCCTTCATAATTGGGAGCTTGGAGGAAGATGGGTGATGGGGGTGAGGGGCAGGGATTATATTTGTTGAGATTGAGGGGAATTTCCCTGCTCTCCACCCCACTCAACTGAGCTTTTTCAAGGGGTCCCCAGGTCAGTGGTTCAAATCCACCAGCTCCTCCTCAGGAGAAAGATGAGGCTGTCTGCTCCTGTAAAGACTTAACAGTCTCATGAACTCACCATCGGGCCACTGTGAAGTGGAATCTACTCGATGGCAGTGGGTTTGGTTTGGGGCAAGGAAAGAACTTCGTAGGAGTTCAGGAGTAGAATCCTCACCTTCCACACAGGAGCCTCAAACTCTGCTTCCTTCCTGGCCAATACATGCCCCCCCATAGCCAGGGCCCTTCACCTCACACCACAGTAGCCATTCCTCCACCTGTGGAGGTTTGCATGTAGCTGTGATGCTGTAGGTTTCAGGAGAGCTTCCTGAGGAAGCCTGGCTGGAAGGGAAGCCTTGGTGGTCTACTTCCAAGGACCAGTCAATAAACAGGTGTCAATTAAAAGGGCTGACCCACAGTGAATCATGGGGATGGGGCAGGGCCAGGGGTCACCCTGAAGGGGGAGAGAGGTGACCTAGCAGCAGCTACCAATCACAAGGCATGCACTAGTGCATCGAACTAACGCTGGAACCCTATTACGGAACCCCCCAACCACTCCCACAAAGAGCTCCAGACTCTGCCACCTGCCCCCCTTCTGCAGGAGGTGGCTTCTGGCTGCTGGCTGGCTGCAGAAATACACTGCCTTCCATGACCAGGCCTCCCAGACGCGGGCTCAGACTGACACTCTCCTGCAGCTCTGGGGGTCGGTGTTGGAAGTGGAGTCACTGGGCGAGTATCCAGGTTCTGAAGGACAGCATTCCTTCTGGAAGCTCTGGAGAAGGACCCATATCCTTGCCTCTTCCGGCTTTTGGAAAGTATTCTCATTCCCCGGCTGTTGCCCCTTGCTCACCTCATGTCAACACCTGCTGTCTTCAATACGTTTACCCCTCTTACTTCCAGGCCCCTACCTTGGTTTTGGGGGGATCCTGCAATCACTCTGGGTCCACCCAGATAATCCAGGACCATCTCCCCATTTCACTGATTCATTAACTAAGTCACATCTGCAATATCCCCTTTATCAGGGAGGTCACTATCTCTCACAGGCTTAGAGACATCTTTAGAGGCCTTTAGTCAGTGTCCCCCCAATGTACTGGTCACCCACTAATCCCACTAGTCCGATGCCACACTGCAGTTTGTGCCCGGCATGCCTGTCTTGATGGGCCTTTGCTCCTTAGTAAGATGTTCTCTTTCTCCACACCACACGCCCAGATGCTACCCACCCCCTTCTCTGCCCTTCCTTCAAAGCCCCACGTACACGAGGCTGTGAAAGTGCATTTTCTGAACCTTTGGGGTTTGCAGTGGACCGTGAAAGTGAAGAGCAGGAAGCAGGTTCTAACTAGACAGCAGATACCATTGATCCTGGGAATTTCATTGGCAATTCCTTCCAGAGGGAGTTTCTCACAGCCCAGTTCTCTTCAGCTAGCCTCCCGCCAGGTGGGCCATCATTCTCTCTGCTGCTCTTACCCTCCTGCACCTTAAGTTGATGCTTGACAACCCCCCACCTGTCCTGTGTAGGACCGCTTTCTGCCTGTTGCAAAGGCCATTGGGTATCTCCTCCACACCCACCCAGGAGTCTGCATATTCACTCTCAGCACCCTGGAGAAACACCAGCCAAACTAGACTGAGTCCATGCCAACTCAAAGTGATCCTAAAGGTAGAACTCCCCTGTGAGTTCCCTGAACCGTAACCGTGGACAGGAGTAGAAAGCCCCATCTTTCTCCCATGGAGCTGCTGGTGGTTTCACACTGCTGACCGTGGGGATCCCAGCCCAACATGTAATCACCAGGGGCTCTTAAATCACATGTCTTTCCTTTAACCAGGAGCTCTTTCTCACTAAGGGTAGGGACCTTCTGTGGTGCCATATGTATTCTCAAGTTGCCCAGAACTAACTCCTTTGGGATGGGAGATTTATTGCCCTTCCATGTTTTCATTCATTCAGTGAGTCACTACTGATTATCTGCTATGTCCAGGCCCTATCCTTGGCCTCAGTGTTATAACAATGAACAAGAGAGTTCATGGGCCAGTAACAATGGGATGCACATGTTTCTGCACACACATGCACATGTATTCAGACACACATGCAATATAGACACATTTATGCACCTGTATGCACATGTACACACAAGCATGTGGAGACATAACTACATGCAATGATGCATAAGCACATAGTACCTTACCGACGCTCCCTCAAAAGACCCCAGTGTCATTGAGTTGATTCACACTCATGGCAAGCCTATATAGGGTTTCCCTGATGGTAATTTCTTATGGGAGCAGACGGCCTCAACTTTTCCCCAAAGAATGGCTGATGGACTTGAGGTAACCATGTTATATTACAGCACTTCTAGAGCAACCTTAAATGCATACATGGGCAACGTTTCCCCTCTTGATAGCTCAGGTTTAAATTGACATATAGCCCCAGCCACATTTGCAGATTTCGAGCAGCATATCTGATCTGCCTTCTTGACCATAATGTGACAATGGTTCTTCAAAGACTTCTATGTTTCTTCTGTTAGTTCTGAGATGGCAAAAGGCCATGCCAGCAGGACTTCATTCCTACTAACTAGACACGGGAATAAGGTGAGCCAGGCCAGGTGAGCATGTGCCCGGCAGCCTGGTAGTCAGTTTAGATGCATTGTGAGCACCAGTGTCTGCAGAACCAGCCTCTCCCCAAGGTTCATGTGCACTAGACTAAAGGGCCTCTTCTTCAAGCTCCTCTAGTGTCAGAAGAAAGCAATGCCCCTGGTCCAAGAGGCCTGGGTAAGGGTTAATTGCCTGGGTGGGAGGATACGTCGGGTGCAGTGGGACAGATACAATTTGAGTGCCTGGGAGGCAGGATTGGAAAGGTGCAGTGTATCAAACGCGGACAGCAGTGGGACAGTGAGTGCCTGGGCGGGAGGATACGTCGGGTGCAGTGGGACAGATACAATGTGAGTGTCTAGGCGGGAGGATACGTCGGGTGCAGTGGGACAGATACAATGTGAGTGTCTAGGCGGGAGGATACGTCAGGTGCAGTGGGACAGATACAATGTGAGTGTCTAGGCGGGAGGATACGTCAGGTGCAGTGGGACAGATACAATGTGAGTGCCTGGGGGGCAGGATCGGAAAGGTGCAGTGTATGATGCGTGGAAAGCAGGTTTCCTTCCGGTCAACCCCATCCATAGAGCAGCTAGGAATTCCCATCTGCTGGGCCATCCAGTGTGCAGTAAACATCCCTCTCCCTATTAGCTACAGCTTCTAAAACCTTTCAAGCTACCACAATGTCTGTAATATTAGTGGGTGGTTCACCCCGCACACACACACTAAAAAAGCTTATGAAAGCATAAAATGTTAAAGCTACAAGGGACCTCGGCGAACAGATGCATTATTTACTTTATATATATTTTTTCATTTTAGTGCTCAACAGTGTCAGGAGATGCGTTCATTCAGTTCCTTTCCCTGGCTTGCATACCCTGCCCCCACCCCCACCCCTGGCCCAGGCCTGCTCCAGCTTTGAAAGCCGTGGGAAATCCTTCCTGGGGTCCTGAAACACTGCACACAGGGTGCCCTGCACCTTTCTCCTGCCCTGAAACACTGCCATCGCTCTGGCATCATGATCAGCTTAGGCAGCTCCCCGACCAGGCTCCTCAAAGGCATGTGCTCTAGGGGCGCCCTAGCCTCCTGCTCTGGGAAGAAAGTAGGTGCTGGGCCAGAGTCTGTCTGTCCCGGGAGAACCAGGGTCAGCTCGAGGCCCATGTTTCACTGCAGACTAATCTCAGGAGAGAAGAAACCCTGGTACCTCTGGGTTATTCTTGGGGTGAACAACAGGACCAAAGGAGCCCAAGCAAACCCATCGCCATCAACCAACCATTCAGAGTCATAGCAGCCACCGCGCGTTAGAGAGCAGAAGTGCTCCGCAGGCAGTTCAGCTTTGCTTTGCTGTAATCATCATGGAAACCAGTCGCCAAGCCTTTCTTTCACAGCACTGTTGGGGTGGGTTCAAACAGCCAAGCTATAGATGAGGAGCCAAACATTAATCATTTTCACCACCCAGGGGCATTAGGAGAGAAGGAAACAGGGTATATCCAGGTAACTCTTATTGAGATGGCACCTGGATTTGTCAGCCACGGAGGCTAATTTAAATCTGGCTTTCAAAAAAGGGGTAAGTGGGAAGTTTGCTGTTCCTTTTAAAGGGAGAAGGCACAGAGAGACTCCAGGAGTTATAACCACAAAGCTCCCCAAACTCTCCCCCTGGAGACTCTAGTCTGCAGGGCAGCCCTCAGAGGGAGGGGGCTTTAGGGCATCCCTGTCCCTGCCACCCAGGTCCTCTGTCCTGCATGGGCCTGTAAGGATCAGGAACTCCCTAGGCAGGGAAGTCCCCAGCCTCCTAATACATGCTTCCTTGAGTTTTAGGGCCGTGAGTGCTACTGACTATGACAATCAACCTCTTAGAGAGACTGGTCCGAGGCTGGGCCAAGAAGAGAACAAACTGCTATCGTTTCCACCAGGTCAATCTCCTCGGAGCAAGGGGCCATCACCCACGTGTCCGTACATTGTCCTGAGATGGCCTGTGTGTTGCGGTGGTGCGGAAAGCTCTGCCACCCGGGTTTCCAATGCCAGCACGGTCACCCGGGTGGTCAGGTTTCAGTATAATTCCCGGACTAAGACAGACTAGGAAGAAGGGTCTATTTCCAAACAATAGTCAATGACAACCATATAGATCAAAGAAGAAGGCCAAGGGAGTAAAGGGAGACGTGGTGTGATGGTACGGGCCGGCAGAAGAGCTGTGGTCTTGGACTCGCACATATCAGTGAGTGGGAGTAGCAGGCAGTGTTGCTTTCTGTGGTTTGTAAAACCACAATGAGTCAGAGCCCACTACACAGCACCTAACAACAATATAGCAAGGAAGGCTTTTCTGCAGAGCCTCCAGCCTGCCCTACCCTTGCTGTGCTGCTGCCTCTGAGGATAGCTCATTGTCCCGAGAGCCTCACAACGCCAGAGGCCACCCCTGGCACAATTTACAAGCAGCATAAGCCCTCCGTAGTAGGCAGAATAGGAGGCCCCAAAGACAGCTGATTGTGGCCCAATTCTTCTCCGGATTAAGGATTTGTTACTTTCCCTGGCAAACAGACTTTGCAAATGTGAATAAGTTCAGGATCTTGAGATGGGAAGAAGATGATCCTGGATTGTCCAGTTGGGTCTGGGGTATAACAAGGGTTCTTACAAGAGCAAGGCAGGACCATCAGTGGAGGGAGAGGGGGGAAAAGATGCTGTGTTGTTGGCTTTGAAGATGGAAGGAGAGGTCACCAGCCTGCTGTCAGCTTCTGGAAGCTGGGAAGGGGTTCTTCTCCTCTGGAGCCCCCAGAAGGAAGGCACCTGGTGGACACCAGAGCTTTGACCCAGCGGACCCCACTGTAGACTTTTGACTTCCAGACCTGGAAGATGATAAATCGGTGTTTAACTTGGTGATAATTTTTCACTCACTCATTGCTTTTGAGTCGATTCCAATTCTAGGTACAGGGTAGGACCTATGGGACAAGGACCCTATAGGATACAGTAGAATTGCTCTACGGGTTTCCAAGTCTATAAATCTTTATGGGAGTAGAAAGACTCATCTTTATCCCACAGCATGGCTGGTGGTTTTGAACTACCTATCTTGTGGTTGGCAGCCCAATTCATAACCCACTATGCCACCAGGGCATAATTTGTTACAGCAGCCATTTAAAAAAGACATAGTCTAGTCAATTCCCACTCATAGCAACCCTGTAAGACAGAGTAGGACTTCCCTGAAGGGTTTCCAAGGATATAAATCTATATAGAAGCAGACTGCAACATATTTCTTCTGCACAAGGCCTGCTGTGTTTGAACCATGACCTTTCCATTAACAGCCTAGTGCTTTCCCTGCTGCACCTCCAGGGCATTTTTTAGGAAATGAATACACTGTAGGAAACAAACACACTGCAGGAAACCTATACAGTGTAGGAAGCTAATACCCTGTAGGCAGCTGATACACTGTAGCAAACTGATACACTGTAGGAAACGAATACACTGTAGGAAGCCAATACACTGTGGGGAACTAATACACTCTAGGAAGCTGATACACTCAAGGAAGCTGATACACTGTAGCAAACTAATACACTGTAGGAAACGAATACACTGTAGGAAGCCAATACACTGTGGGGAACTAATACACTCTAGGAAGCTGATACACTGTAGCAAACTAATACACTGTAGGAAATGAATACACTGTAGCAAACTAATACACTAGGAAGCCAATACACTGTGGGGAGCTAATACACAGTAGGAAACTAATACACTCTAGGAAATGAATACCCTGTAGCAAACTAATACACTGTGGGGAGCTAATATACTGTAGGAAATTGATACACTGCTGGAAGCTGATACACAGCAGGAAACCTATACAGTGTAAGAAGCTAATACACTGTAGGAAGATGGACAGGAGCCCTGGTGGTGTAGTGGTTATGTGTTGGGCTGCTAACCACAAGGTCATTAGTTCAAAACCACCAGCTGCTCCAAGGAAGAAAGATAAGGCTTTCTACTCCCATGAAACATTAGCCTTAGAAACCCACAAGTGGATCGCTATGAGTTGGAACCAACTTGATGGCAGTGTGTTTGGGTTCTGGTGAGAAAGAAGGACACCTGAGTAGGAGGTGGAGGTGTCTTGCTGTCTCATGGACCTGGCTCCATTGAACTACAAGGGCCTCAGAAGAGGCAGTCTCTGAATTCCTCAATGGCCTCTCCCTCTCCAGCGCTGGCCTTCCTGCCCCTCTGCTCCACTTGTCCCGAGCCCCAGCAGAGCTCTAACCTGACCTTCCTAGAGAGGAAGCAGCTCTCTCCCTCTTGTCCTGTGCCCACCTGGCCTCTGCAGCTCCAGCTCTCCTCCCCACAGGATGGTTCCAAATGCCCTGCTGACCTTAACTCTTATGTGGCTGAGCCAGCTGCAAGCACCAGTCCATTAAAAGCGACCAAATTATTAATGTCCAGACAGAGCTGGGTCAGACACAGATGCTTTGTAGCTGCCAGTCCGAGGGGCATCTGCAGAGACCTGCTGCCATCCTCCCTCTCTTTTCTATGAAGTACTTCCAACTCAAGGACATGTCTGCCTTCCACCCAAGGACAGGGACACTCATGGGACCTGCTGGAATCCAACCTTCAGTCTCCTTCCTCTCCATGGGCTGCAGCCCAATGCGACTGCAGGCAGGGTAAGCCAGGTACACTGGAGCAGCAGGTAGGTATGTGGGATAGGAACACAGCAAAGTAAGCATGACTCCGTGCCTACAGGGCATGTCAGGGCAGGGCAGGGCAGGGCAAAGGCATCCAGTGCCCTGACAAATGGGCACTGCTACCTTATACCATTCTCTCTCAGCTGGCCATGGGGATCTGAGGAAGGGGTGCACACAGACTAGGAAATCTAACCAGAAGGGTGCAGTTCCAGGAGGCTGACAATAGACAGGCAATGTCATAATCCTGAGGTCCCAAGAAGGAGTGAGATCCAGATGACAGCAGCCGGAGCCGACCCCTGGCACCCAGGAGAGGCACATCAGCTGCTGTGCTAGGTGGTGTTTCCAGAAACAGATCACCATGCCCTTCTTCACAGGTGCTTCTGAGTGTCCCTCTAGTGTGCTTCTAGTTGGCAGCCACGTGTGTTAAACCTTTGCACCACCCAGTGACGCCAAGTGAGACACAAGCCAGGGAGATCTCTCCACCCACCAAGCTTCCTTTGTCATCTACCCTGCCAGCTCCCGCCAGGACCCCTCGCCCGAACCAGAGACTCAAGAAGCGGAGAGCAGAGACGATGGAGAACAGAGTCAGAGAAGTTGATAGAACTTCTTACTCTACTACTTTCAGCACACTTTCTCTACCCCTGATGTCCACCCACTGGCCATCACTTCCCTCTCCATTGACACTACCCATAGTTCCCTGGATGGCTCGTCCCATAGCTCTTGGCCACGTGGGTGGTCCTTCATGTCTCCTTTGCTGAATGTATTCTAGACCGAGCCCAGGGGAATGTCAGCCTCCAAGATGGGCGCACTATGCCTGCCCCCGTCTTGATTGTTGTTCCAGCAGCTACAAACATAGGTTCCCAACATTTGTCCAGGGACTCGAGGGACTACCTTGAATGAAGACATGAGTTACCCAGGAGTCTGAAGAGTGAAAGGGGGTTATCCAGGTGACAGGCTATCAGGCCAGGCTCCATGGGGCTCCTCCTGACTCCGTGGAGTGCTGTCTGTCTACAGGGCACTTCTTCCTCTCCCTGTTTCCCACCCAGGGACGGAGGAGGGGGCCAGGTTTCCCACATGGCTGCCCAGAAAGAAGGGGATGGGGGGTGGACAGTGATTCCAGTCCCAGGCTGCAGTGGTCACAGCTGTCCCCAGCTTCCCAGTCACTGAACTAGTAACAAAGTGACAGCAGCTCAGGGTCTTAGTGGGACCTGCCTCCAGGATAGAGCAGGGAGTCTCTCAAGGAGGAATCAGGTGAAATACTACATTCTACTGGGATGATTCCAAATTGAGACAGGTTTCTTTTCATTCAAATATAGTGATTTGGGGACAGAGAAGGGCAATGAAATCTATGTATGTTGTCATTACTGGGTGCCACAGCCTCCTGATGCATTGCAGAGAGACACTGCATGGTCTTGCACCATCCCCATCATTGGTCCTGTGCCTGAGCCACTGAGCAGTCACTGTGTCCACCCATCTTGTGGAGGGCCTTCCTCTTTTATGCCTCCCCTGTTTACCAAACACACACACACACACACACACACACACACACATATGGAATAGTCACTGATCAAGTTGATGCTCTTCCAAAAGCCATTTAGCTCACATACATAAATGTCAGGTGGGATCTATTGTAATGCAAATAAGCATAACCACACTCCTATCCTCAGTACCATGTGAGCTGCAGCACGCGGCAATGATGAGGGCAGAGGGAAGCTGCTTGTAAGGGCATGTCAGGTTAGGAAAAGAATGAAAGGACGCAGGCACCAAGCAAGGGCCATTCGAAATAGCAGTGGGAAAAGCACAGAGGAAACAGAGCCCCCAAGAAACACCAACATGATGTGAAGGACAAGCTGGAGAGGTCCCCCTGATGCTGAAACCAAAGTGGCCAAGAGATGAAAGTGGCCGAGCAGGGGCCTTGGTGCTTGAGCTCAGGGAGGAGGGAAGCCACCCTCTAGACACAAAGCATTCTTGTGAAGAAGTGGCCTGTCTAGCAGAGGAACCGAATCAGTATAAAACACAAGTCAGAACGGAAGATGCTTCTGAAACTAGAAAGGCTAGGATGCATAAATGGAATGGACTCACTAGGCACAATAAATTGAGTTACATATACAGCTAAACAGGAGCCCTGGTGGTGTAGTGTTGGGCTGCTATCCAAAATGTCAGCCGTTTGAAACCACTAGCCACTCCAAGGGAGAGAAATGGGGCTTTCCACTTCTTCTTTCTGAAGCAGAACAGTGTCTGAGTCTCATGGGGCTGTTCTACCCTGATCTATATTGTCGCTATGAGTCAGCATCCACTGAGCTGCAGTGAGTTTGTTTTTTTATATGCAGATAGGTACTGGTGACTTCCTTTCAATATTTCAAGGGCAAAGGAGTAGAATAATCAACACACACACACACACACACGTTAGTACTTATCTGTATTAGTTTCCTAATGTTGCTATAAGAAACTGGTGGCTTCAAACAATAGACATTTATATTACAGGCCAGAAGTCTAAAGTCAAGGTATGGGACCACATTCTCTCTAGAGACTCCACCAGAGGATTCTTCTTTACCAAGCCCTAGCTTCTGGTAGTTAGCTGCCAGGACGATGGTGTCCTGAGGTTCATAAACAGATCACTCTAATCTTTGCCTCCCTTGTGTCACAGGGTGTCCCCCCCATGGAGACTCCGTGTCTAAACCCTTTCTTCTTCTTTTTAATTAAACGATCATTTTATTGGGGGCTCTTACCACTCTTATAACAATCCATACACCAAAACCTCTCTCCTTACAAGGATCTTCACCACATGTTAACCCCATCATGGCCCAGTATGACTGAGTCTTAATTTGATTGTATCTGTACAGACTTGATTTCCAAATAAGCTCACGTCCACAAGCAGTGGGGTTAGGGCTTGAACAAAATTGGGGGTGGGAGGCACTGCATTCAGATGTGTTTGAGGCCCACAACATAACATTCCTTAGATTCCAGAAGGCAGTGGAGGAAAAGGTTATGATCCAAGAAGACACCAGCCAACTAAGGTATCACTGTCTTTTCAAGGCAAGAGAAAGACCCTCAGATATGCACCTGGGATGAAAGATCAGACCGTGCAGATCTTTTGTGCCTAAAAATCTACGCAACTAAAGAAAGGATGGATTAAAGAGCCCCTCACAGCACTGCTGGTGGAGGTGGAAACCTGTTCACTTTACAAATCTAAATACATATGATAACCCCCGCTACAAAATCAAAGGCAAATATAACGAGTCTTGAAATGTGAATGTGAAGATGATAATTTACCAACACTGAATAAGTCCCCAGGTGTGAAAAACAGAACAATATGAGCAGGTAAATCTGGTGCTTGTTGTTGCTAGGTACCATCAAGACGACCTGACTCCTGGAGGCCCTGTAGACAACAGTATGAAGCACTGCCCTGTCGGGTGCCATCTTCAACCCTGTTGTCATGTGACAGCCTGGCTCCACAGCACCGTGCCAGTCCACCTGGTGAAGCAACTGCTTCTTGTCCGTACCCCTCCCTCCATGGACCAAACACCATGGCTTTCCCAGGGCTATCTCTCTTGATAACATGGCCACAGCACCGAGACAAAGTCTCCCCAACTTATCTCTTCTAAGGAGCTTTCTGGCTGTCTTTCTTCGCAGACGGGGTCCTTCATTCTTTTGGCAGTTCACGGGAACTTTCTGTATTCTTTGCCGGCACTGCAATCAAAATGCAGCTTCTTCTTCCAGCCTCTTTATTCAATGTCCAACTTTCACATGCATATAAGGCAATCGAAAACACCTTGGCTTCAGTCAGGTGTACCTTACTCTTCAACGTTAACAGCCTTGCTTTTCAACACTTTAAAGAGGTCCTGTGCACCATTGCTTGATCTCTTGGTGCTGCTTCCAGGAGCACTGATTGTGGATCCAAGCAAGAGGAGGCCTTGACACTGTCAATCTTTTCCCCCTTTAGCTGATATGTAACCCTCCAGCTAACCTGCAGGAGATAGACGGGGCTGTCTACTCCCACAGAGACTCACCGTCTCGGAAGCTCACGGGGTCCCATGCTATAAGGTTGCTAAGAATCAGCATCAACTCGATGGCAGTGCGTTTGGTTTAGTTTGGGTTTCCTTTAAGTTTAATACACACAGCAAGCCAGGTTGTGTCATCTGCATAGCACAGGTTGTTAATAAGCCTTCCTTCGATCCTGCTGCCGAATTCTTTTTCATAAAAGCCAGATTCTCTGATTATTTGCTCAGTAAACAGACTGAATAACTGTGGTGAAAGGGTGCAACCCTGACACACACTGCTCCTGATTTACATTTTGGGAGCAATCAATGGTGTGCACATTTGCTCCCGAAATGTAAATGTTAAAAGCTGGACTGCACATTTGGAAAAAAGCAAGGCATGCACAGAACGTAAGGTGCCATGACGCACAGCTCAGCTTCCAACCAAAAGGTTAGGAGTGCCACACCCACGCGGGCTCTGCGGGACACAGACATGCTCTCCATTCTCCTGGAGAGAACACAGTCTACAAATGCCCAGGGCAGCTCCGCTGGGTCACGTGTGTGGAAAGGGACCAGCAGCACCTAATAGCAGCCACCCACAGCACTGAGCAGAGGAAGCATTTATAGATGAATCATTTTTATTTCTGCCACGTTCATTTCTATTTATTTTATAATCCATAATGGTAATCATTTCATCGATCCCCACTTCCATAATAGTGTTGCATCAAATGTATGTGTCTCTCTGTGTGTGTTTGTTGGTATTAAAGACAACTTGACAGAAATAATGAGGAGCATTTCTTGAGGAATCGGGGGTGGGGGGCGAGAATTAAAAAAACATTTGCAAGGGTGACCCCACCGCATGCCAGGACTGTGCCCCACGGGGTCTCGCTGGCTGGGACTTTTCAGAAGTAGGTGGCCAGCACTTTCTTCTGATGCGCCTCTGGGTGGGCTCAGTAAGCAAGGCTATCTTTGTCTGAACAAACAGTCAAGAACTGCAGCCATAACCAGTGAAGAAAACAAAGACTGTTCCTGTTCGAGGGACCAACGGGCCGTCCGAAAATGTGGGCTGTGAAGAAAACGCCAATGGATTCCCTGAGGGGGGGCGTGGCAGAACCAAGAATGGTTCATGTATCTCAGAGTCTAGAAAAAACACATATTCAAATCTTGCTCAGATCAGGAGGTATCCTCCTGAAAGCTAAAGGCATCAATTAACCAATTAGAGAGTAGAATGACTGAGCCAGCCCCCAGCTCAGTGGCTCCATCAAAATGACCACAAAGCGCGAAAGCTTAGACCCACACTGAGGAGGCAGAGCCAGAGAGAAAATGTTGAGTGTGGAAAGGAAGGACCAATGGGGGTTAAAAAAACAACCCACAGACAGAGAACTGGTTGTGTTTTGTTTTGCTTTTTTTTAATAGCCATGGAAAGAGCAATTTTCTAGGAATCTGGCACGTATCGAAGTTGACTTCAAAGAAAAAGAATTGAAGAAAAATCATGGAAGAAATGGAAAGGTTGTCAACGCATGGGTTGCCCCCTAGAAGGCGGTGAAGCAGAAATACATGTGTAATGTCGGAGCATTACCCTCCGCACATTCACCTGTGTGAAATTGCCAGGCCCCCGACCCCATAAATCCACAGGGGCAGTTCTCGCCTGTCCCACAGTCATGGTGAGTCAGCATCTACTCAGTGACAGTGAGTTTGATCTCTCCCCAATCAATCAGATTGAAATTAGCATACATTTACCTTCTCGACCCTCACTCTATCAAATAGGCTTTTTTTTTTTTTTAAGCCAGGCAGCGTGCCTGACTTGTCTTCCTAAAACAATCCACAGAACACAATTCCTACCTCCCACTCTCCACATTTTTTTTTAAGCAGATGTCGTCAGCTGCCACCAGGTGAGTCTCTGACTCAGGGTGTCCCCTGCACAATGCTGGTCCTGCACAGTCCCCAAGGCCAATGGCAGATTCAACTGTTGTGAGTTTTCATTGGCCAATATTTGCAAGATCACCAGGTCTTTTTCCCTGGTCTGTCTTACTGTGGAGATCCTCCTGACCCCTGTCCAGCCTCATTGCAGCACACACGCCTCCGCTACAGGTGGGTGGGTGGTTCTACATGGGGTGAATTGGCCAAGGATGAACCTGGGGCTCACATGAGGGAGATGAGAATTCTACCACTGACTCACCAATGCCCAGTTTACAGCAGATGCATTATTTCATACTATCGGAATTGGTGGAAAAGATCTTTGGTACAGGATAGAGGTAGAGAAGTCATGGGAGAAGAGGGGTAGGTATTTCGAACCACCATAGGCAGGGGCATTTAATCATGTACTCATATTTAATGCAGTCTAGGGAAGGGGTAGGGGCTCTCTCTGTCAAGAAGACAAGAGCAAGTTAATGGGGGAAAGCTGTATGCGCATATGCGCATGTGCAGGACATGGTCAACACAAGGAACTCAGCACAGCCAGATTGTCAGTGACCCTCTGTACTTGTATCTGAGGGCTGTCATAACAGGGCCACAAGCTGGTGGCTTCTATGAATACAGACTGCTATCTGTGAAGGCTGAAGGTCCCAAAGCTGGGAGGCTGACTCCAGTCTCTGTAAGACCCTGAGGAACATCTCCAAGAAGGCTCTAGAGGAAGATCACATCATGTGCTTCCCAGCTTCTGGGAATCCCCTGGCATTCCTTGGCTTGCAGCTGCAACATCACTCCACAGCCACATGGCCATCTTCCCTGCCTGTCACTCAGTGCCTCTTCTCTTGGCTAGGACACCACTCAGACTGCATAAGGACCTCTTCCCAATTCTCGTGGGGCCTTATGTCCACTGATATCCCCAGCAAGGAGCTGATCTCCAAACAAGGTCCTGCACGCAGGCACCAGGGGTTAGGAGGTCGACAGACATTTTCAGTCGGCACCATTCAATCATTGGCACTCTCTCTCGTGAGTCGTCAGCATGTACTGCCTGTGCTGTTCCTGAGGCATGGGATCCCGAGAGACAGGAGGAGCCCCAGGAGCATGCATTTAACCACCCTGGCGGGTTGTTCAGTGGAAGCCTGAGCCCACAGGTGGTGATGCCCAGCATGAGGTGCCTCCTCTCTCAAAGGAGCAACAGAGGGAGCTCCCCTCATGGCTGTGAGGATCCTGACTGACCCACCAGCAAGGGGACCCCGAGTGGCTCCATTCACTAAGGCAGGAAGAGAGGGAGAGAGAGCAAGAGGGCGAATGAGCTGGAGAGAGAGCCAGAAACATGCTTTGCCAGCCGTTTCTGCAAACCACTCCTCTAAAGGACTGTGGGTTTGTGTCCTCCACTCAGCTTGTGTGTGCTGGGACATTTCCATGTCCCCAGCACTCTCCTCCCTCCCTTCCTTCCCAGCAAATGCAGGCCCAGCGCACTTGATTTCTGTCTTGTGACCATTATGGAAATCTGGCTTCATTTCGCCTCCTAATTTATGATCTTGTTAACATGCCCGCATGCCAGATGGTCCTGTGCTTCAGGTTGGGAGATAATGAGATAAACAAAAACTGCTGTAAGAAGCAAAGAGGGAGGGGTTTTCTTTCTTTCTGTTTCTCTTTTTCCTTCTTCTCCTCCTTCCTTGAATGAGCTGCTCTTCATTTCTAAAAATGGGCTCTGGAGACCTCGGCCACAGCTCCCTGAGTGTCTTGAGCAGGTGAGCGGCACATGGGAGGAGAGGTCGGTCCTCTGTGCTCTGGCATTCCATCCCTGAAGGAGGCCCGAAACCCCAGCCCAGCCTGCTGCCAAGGAGTGAGTTCTGAGCCAGCCGCTCTGCAGGGAGTAAAACCATACTCCACTGGAGTGTCAAGTCTGTGCCGCCCCCCAACCCCCTGGGAAGTAGATTGCCAGTCCTGTCTTCTGAGGCACCCCTGGGCAGGTTTGAACCCCCAACCTCTTGGTAAGTAGAGGAGTACTTACTGGTCTGTGCTGCCCAGAGACAGAGGCTGGGAACAAAGCCCCTCTTTAGATTGTATTCATGATTGAACTTACTGTATCCTTGTGTAATCCCATTTAATTACCGCGCTCATAGCCCTTAATATATCATCCTGTCATTGTTTGCCCCCCCCCCCCACACACACACACACACCCTGACCCCACTTTTTATGCAGTGAGCTCCCTGGGCCATGTCTTTTTCCTCTGAGCCCATGGTCTCTAGCACCAGGCCTGGCACTGAGTCAACGTATATTCATTAAACACCTCCACTGTGAATAGGCTGTGAATATGTAAGTTGCCACTCAAATGAGAACCAGGGCCCTGGACAGATACCTCTCCGCTACCCAGTAGCACGGCCAGCACCATGTTCAGAGGGGCTGTCACGGACTGCAGCTCTGGGCTGGGCCACATGATCCCAAAGGACCCTCTCCATTCGTTCTCCAGCCCCAGGATTGCCTTGTTCTGTGCCAGTAAAGAAAACATCCAAAAGATAGCATAAGGAGACACATGACACTTTTCCCATCATTCTCCATCCATCTTGAACCCTTGCAAGTGGGCACTGGAAGGAATCTCATGGCCCATCCTGTCTACTCCGTTTGTCTCCAACAGCTGTCCTTAGATCTTCCTCGGAAGATAGCTATCCATATCCCACTTGCAAAAATTAGTAACCCAAGGGGCTCAGTCCACTTGATGTCTAGGGCAGGGGTCAGCAGAATGTGACTCACAGGCCAAATCCAGCCAAAGCGTGCCTTTGTAAATAAGGTTTTATTAGAACCTAACCACATGCATTTGCTTGCTTTAAAGATACCATGGCAAAGCTGAATGGTTGCAGCAGACACCAGATGGCCTATAAGGCCTCAGAGATTTACTCTCTGGCCCTATAGAAAATGTTTGTCAACCACAGACGTGGGGGAAACACAGGCACCACCACCTCCACTCCCACTGCATGCACAGACATAGGCTGCTAACCATAGGTGAACCACCCGCAGCAGCACTGATCAAAAGACACCGAAAAGCCACGGCACCGAATACCACCATCCAATAAAGTCCCCCGTATTGCACCTCACTGCCATTGAGTCAATTCTTCCTCATAGTGACCCCTGCAGGACAGAATTGATCTGCCTCTGTGGGTTTCTGAGACCATACGTATGGAGTAGAAAGCTTCATCTCTCTCTCTCTCTCTCTCTCAAGGATTAGCTGGCGGTTTCGAACTGCCTACCTTGGCTTAGCAGCTCAACATGTAACCCCCTAATCCACTAAGGCTCCTTCCCCATAGCAAGGTGCTCCTTATATTTTTTAGGCAGCAAGATCATATGCTACTCAGTCACCATGTACCAATCAAAACATGAGAGTCAGGCTGGAAACTAATTTCCAGTGCGGTTTTAATTGTTTGCAAAATAATCTTTCTCACTGGCTTATCACTTTTCATCATAAACCGCTATTAATCACAAGCAGTGTTCTGAGGGAATATTTTGAGATCTGGTTGGGAGGGGTGGGGGTGGCAAAGGAAGGACCATCTGCAGTCTTGTCCTGAGCTAGCCACATACCCAGGAATATCATGCAAACAAAGAGCCTGAGAATCAGCCCCTAGCAGTAATCCACCCGGAGATTAGGTAGGAGCCAGAAGAGCTTGCTGACAGAGTTCCAAATAATAGGATTAGCTTCAGCCAGATGTACTAATGCCCCTGACTCTTTCTAAGACGGGAAACAATTCAATTTAGCAATTTGCTAATGTCAGGACCCTGTTGTAAATATCCTCTCCAGTCCGCCAGTCCAAGTTCTAGTTTGGAAAGAAAACCACTTACAGAGCCTCCCTCCCAAGGACCTGGAGTCTCGTCTGAGGGATAGGACCATATTCAACAGTGAGTCATGGGTGGCAATTCCACTCGAGGCTCGCTACCCTGAGGATCTGTGGGTGCCTCAGCAAAGATTATCAGGGACTAAATCAAACGCTTGCCCAAGTTGCTTAGAAAGGTAAACACCTGTTTACATCTCACTCAGCCTAAAGAGCAAGCATCTGACATCATCAGGTCCATTTTTATTTGTTTGTTTTGGTGGGAGGGCATTGAGCTGAAAGACCCAGAGACCTGTACCACGGAGGGAGCAAGATTGTTTCTAGTGAAAACCAATTTCCCCAACTTTAACGTTTTATTCAAGGCAAGGCCCTACATGCTTTGGACCTGTTGTCAGGAGAGACCAGTCCCTGCAGAATGACATCATGCCTGGTCAAGTAGAGGAGCCACAAAAATAAGGATGTCCCTTAAGGAGATGGATTGGCACAGAGGCTCCAACAATGGGCTCCTGGTTCAGGAACCACCATTTGAGAATGGTGAGGGACCGGGCAGTGTTTTGCTCTGTTGTGCATACAGTCGCTATGAATCTATGAATCTGAACCGACTCCATGACCCCTCACAAGGACAACAGCCCTGTGAGCCTTCACACAGGAGCTGAACAGTGGGTGGACTTTGAAGAAATCCCAGTACTCGTGATTTATAGGCAGGTATCCCAGGTAAATAGAGTGGTCAGGTCCTCACATTACAAGTATGAAACGCAGTTCAGCAGAACCTTGTTCATATTCTAGAGGAGGAGACGGAAGGGGCACTGGCTGCCATGCACACGGTCGGCGATTTGAAACCACCAGATGCTCCTCGGGAGAAAGCCAGGGCTTTCGACTCCCATGAACAGTTACAGAGTTGGAAAACTACAGGTGGGGGTGGAGGGGTGCTCACTGTGAGTGGGCATTGACTCGATAGCAGTGAGTTTGCCTGAGTTGAGACGGAAGCTCAGGGAGACACGGCAGCTGCCTACAGCCACGATTAGAATTCCGATTCCCAGTTCAGCCATCTTGCCGATTGATTTTTCACACTGCCTCCTGATTTGACTGAGGACTCTTGTCAACTTCAAAAGCACAGCAAAACTGGATGAAGTAGAAAATGAATAAAAATACGATTTATGGTCTCCTAGAGCAGCGCCCGGGTAGAGCCACACTTGATCTGCTTCTGTCGGAGCACCGTCTCTGGAAAACCGTCTCAAGGGCAGCTCTACCCAGAACCGTGGGATCATCGCCATGAGCCAGAAGCAACTCTGCTTTTGTCTCTGGTATCAGGCATGGCTGGATCCAGGTGTGTTGACGGCAGCATCAGAAACACCCTCCTCTCCCTTTCTGTTCTGAAGGGGCCTTGGGGGCGTGCTGGCACAGCCAGTCAATCCCTGGGAAGAAGACGTGGCCTGTTCAGTAAAGATTCGAGATGCTCCGGGGGCATTCCACGCTGTGCCACAAGGTTGCTATGAGTTGGCAAGAACTCGACAGCCAAGGGCTCCCTTTTGAGTGAGTTTGAATTCCTGTTGGCTTCCTCCTCAGACAGGGGCCTTTGTCTCCTCCCAGGCTGGCAGCCTTGGCAGGAAGAGAAGGCTATACTTTATGCAGGAGCCCAGGACTAATTGCTCCTTGGCTCAGAATGGCCTCACTTCATTGATGGGTCCAACCTTCCAACCTGAACCTGTTCCCACAGATGGTTGTTCGGTGCTGTTGGGTTGCAGCTGGGCCACAGCGACCCGATGCACAGCACCAGGAAACACGGCCCTGTCCTGCGCCATCCTCACATTGTTCTTGTGCGGCTTTTTTAAATGTATGGTTAATTGGGAGTTAATACATATAGCATATCAGTCCATAGTTCAATCACGTCAAGCAGAATTGTACAATTGCTACCACAGTCAGTTTCCAAACATTCTTTTTCTTCCTGGACTCCTGACATTGTCTCCCTTTTACACCCCCACCACCAACA
>NW_022105908.1:4442261-4475028 GCF_000313985.2 Echinops telfairi | reverse complement strand
AACAAAACCAAACAAAAATACAGGAAATGGTGAAAACCAGATCAGGTGCAGCATGCATCAGAGAGGGATCAACGGACAAAGTTTTAACTGTTCACATCAGATTTATCCCTTTGATCTTCTGTACTGATCTCTCTAATGCACTCTGCTTAGTGACCACTCTCCTCCCACCCTCGATTCTTACAACTGATCTCATGTTTGAACCCATTTTTGTAGCCCTTGTATCAATCTCTCTTGTTGAAGGTCTTTCTCATATTTTCTACGTTACCAAGCACTGTACACTTGCCCAGGGACTGGTGTCTCCTGATAACAGTTCCAAAATAGATAAAACAAAGTCTCTCCAACCTTGCTTCTATGAGCACGTTGGCCACACATCTTGCTGCAGCCTGAGTGTGTGATCGCTCCAGAAGCTCTGTGCCCAACTCCTTGCCATCCAGATGAACTAGACTCAGCGCGACCCCACCGGACAGGGTAGACCTGTCCCTGTGAGCTTCTGAGACTGGGACTCTTCATGGGAGTAGAAAGCCCACCTTTCATTACAATGTGGAACCACATGGATGAGAGAATTGGAAAGAGGTTCCCCAAAGGAGTCGGGGTACTGTTTCCATGGAGGTGCAATGCTGTGAAGCAAATCCAGGCAATGCCCATGGAACTCCCTCAAAGCTTGATTATTTCCCTGCTTTGGGTCATGCCAGCTCCCCTTGCTTTGGATCCCAGGTGTTCTCATGCCTTGTCTAGCCAGGAAGTCTCCGGATCTTCTTCTCACCCCACTGAAGGGACACTTTCCCTTTAACAATGAACTAGTAAGGAGGCAGCCTTATCGATGCCCTGAATCATTTCCCCGGTTTAGGAGGACCGCTGTCCTCCTTGCCTCAGTACCATTCAGGATTCTTTCTCTTCCCGCCTCCTGTCATGTCACTTCTTTCTCCCACCCGGAGTGCCGAGGCCCTTCCTCGCTTCCAACTACTATTCACAAGTCCCCTTATCATCCTCGACAATGAACTTTCCCTCGAGTCGCTAGTTTTAATCTATGTGCATTTAATAGCATCGTGTCGTCCTAAAGTATTTTCTGTAATATCATGTAGTACTTCGTCATTTGCCTCACATTTGATCTTCACATTAATTCTGGGAAGTCAGTGGTGGTCCCAGCTCAGAAAGCTTACGTGTGCCTAAGGGTAGGAAGTTGGGACACAAAGGACAGGAGCTAGAAAGCGGCAGATCCAGGTCACCAACATCAAGGCCAGTGTGCTTCTAACAACCAAACCACGGACCAAACCCATTACCACTGAGCTGGTTCCCACTCAGAGTGACCCCATAGGACCAAGTAGACTGCTCTCTTGGGTTTCTGATCCTGTAGCTGTTTATGGGAACAGACAGCCTCATCTGTCTCCCATGGAATGGCTGGTGGATTTGAACTGCTGACTCTGTAGTTAGCATCCCAACACATTACCCACTATCCCACCAACAACTGCCATCAAGTTGAGTCTGACTCATAGTGCCTCATAGGACAGTGCAGAACTGTCCCTGTGGGTTTCTGAGACTGTCGAGCTTTACCGGAGGAAACAGTTTCACCTTTCTCCTGAGAAGCAACCGATGGATTCACCTGCTGTCCTTTCAGTTAGCAGTTCAATTCAGCCACACAGGTATACAATCATATGCGAACTTAGGTAGTGGTTCTCAGCAAGGGACACTTGACAATGTCTAGAGCAGCGGTTCTCAACCTGTGGATCGTGACCCCTTTGGGGGTTGAACAACCCTTTCACAGGGTTTGTCTGATTCCTAACAGTAGCAAAATGATAGTTATACAGTAGCAACAAAAATAATTTTATGGTTGGGGGGGGTGGGGGTCACCACAACATGAGGAACTGTATTAAAGGGTCGCGGCATTCGGAAGGGTGAGAACCACTGGTCTAGAGAAATTTGTGATCATCCTAACTGGTAAAGTGGGTACAGACTAGAGATACTAGTGAATACCCTGCAATGCCCTGAACAGCTCCCACATAAACAATTAACCAGGAGCAATATGTCAACAGGGCTGAAATTGAGAAACCCTAGATTAACATTCAAGTAGGAGGAGCTTCTATTCCTAGCAGCTAACAGTTTCCCCTTCTGCCTCCAGCACATGGAAAAAATTGTAATGGTAAATGTTACATTGCAGAAGGCAAGGGAAAGGGAAGACAGTGAATACTAGTGACATGGAGCACTAGAACAGCCAAGAGTACACCTGGAGGAGGAGGAGAAAAGAGGGGTTAAGAGGAAGGAGGAAGGAGAAGGAAGCGTGGGCAGGAAGGATACTGGCAGCCAAGGAAAGGGGCTGAGGTTCCAGCACCGATGAAATAGTAGGCGTTTGGGTTGGAGGGAACTGAGAAGAGCATCCCAGGCCGTGAAGGAGGGAGAAGGCTTCCCTGCTGCCTCTGCAAGCTCCAGGGAGTGTGATTTCAATGGGAGTCTAATTAAACCCAAAGCATTTCCCGTTATTCACACTCTGCTCCAGCGGATTCGGAACCTACATGCTGGAGAGGTTCCGTGAGGGGGAAGCCCCCTGGATGCATATTCACGGCAGAGGGGAGGAGCGAGCAGCTTGGCTCCCAGAATCCTCTCTTGTACCTGTTTTGGTTTTCTCCAGATTGTGTTTTCTCCAGAGGTGGGATGGGAAACAGAGGAAGCAGGTGTTGGCTGACAAAATCATGTGGGCTGAGAAGCCTCGGGAGAAATGTTCACCTGAAGGAGCCCTTGATGGCTTCCTCTGCTGGTGGGTCTGACCTTGTCAGAACTGCCCAGGAGTCAGATAAATACAGATCCTGTACTTAAACGTGGGTCTTCCACCAGATCCCAGCCTTTGATTACCAAAGGTGAAAGATCCTCTGCGATCACCTGGGTTTCCGGGAAGTCCATTCAGTTCAACACGACTGTTTGGACAAAGAGTAGTGTGCCCCAAACCAGACACCTTTGCAAGAGGATGAGGCTAGGGCAATGGGGGTCCTGGTGGGCAGGCCCAGCTGCATGGTTTATGGATTGGTGTGGACGAGGGAAACCTTGTCTCAGAAGAATGGACCAGGAGCACGTTTGTATAAATAATGGCCTTCAGCTTGGCTTTTACCAGGTGGTGTGTGTAGGTGAGAGTTTGAGTAAATGGAACAAGAAGAAAAAGAGGAAAGGCGTGGTCCCCTTTACCAGCGGGGAGGTTACTGAGAGGAGAGTCTGGAAGAGTCAATACATGCCAGGAGTTAAATGCCAGTGTTCCGTTTTGTGAACATGAAGGAAACAGTTGAGGAGACTTGGGAAGTGGAGTGTGACAGGACCCTGAGTGGAAGATGCAGATAGCAGGGGTCTCCTCCTGAATCTTCACATTGTGCTAGAAGCATTCTGAAAATGCCCCACCAAAGAAGGCTGAGAAGTGGGAGGTGCTGAATAGGGCACAGAAGGTTGAGAGGAGGGCACAGGCACCACAAGGCTCTTCTTAGTCAATCTAGGTTCAGCTGTACAAACAGCAACAACGACATGAAGCTGAAGGGACCCTGACACTAACTCTTAAAACCATTATTGTGTTGACCAGTAGGTTGCCTAAGCCTTCGTGTTAAAAAAAGAAAAGAAAAGGTTGATTAGGACTTGGATAGAAAAATGGGTTGGACTCAAGACAAACTTGAATGGAAAATATCATTTCTGCCCTTTATGAACAGTGGGTATTTGTTGTAGGCAAATCATTTCAGCCCCTGTTTTATCATCTACAAAATTAGGATGCTGTTGGCTACTTCACAATGTGGTAGTTGGGAGCAGATACACAGGAAGTGTCTAGCACAGATCACGGTGCCTGGTGATGGATCAGTAAACACTCGTTTCTTCTCCTGACCCCCATCTCCCTTGCAATCCACCACACTGTGCATCAGGTATTGGTGCACTTCATCACAGATGCACTGAGGATGGATCAAAGCAAGCACAGCCTCCTTCCCATGCCTAGTGCCCTGCATGCTGCCCTCCCAGAATCCCCTAACTCAAGTTGTCTTTGGATTCAGTATAGGGTCCCAGCCCCTCCCTGTACTCTGGGTTTTCTGATAAAGGATACAGTCCTATTTCTTCACTGGATCTCCCTCCTCTGTTCTTGTCTGCTCACCTGCAGGCACGTGGGGCCTCTTTCTGGACCCTGCCAGCTCTACCATTTATTTAACTTCGCTCTAGATATAAAGAATGTGCAGGAAGGCATGGCTAATGGTTGCTGGATCCTGCCTTATCTCTACAAGGGCCAGGTCCTGGTCACTTTGGCCACCGACTGGTTGGCTTGATGTGACTTCTGTAAGGAAACCAAGCAACTGCTCTGAACCTCCCGCCTCCTCCACCCCCACCACACAGGCACACTTACTCCCCCAGGAAGCAAACAGCCATGGTTCAGGAGGGGCCTTGTGTTCTTCCTGGGTAGACATCAAGTAGACCCACTGTAAGACTGGGGCTCCCAGACTCACCAGCTCTTAGGCGCCTCCCTCACCCAAGGCAGATGTTGAGGGCTGGAGTCTCTCAGAGACTCTGGCTCTTTGGTATCTGTCAGATTGAGAGACTAGAAGAGGGGCTAATACCTTAACACACACACACACACACACACACACACACGTGCGCGCTCACGATTTTAAAATGTGTTAAAAATTCTTTTACTGCATAGAGTTCTCCCTTGTATTATTGTTTTTCCTACTTGTCCTTTTTAATACTAATTTCTCGTTTGAATCAAAAATTATTTCACCGGAGAGGTGGTGATTAAATCCAATAATAATTAGGAGAAATACCAATTAAGTCGGGCGCTGCAAGCACCAGGCAGCGCTCATTCACAGCATTAGAGGAGGCTATGATTCAGTGAGGGGTGGGGCTCAGAGCACCTTCTTCCTCTTCTCCACACTCCCAGGCTGCCTGTGGAACAGGGTTTGTCTGAGTCAGAACCAAATGGAGACAGGAACAGCTCTCTTTCTATGTTCATGCTCATCTTTGCCACACCTGGTACCCTTCTTTTCTTACATTAGAATCCTCTGTCTTAATTTCCTCATCAACCCAAGCCTGCCATTGAATCCCCTGCCCTGAGTGTTTAGTAGTAAGGTGACCAGACATCCCACTTTTGGCGGGACAGTCCCGATTTTTGGCATTTTTAAAAAGTCCCGATTTTTGGAAAGAATGCACGACAAGCTAGGGAATGGTCTATTTGGTCCATTTAGACCAACTTTTTAATCAAGAATCAACCCCGACCCCCCTGGATCAATGGTGTCCCGCTTTAAATCTGGTCACCTTAGTGGCCCTTGCTGAGACCCCTGACAGGTTCCACAGAGACCAAGAGAAGCGAGGATTTTAAGACGAGTTATCGGTGAAGGGTGGGGACCAGAGGAGCAGGAGAAGAAAGGAGGTGCATATAGGTCGTGCTTGGGGTACGGCTGGTCTAGGCAGGCCCTTGGGGAAGGGGTGCCACAGGAATGCAAGCATTCTTCTTGTGTCTCCCTCCAACTCCAGCGGACAGAAGGGGCAGCCACTGGCTTCTCTATCCCTCACTTATGCCCATGTCCATGTGACTGAAGACAGGCAGATGGCCAGGACTCAGAAGCCGTCGTCACACTGCTCTGGACACAGGCCTGGGGGGCCTTCCAGAAGGCCTTTCCTCTGAGTCCTCAGTGGGTCTGTTTGGTTCTTATGTTTGGAGCTCAAATTCTCTCAGTCCCCTTCGTCTTGAACTATCCACTTAACACTCACTCACTCACTCAACTCACTCAACTCACTCTCACACTCACTCACTCAACTCACTCTCACTCACCCACTCACTCACTCACTCACTCACCCCTCACTCACTCCTCACTCACTCACTCACTGGCACTGAATGAATGCTGACCCATCGCGACCCTCCAGGGCAGGGGAAAACTGCCCTGGTGGGCTTCTGAGACTCTAACTCTTTAGAGGAGTAGAAAGCCTCATCTTCCTCCAAGCAAGTAGCTGGTTGTTTCAAACTGCTGACCTTGCATTTGGCAGGCCAACACCTCTATGCCCCCAGGGCTCCTCTCACACTATTATGAGGTTGGTTATCTGTGAAATGTGTTAACAGTTGTGCTTTTGGCTTAAACTTCACAGACACCGAGGGAAAAGCATTGCCAACTATTAAGGTTGTCTACATGCTGAGGATTCCCAAAGAGACCTCCCCCAGGGCATCTCCTCCTCTGGCGATTGCCCCAACTCTTTCAGAGCAAAGCCTGAAGCTGCAACGGAAAAATCACCCACCTATCCATTTGTCCTGTGTCCAACCAGTTTATGGATGGCCAGAAATGAGCTCAGGCTACCATGGGGAGCAAGACAGGCCCCAATGGCTCTCCTAGTGCTAAATCTATTTGCAGCAGAACATGAGATTCTCCTGAAAGCCCACTGGGCCTCTCCGTTGGACAAGCAAGGAGGCTCATCCAGTTGTCTTCTGGGCCTGCACTTGAAGCTCCTGTAATATCTCCATACTGCCCTCACTGCCCTTGTGCCAGTGCTGACTCACAGCACCGTAGAGGACCAGGTAGAGCTTGCCCTTGTGAGTCTCTGAGACTGTCACTCTAGATGGGAGTAGAAAGCCCCATCTTCTCCAGCGGAGCAGCTGGTCATTTCGAACTGCTGACTTTGCAGTTAGCACCCAACCACTATGCCACATGCCACCAGGGCTCCTCTTCCCACCTGCCCTAGGTGAGACTGAAAAGCAGCCCCCGCGCCCACCCTCCAGGAGTTACCATATTGATTTCCACTCACTGTGCACCAAACAAGATGGGCTGGGAGGAGTTTCAGCAATGACTTTGCCCAGGGGATTCAAACTCAGCTCTCTACAGGAGCTGGCCATAAGAAGGGGGTGGAGTGGGATTGAAGGGGAGCAAGAAAGAGTAGTGCAGTCTACAGTAACCTGGAAGCAAATCCCACTGAAAGGAGCTAACCAATTCCTGAGCCCCATCACACTGACTCTGTGTGGAATGCTAACTGCAAGGTCGGCAGTTCAAAATGATTGGCCTCCACTCTGAGGGAGAAAGACAAAACTTCCTATTTCATAGATTTATTAGAGTCTGAGACACACACAAGGGCAGTTCTACCTGCCCTATAGGGCCACTGTGATTGGGAAAGGAGCCAGTGAATTTGGCTTTTTAAAAGGATCAATGAGGTAATACTTATTGTCATTACCTTATTGTCATGATCAGTTTTAAAAGGAGGGAGGAAGAGTGGGCGTTGCTTGCAGTTTTAGTGTGACCGAAGGGCCTCCAGGGATCTGGCTGCACCCAGTGGTGGTGACGCAGAAAGGACCTGCATCCTCCAGATGTGTAATTAACATCCAGTCAACTGTAGCCTATTTTCTGAAAAGGGGGGTGAGCCTTGGGAAGACCCGGTCTCTCCTGGAGCAGCAATTTGACACGGGGCACTGAGAGGAAGTGTCAGGAGCCACAAGACCAAGTTCATGTCCATCCGTCCGCACAAGCTAAGGGGCAGCCCAGCACTTGGGCTGTGGGCAAGCTGCCTTTTTTTCTCGGCATCTTTCATCTGCTCTGAAGCACTTAGTCATTTTCCTACACACACACACACACACACACACACACACACACACTCCCCCTCTTCCACTAGGACTACCTTCTCTCTCAGGCTCCAAATAACCTCAACTCATTAGTCCTTTGAATGAGTTAATGTATGCTACGGTGTTGATGGTTCCTAAGGCTTTCTGCACACTCATTCCCAAGCCAAGGTGCTTTAGTCCGAGGAGATGCATTACAGTGTCCCTACTGAATAATGGCTCCAAACCTGAGCCTGAGGCCAAGGTGGAGCGTTGGGGAGGTTAGCGCTGCAGGTCACCCTGGCAGAGGGAATACAGCCTGATGCCATATGCAGGCCCTCTTCTTCCCCTCTTGCCCTCTGTGCCTGCCCATACTGTGCTTGGCGGTGGTTTGGAAGCCCCTCCTGACTCCCGGGAGATAGCAGATGGAGGGAGCCCTTTGAAACAGAAGCTCTGCCAAGGTCCACAATGTTTAGAGATGGAGACAAAATTACAGGATTGTCCAACTGCAGGGAGCGCCCTTCACACTGTAAAACCAAATAATTCCAATTCAGTGCCACGCAGTCGATTCTGACTCACAGAGACCGTACCAGGACAGAGTAGAACTGCCCTTAGGGGTTTCTGAGACTGTCACTCTTACTGGGAGTGAGAAGACTCATCTTTCTCCTGCAGAGCAGCTGGTGGTTTTGAACTGCTGACCTTGCCATGAGCAGCCCAGCATGTAACCCACTGTGCCACCAGGCTTCACACTGTAGTTGCTGTGACTGGTGCCCTGGCAGTAGCGCTATGTACCGCCTATGTGCATGTAGGCAACACTCCTGGTGGTGGAAGGGACTTAGAACATTAGCCAACCCCCCAGCTTTACAGGTGAGGAGACCCGACCGAATCTCAGAGGTCCCTTGGAAGTGCCAAACGGGGACTCTCAGCCCAGGGCACGTTTGTGGCCACATGTCCCCGCCAGGTTCATTGGAAAGGCCCCTGCCTCGTGGACAGCAGAGAGGCTGGTAGGCGAAAGCCGGGTGGTTGTCAATAAGGTGGTAGTAGTGGTGTTAGGTGCCTTCTGCTCTGTTTCTACCCATAGTGACCCTGTGCGCGATGCAACCAAACACTGCCCGGTCCTGTGCCATCCGTGCAATTGTTCCCACGCTTGAGCCCAGGGCTGTAGCCGCTGTGTTAGTCTCTCTTGTCGAGGGCCTTCCACGTTTTCCCTGCCCCTCCGCTTTACCACGCACGGTGTCCTTCTCCAGAGACTGGTCTCTCTTGACAACATGCCCCCAACAGACAGATGTGGCTCTTTACGCATAAATGAATTCAAATGGAGTAAAATATTTAAAATCCAATTCCTAATTGCACTGGGCATATTTTAAATCTTTAATAACTGCATTCAGTATTAGTAGGTACTGTCGTTAGGTGGTTCTGAGTTGGTTCCTACTCGAGTCTGCCCTATGAAAGTCCTGCACTGTCCTTGCGATTGCTGTTATGTTGAAGCCCACTGCTGCAGACACGGCATCAATCTAGCTTGTCAAGGGTAGCTAGTGGCTGCCATATCAAAAGGCCCATTATCTCTGAAAGTTCCAGTGGACATTGCTGGACTGTGGATTTGAAGTGGATCTACAGGACACAGGGAAATTGAGTTGTTGATTGTTTTAAAGGTATGACTTCCCAGGATGCAATGTGCTAAGCACTGTGGCCTGTGCGTTGCATACATCACCTCGTTCAGGCCTCACAGGTCATGGAATTGTAGGTCTCATCACCACCACCCCAACCCCCACCGTGGACAGAGGTCACCAACATTCAACCAAGTCAAGGAACTTGCCCTGCAGACATAGATTGTGAATATTGAGCTAAGATTCCAACCCAAAGTCTGTCTGGCCTCAGAGGCCTGGTACTTAACTTGGGATCTCCACTGCTCTCAATGATAAGAAAAGATATTGACCTTGGTATGGCCAGAGTGCAAACAAGATGATTCTAGGGTCAAGATGGCGAAGTCAATGAGAGGACTCGGAGCCAATTAGAGCAGGTTGATGAGGCTTGTTTAGCACTGGCAAAGACGTTTGAGGGTGATCTCATCCTTTCTCTAACCAGGGGAACCTAGGGTGTGGGCAGCAGCCCTCATTTGAGTGCTGAAGGCCATGGAAGAAGGTAGGCAGGCATGGAGCGGAGAGCATTCAGATGGTTACAGTGGGGAAGACAGAAGTGACAACCCCACTGCTGAAACGGCCCCCAGGGGAGATTCAGAGAATAAACACAGCCAGGATATGTTCTCTCTGGTTCCACGGGGGCCTTGCCTGCAGACGGGGACAAGAGTAAAAGGGATTGAGTTCTCTTTTCTAAGGAGTTCCTGGGATGCTAACCTAAAGGCTGGAAGTTTGAGTCCACTTCGAGGTGCCTCCGTAGAAAGACTGAGAGACGTTCCTTCTGTAAACTCAGCCATTGCGGCCCCATGGAGCATAGCTCTACTCTGACAGACAGGGGCTGGCTATGCGTGGTATTGACCCAACAGCAACTGGTGTTCTAATGGTTGGAAGGGAGAGGAAATAAGAGTGGGGAGGAGACGACCAAGAGATTTGAAGAATTGCTTTGTCTCTGACCTATGTTTTGCCAGGAAGTGGACAATGTTATGATGTCTAATCCCTTTGCATTCAATGTCCAGTGTTATGATAGCCAATTCCCCTGCCTGTGCCCGTTTTTCCAATTTTGTTCTCTGGAGTCAGCTAGCTCTGGTCCCTGTGCCTGGGTTTCTAGGGTGAAGGAAGAGACGGTATGTTTTCAGCTCCAAGTCTGCAGCACTTGTGTCCAACCACGGTGCCTTGTAAAGCTGTAGCATGCTGAGACTAAAAGCATCTCCCGGTTTGCCACTGGGAGACTGGACAGGGGACCTGGGGTTTAAAAACATCGATGAAACAGCATCTCCCCTTTCAAGGAAAGATCATATTGGTTTACTCCTAATCCTCAAAGTACGACCCTCAGCAGAAGGCAACCCTTTGTGGACTGGTTTCGGCACAGAGCTAGGGCTCATAATAGTTACTCTCTGGGCTTCAGTGTCTGGTCTTTGGGGGTGACTGTGGGATACTGGCAGAGGGGTGTTTGGAATGCTGCTAACATTTGATCAATCATTTCCTTTCTGTTTTATTTCCCCTTCAGAAAGAGGTGCTATTAGAACTCACCTGAACTTCCCTCTATAAGACTGGAAGTGGCCTAGCGGTCATCTAGAGAGCGCTCTCCTTGACAGATGAAGCCGAGCCCCAGAGAGGTTAAGTGGCTTGCCCAAGATCACCCAGCGAGTTGATTGCAGAGCCAGGGCTAGACCTCAGGGCTGGCAGGCTGATGTCTCTGATGCCAGCTTTCACCCCACGGGGGTCACCTCCTTTGTCTCGCCTACATTGCTGGGAGCTCAGTCATCAAATGTAACCAAAACAAACAAACAACAAAAAACAGGCTCCTGGTAGTTCACTTGCAGTCCCCGGACCTATCCTTCTTTGCAACTGGGTCGTAGGATAGTAGTCTGGCTGAGGCCAAAGGGTCTTGGCAGAACCAAAGAGAAGGACCTTAGCATCTTGATGTCACCAAGGGGCTTGAAGAATATAGTCACCACTCCCCAAACACTCCCTCCCTCCCTCCTTCCCTTACCTTTGTGTTACTACCTGCTTCTTCCCTCCCCTCTGAGCCTAGCCTCTGAGATGGTTCCAGAAAGCTCTTAGAGGTTCCCTAGACTTTTCCATCCCTTGCAGCTGTAAAAAGGCTTTGTATATTGTTGTTATCCAATGTAACAAAGATGACAGATCCCAATGGATGATGTGTACCAGCCAATGTCTTGCTGTCTGTGTATACCCTGCTCTGTTTTGTGTAGAAATGGACACCAGACAGAGGCAGCACCCCGGTGGCTGTTGTCTGTACTGTATGTGTATCTGTATGCTCTGTCAGTCTCTCTGTACCCCTCTCTATGTACTAGTATGTTCATGTGCATGCTCCGCAGCCTTTGATGTCTGTCTCTGTGTGTATTGAACCTTGTACCAATGTTCAAAATGTAATAAAAAGAGAACCGAAAGAACACCACACCTTCTGGCTTTTTTAAACCAAGAGGTGATGCTCACTTGTCTGGGAGGGAAGCATGATTGATGAAAAAGAGCTGGTTGGATAAAATGACTTCTCAATGGCCTTGAAACGATATCTGGGGGCTGTGGCCCTTTGCCAAAGGTAGACAGGAAATAGGTGGCGTGGGTGGTTTTCATGGTAGAATTAACACCCAGCATGTGAGAGACTGGATTCAGTTCCCAATCAACGGCACCTCAAGTGCAGCTATCATCCATCTGTCAGTGGAGGGTTGTTTGTTGCTCTGATTCTAGACAGGTCTCAGCAGAGCTTCCAGACTAAGAAAGACTAGGAAGAAAAGTCTAGCAATTGTTTTTCAAAACAATCAGTCAATGAAAACCCTCTGGATTAGCAATAGGCAAACAAAAGCCCTATGGATCACAATAATCGATCCTATTTGTGCATGAGGTCACCACAAGTTGGGACCAACTTGGCAGCAACTGACACAACAGCAGGCAGGTCATAAGATGTTCATCGACGAAGCAGCAGCAGGAAGCCTGACATCATAGGCGTTTCAGAGGAATCAATTCACTTCACGGGGTTCTAGGTGAAATCTCAAAACTGTGGACCAGAAGTGAGGCATCAGTTAGCAGAGAGCCTCTTAGTTGCAGTAAATGTTCCCAGGCCCCAGTCTGGGTAGAATTTTTAAGTCACTCTGTTAAAAATTCACCTTGAGAAATTATCTTTCTTTATGAGGAGCTGATTATCCATCCCTAGACCTGTCTTCTCTGCTCTGATCACAAAGTTCAAAGAACTTAACCCAGTGGAGAAAGACATATTGCAGGGTTTTGGCACGGTCCTACGATTCGGCAGTGAAGCCAGCGTCCTGAGATCTGGCCAGAGATTCAAAGTGATGGAGAACGAAGACTGTCTATGTGATCACATGGGTCGGTCTAGGTAGAACAGGAGGGGATCGCTACAATAACAAGGTAGGCAGGAGAGTCCATGGTTGCCACGCAACACAGGGACCTTTTAGCTGTCACATCAAGGTCAAAGTCAGCAGAGAAGCCACACTGAAGACTGAGTTGGGACATAACCTTGTCTCAAAGTCCTCCTGGGAAGGAGGCAAGGTCTAAAGTCGAAGGCTCTACAGATACTGAGAATGAAAAGAAGTTTCTGGTCTCAGAGATGCAATTCCACTGGTTCTTGTCTGTAAACCCGGAACCTTACTTAAGCACCCGTGGTTTCATGAAGGTCATTTGAAGTCATTACGTGTCTGGAGTTGGCTGTGTCTTCAGTAGCCAGCCCCCACCTGGGATTCCTAATGCTGAATTTCACAACCAATGCTTTAGTTAAAACTCGCATGTTTTAAGCAAGGCACTCTTGATCTTGAATCTTAATTTTTTGTGTGTATTATTGGGAGAAAACTTAGTCTAATAAGCTAAACTTCTACTTTATCTTCTAGAAAGGAATTGATAGTAATCTTTCTTCTAAACAATCTATCTCTCACACTTCTGGGCTGACACACTTCTGGCCTTATGCATGGCAGGCCTTTGCAGCAGAGATTCTGGCCAGGGGCATCTCTATCGTGAACTTTCCTGGGTCATAAATGGATTCTAGAAATGGAAAATGCCCTGCGCCTTAGCCATGTAGAGTTATATATGGAGCAGGGATGTCTGTGAGTCCCAAACTCATGCTGCATGATAGGAAGACCCCAGGGCATCTCTTAGTGCCCTCCTATGTGCTTTTCTACCAGAGACGTTCCTGAGATGACCGTCTTAGACCTCGTCTAGAATATGCTAGACACACAGCTATGGAACACTGCCCTGCATCTTCCTGCAAAGCCAGGTCAGTGACTTCCAGGTCATTGCACTGCCCAGTGCCTCGGAGTGAATAGGGGTGCAGGGAGCTCCACCAAGACTGAATGATGAGTCATAATGGAAAAATTGATATTTTCTAGGACTGTATCAGTTCTTTAAAATTAAGTCCTAGATATATCCTAAAACTGCTTTCAACTAAAAAATGTATTATTTGTTTAAGCAAAACTGAGCATCTTCTCTGAGCACAAGTGCATTTTGGTTCTGTGGAGACAAAAGGCTCAAAGCCAATAGGCTAAAAACTCAGCCTTCCTCAAAGGCCGCAGAATCAAATGGAGGAGAAAGGCAGTGCCACTTAGTGTCATCCTCAAAGGCCGCAGAATCAAATGGAGGAGAAAGGCAGTGCCACTTAGTGTCACCCACACAATGTTGAAACCTGTTGGGATAGGGGTGCAGTGTAAGGATAACGTAGAACCCAGGAAGTAGAGGTTTGTTCAGGGATGAGGGCCTGGGATAGCTTCCAGGAAATAATTGGGTTTGAGATGGCATTTGAGAATGCCGGAGGCTCTCTTGACTGCTTCATGACCAATGTCTGCTTGCTTAAAAGATGTTGCCAGCAAAAGAGCCAGCATCATGAGTGTGAGGAGGGTGGTGTGGTTGGGTACTCTTGGGCTTGGTGAATGGTACAACTGAGGAGAGGGCTTGGTGCTTCTTAATCAGCAGTTATGGAATGACAACTGGCCACCCTTCATGTAGATTTCTAAAAAATAAGGGATGGGAAACAAAAGCATATCCATAATACTATGTCCACGAGAAGGCGTTCTAAAGACATTGATATCGTGGAGTTGATGGAAACCCAGTGTCTGAGTGCCGTCTGAGTCGGTGGCCCGGAATACTCTTCTCTTAGCCCACAGACACCTCTTCTCCACCTGCTTGTGGCCTCCTTGATGTCCTTTCCCTCTTTCTGTCTCTCTCTTTACTTTCTCCGGCTTGCTCCTTTCTTCCCTTCCTTGATGCCTTCTTGCAGTCCATTTAGGGAAATTACACACAATAGTAAAAAATAGTCCTTCACTGGATCCAGGAGACCGGGCCACACACTGAGAGATTTGATGACATGAGACAAGTCCTTTTGTCTTTTCACCGGTGGACGTTAGAGACCATGTCCTCTTTTCCTTTAGCACCTCACGTGTATGTATTGTGTGATAATTTAGGTGGGATTCAATGTAGAACAGTTATCTTCCTCAAGCACGGTGACCTCATTTCCACCTCCAAACATGTCTCCATGGTATTTCCTCTGGCCTGAATGCTTTCCCCCAAGTGTTCTTGTATGAATCCATGCTATTAGTATAGCACCTGGCAATTGCACTCAACTTGCCCCCTGGTAGCATTCCTAACCTCAGAGTTGTGTCAGTAAATGAGAGTGGGGCACTCGCCTGAGAGTTACCTATTTGGTTCTTATTCGAAAAATCAGTGAACCCATGCTACACATATCATGACACCACCAGATGTTAGGTGGATTTTTTTCTTAATAAAAGAGCTTAAAATGGGAATCATTCCTGCAGACCAAGCCAACTTCTTGACAAAGTACACATCAGCACTTTGGAAGCAAGAAGTGTTGACTGGTGTTACCATCTGACTTGAAGCAAAGGAGCTCCAAGCACTATCAAGGCCAATGAAGAGAAGGGCTCATGTCTTTGCCCCGGGGCTCACACCTACGTGTCTTAAGGAAGTTACTGATCCTCACCCAGCCTCCGTCTGCTCACCTGTTAAATGGGAGAAACGATTAAACCTGCCCCTCCAGCATGCTGTGAAGATTCAATATGCTAATAAGTCCAATGATCTCTGCAGGATGAACTGGGCAATTGATTTTGCTTCTGTTTATTATGGTTATCAGTAGTAGTAGTAGCAGCAGCAGCTTGAGTGGTAAAGTGGGTTAAATACCGGGCTGCTATCTGAAAGATCAGTGGTTTGAGCCCACCAGCTGCTCTGCAGGAGAAAAATGAGGCTGCCTGCTTCCGTACAGATGCACAGCTCTGGAAACCCAGGGAGCAGTTCTACTCTGTCCTAGAGGGTTGCTGTGAGTCAGAATCGACTTGATGGCAGTGGGCATTACTACTAGCAGTCGTCAAATAGAATGACTTACACAGGTGGGTCAGTCTGTCTGCTCTTTCCTTAGGACTAGCACATACAACTTGCCACCCAGGGAAAGCCTAAGCATTCTTGGCCTTGGTAGCCACTGGTAGTGGCATATGGAACAGAGGTAGTTCCATGCCATCCCAGGCTTCCAGTCAGAGGTGTCTCGACGCTCCCAGTCGGCAAGCATCTCTCCCCGCCCTTCTTGAAACACCTGAGTATATCTCAGCCTGTGCTGCCTCTGCTTGCTCTTACATCAAGGAATGCTCTATGCTTCCCACCTGCTGGAAACAGGAATGCATTCTGTGACTTGTACACTTGCCCTTAAATAGAAATGGCCTCTCCTGCCCTGCTTACTTGAATTGCTGGGGCCACATTATATAATCGGCCTTGCTACCTTTCCAAATTTTATCACTTGAACGTTTTGAGCAAACAAACACAGTGAAAGTTTGCCTGCGCTTTGCCCAACTTCTGCATTATGATCTGAACGTGCCCCTTGCCGTGAACTGAAAACACATCTCTCTTTTTAAAATGATCAGATTCTATAATTTCTGATCTTCAGCGTCCCTGCCAGCTTCATAACGTCCTCATTCTTTACAACTTTTCTCTTGAAACATCTGGTCAAAGCCCATTAAGTCTTCGGCTTGAAAGCAATAATACACATGCTACTCTCCCATGCAGAGAATACACATGGCTTGAGGGAAGGAGTGAGCCAGAGGAGTCCAGAGCTAGCTATCTTCTGATGCCGAATTACCTGCACTTCCATCATTTAAGTGGCTACTGTGGGGACATACCTGGGGACCTGCCTTGAGCCTTTCTCCAAAGCACTTGAATTCCCTCTACCTCTCTCGCAAGGTTTTGGAGGCAGCAAGGTACAGCGAGGCAACTATGGAATAGACGTTAAGGCCTAGTTCTCATTCATGCTCAAAAATGTACTAGCTGTGATACTTTGGCAAAGTCCTGTAAGTCTTCTGGGGCTCGTTTCCCATTTCCTTGAAGAAGCATATTTAGGCCTGAAGATCTCTAATGTCCAGGGGCCTCTGCCCAAGTCCTCAGCTCTACCAGGTGTTGGCCCAGCGTTTAGGGGCTTCCTGATTTCTTCCATGCCACTGTTCTCTGGACAGTAGAGCCACAGGCGACCACTAGAGACAAGGTGGCAGACCGAGCATCCAGGGGCCAGCTCCTTCCCTCCATGCCTAGAGGCTGGTGTGAATGCCTTTTCATCCACCCAGCAAATATTTACTGAGCACACACTCTACCAGAGAGACTCTTTTAGGTACTGGAGATAACAGTGACCCAAACAGATAGGATCCCTTCCCTCAAAGGGCTTATCTTTTCATCCATATCCACAATCAACCAATAATTCAGTACACAAATATGGCAAACCCAGAGAGCGAAAAAGGGTCAGGGAGTCATACGTTAAAAAGGAATAGGGTGGCCCATACTTTTGATAAGGGGTGAGGGAAGCCATCATGAGAGAAAACAAAACTGAGTCAAGATCTAAATGACAGGTAAGAATTGGCCTTAAGAATCCCTGGGAGGAAGCATTTCAGACAGAAGAAATAACTTGGACAAGATGCTGACCTGAGAACGAGGTTGATGTGCTTGAAAATAATTAAAGACAGCTCACTTGACTGTAGAGAAATATGAGAGAGAATGGAAGGAGATATGTTCATAGAAGAAGGCAAAAGAAATGATACTTTTAGGTCAAAACTATAGGTTTTATTCTGAGCAAGAGGAGGAGTCAGATGAGAATTAGGACCAGAAAAAAAGAAGAAGAAAGCCTATGGTGGGTTTGACAAATTGAGTGCGGTGTGAGGGGAAGTCAAGAATCAAGGATGTCTCTAGGTTTGGGGGCTGAACAACTGGAGAGAAAGGGGAGACCCTGGACTGTGCAGCCCCTCTTCCCTAACTCTGAACCTGACCTAGCACACACACAGCCACTGCAGCCTCCTGTTCTCCTTCCTGCCTCCGTCCCCCTTCCTGCAAGTGCGGGGAACTGAAAGAGAAGGGGAGTTATAAATCATAGCCGTCCTCTCACGCTTTTCAGGGGTGTCTCTCTTGAGGGGATCCTATTAAGTTCCCAACAAACCACCGATTTGTCTGAGGAATACATTCCAAGAGTCTAAAATCAAGTGTTTTCATTTACAGAAACCACGAGGGATGGGGACAAGGCTTTCTACTTGACTGAAATAATAACACTATCTTAGGATGCTCCCAGGAAGATTTGCACTGCCTCAAAATCTGCTGCTGGAGGAATTTCAGACTCCGTGTCTGGACAGCCTTCATCTCCTAATAATTCCAGTCAAAGTGGGGGTTGAAGGTCATCCAGTCCTCCAGCTATGTGGTTATAAAGACACTGGGAATGTGAAAACGTTGTTCAGGCTTTGTCCCCAAGCCCATTAATGATCCTCAAGTAGGGAAACTCAGCCAGAAGAAATTCACTCAAAATGGACACGCTCACAGTCAAGTATGGCACCTGCCAATCCTTCGTGCCCGCATAAGCCTGTACCAGTGACAAAGCTCTGTCAACATTCATTCTCTTTTTTTGAGTCTCAGCACAACTCCATGGGAATCCCTGGGTGTTGCTAATCAATAAACCCTCAACTGAGAGTCAAAAGGTTGGCAGGTCAGGTCTACGGATCAATCTTCTTTCAAAAACAGCCACTGAAAACCCTATGGAGCACAGTTCTACTCTGACACATGTGATTGCCATGAGTCAAAGACAACTAGTTTTGTCGTTGTTGTTGTTTTAGCAATCTTGTGGGGTGCAAACTCTTACGAAGTAGCAAGCTTGATGAATTGTTAGAAGTCACCCCACTTTTTAAAAATAACACTCTAGTGAACTTCATATAACCAAGTTTTCATAATCATCTTCACTATTTTTGAGTACACAAATGCAGTGATATTCATTATAACCACCATGTGGTACAACCTTCTAATTCAATATCTACCTACCAGAGGTCTCTCTTTTCCTGTATATGACAGTAGAAAACATAGTCGAAAATGCAGACATTGAAGGGATGTGCTTTCAAACCATGTGTCACCACTTCCTAGCTGTCATGGATTTAGGCAAACAATTCACATCCATCACTGCACTGAATGGAGCTAGCCCTATGTCCCAAGCAGTATGTTTAAATTAAGCAATGTCCGTGCTGGACCCATGAAAATGGCTCACGATATGCTAGTCCTTTTGTTGACTATTGGGGTAGTCAGTGTAGTTGGTAGCTAAATATCAGCACTCTAGAACAGACTGCCTGAGTCCACATCCCAGCTCTTCCATCTTGCAGATGTTGCCTGCCTGCCTTAGTGTTTTTAGACGTTAACTGGAGCCAGGAAGAGCACCCATCTCATTAAGTTGGAACTAAGGGATGAGATAATATTATAACAGTACTTCAGAAATGCCTGGTACTTAGTAAGCATTCAATAAATGTTCAATAGATTTGTGCTTGTTATCAACCTTCAATGCTATTTAAAATTCCAAAGCTATATAAAATGAGGTAATAGAAAAAGCAAATAATACGTTCATCTGATACACAGATCCCTGGTTAGCTGAGAATCCTTCATACACACAGCTGAGCACAGTCCAGTCCTGGATTGAGATTCTGAAGTAGAATGAGCAATGGGTTAGGAATCGAGACACAAATTCCAGCCTAGAGATGTCCTCATCCACCTTTGGTAACCACTGCCTAGATAGTTGGGCACCGGCTCTCCCAATCTTTCCTAAGCCACCTTCCTTTTCAGGTCATACAAACTTTTAGTATAGACCCTTGTACAGCCCATTGAACTAATCAAGTCACTACTCTGACTCTGTTTCTTCATCGGAACTGGAACTTGATCCCCAAGGTCCGTATATTTCACCTAAAATGCTCAGTGGTGTTTAAGTACAATTTAATGTTGTACTTAGGCAGTTAAAGAAAGATCTATTCAAAACCCATCCCCTTGAACAAGTGTTTGATGGTCTATATAATGAATAATAATATGAACCTTATGAGCGACTGGCTTTTTTAAAGAAATCATTTTATTGGGGGCTCATGCAACTCATCACCGTCCGTCCGTCCATCCATCCATCCATTGTGTCAAGCACATTTCTACATTGTTGCCATCATGATTTTCAAAACATGTTCTTTCTACTTAAGTCCTTGGTATCAGCTCCTCATTTCCCCACTCCCCCCGACCCTCCTTCCCTCACGAACTCTTGATAATTTATAAAAAAATTTTTCATGTCTTACACTGCCCTTAAGACATCCTGTTCCTCTGTGCCTGGAGAAATTCCTCTTCCCTCCCGATGAAGCTGCCTGCTTTCCCTTTCAGGCCAATGAAGTCAATTACACTTCTTATGGTACACATCATACAGTTGAATAGTTCAATTATATTAAGAATTGTACAGTCATCACCACAATCAATTTTAGAACATTTTCTTCTTTCTTGTACTCATTGGAACTAACTACCCATTTCCCCACCACCTCCCCTGCCAAACCCCCAATCCAGATAATGTCCCTCTAGGTTTACCTATCCGGAGACACACCTGGACAAGTGCAGTACCCTGGTACCCTAATCGGCTCACTTCCCAAACCCAGTAGTAGATCAGTCTTCTACTTCCTAACGTGGCTGCTGCTCTTTACTGCACCTGTGTGACTTTGGAGGCGCCCTGGTGGTGCGGTTGGAAACCACCAGCACTCCTCTGCAGAAAGACAGGGTTCCCTACTCTGATAAAGAGTTGCAGTCTCAGAAACTAACAGGGTCAATTCTGCCCTGTTTGAAAGGGTCACTATGAGTCAGCATCGACTCATTGGCCCTGATCTTTTGAGTCCGGTAACTTTGTAACGGTGTTTACACTTCTTGAGTCAGATCACCAGCTTGTATCCTTGGGAGGAAGCTGACAAAATCTGTCACTATATATTCATGAAAGCAACTATTTTGTTGCAGTAACAGCATAGATACATTATAGACAAATGAGAAAATATATATTAGTCAAAAAGCAAATAAAACGATGTCAATAATCCCAACACTTGAAGATAGCCACTTAGTATATTTCCTTTTCATCTACTTTAAATGCATGATGAATTAATGTAATTAAGAGTACAATATTTTAATGTTCTGTTTTCAACCTTTGATTTTCACTTAACATGCATAATTATGTTAATTATCTACATTATCATTTGTAAAGGCTGAATGGTATTCTATTGTTTGGAGTTTTATGTTTCATTCAAGCAAACAGCTCTGAGGTTGTTTCTGGTATTTTTGTTATTATCAACAATTTTACAAGGCACATCTTTGTCAACTCACTCAATTATTTACTTAGGATCCATTCCTATTAATGAAATGACTGGATCAAATGGTTTATATATTTTTAAGCTTTTGATGCATATTTCAGTTTTTCCCCCCAGAAATGTATAAAGTCCTCTTTGTCCCCTTTCCCATCAAGCATACACTATTTTCCTCATTTGTGTTATGCAAATTTAAAACAGTCTAAGAGGTATCTTTTTTGTTGGTTTAATGGACATTTCTTGGATCACTGGGGCTGGATATTTTTTCACGTGTTCATTGACCAAGTACACATGTATATAATTTATTCAACAAATATTTATCGCTACTGTTTACCTAAGCAAGGATCCCTGCAGGGAACGTGGGTGAGGCATGGGGTGCTGAGCACCAGGTCAGCAATTCAAACCCACCAGCCACCATGTGGAAGAAAGGTGAGGCTGGCTGCTGCCATAAAGATTTCCCGTAAAGTCTAGGCCAGTGGTTCTCAACTTCCTAATGCCATGACCCAATACAGTTCTTCGTGTTGTGGTGACCCCAACCATAAAATTATTTTCGGTGCTACTTCATAACTGTAATTTTGGTACTGTAATGAATTGGGCCACCCCTATGAAAGGGTCCTTTGACCCCCAGAGGGGTGGCGACTCACAGGTTGAGAACCACTGGTCTAGGCAAACAGTACAAAGGGCTGCTCCATTAGAAATGACTCTATGGCATTGGGTTTAGGAGGATGTGCCTGAGTAGGTTTCTAATATTTCTTGTTCTATTTAGTCCCTATTAATGTAGAATGACAACATACTTTGGGTGAGCAACTGCTTTTTAAATCTATTACAGTTCACCCAAGACCACATTTATGGGTAGCAGATTCAGCAAACTGACTCAGTGTGCCTGAGACCTCATTATTGACTGTGCCTTTACCTGCTCCTCTCATGCCTCTCACGTCAATAAATACAGGAGTTTTCAAGTCAAGTGCCTGCAGGGTAGCTGACCATAATAACCCTCCTGGCATGGAATCAATATTGGTGAATTTGCTCCATTCCCAAGAGGAGCGTTTCTACACTAACCCACTGAAGATATGGGTGCATAGTAAAGAATGGTGGAGAAATAAGATAGTGCCTGGCTATCAGAAAGAATAGTATCTGAGGCCATAAAGGTTTATCTTTATTATTATTAATATTAATCATTTTATTGCGGGCTTTTACAACTCTTATAACAATCCATCATTCAAGTGTATTAAGCACACTTGCACACATGTTACCATCAACATTTCCAAAACATTTTCTTAAAGCAAGCAGCCATTTCAGTGAGACGTCAGCTAAGCCCACCTGGAAGAATCACATCAGCCTGTGTGATCAAAGAATTATTACTAATAGTAATCCATGATAAGAGGGGAGTTGTATTAGAGCTTAAATTCTGAGCACCCTGCTTTGCAAAAGGTTATGGATGGTAGTGACAACCCAAAATTTATTTTCAGGGTCCATACCTAAATAAAGCTTCCATTGAATACTTTCTTATCATTAACCAAGGATGTAGCTAATATTGCCCTTGAGTGTCTTGGAGAGTGGATTATCTCCACATCTCTCCACTCAGCCCAGTGAGGGGCAGTCTCTCTTAGAGACTTGCCTGGGTATGTCTTTGATGGAGATCACCTTACTAGGGACAATACTGGCGTCACATAGTCTGAGTCATGCTCTGTCAGAATCAACCTGACTGCTTGGCTGGAAGGCCCTGGACCAACCTTGTAAGCCCTTCTACCTAAGATAATGTGTGTGTCCCAATTGTGGTCCTGTTCCCGCTCCTGTGATCCCACCTGTGACTGTGATGCACCGATCTTTCACCTTTCATGGATTTGTGACAGTTCCCTTTGTCCTGTGCCTTATTTCACTAACTTCCCAATGGGAAACCCTCGGGCCCTTTGGACCTCCTGCTAATGGCTGCCTTCACCGGGATGATGGGTGTGTGCCTTTTCACTGTCTGTCCCTTTAAGACTTAATAAATGTTCTCCACCATTATTTAAATAGAGAGAGAGAGAAGAGTGTTAGTGTTCCACCTCCAGAAACTTCCTGAGAAGACTGACTCACATGGACTAAACTCACGGGAGACGTGAGAATAGAACTAGAGGGTTGATTTTTTTCATTTGCAATGAGCATTATAACTCTCTGCTGGCATACCTGACATGCCTGGACTTCCTGGTACATTTTAACCCTCAGGCAAACCGCAGAATCAGGCAAACACCAAAAAGCGGTGTTTTGTGATCAGGAGAGCAGAATTTGAGGAGCAGGTTCACCAGCTGCTGCGGAGTCACTTATGACTCTGGGGGACCCCATGTGGGTCAGAGCAGAGTAGCTCTCCATAGGGGTCTCAAGGTGGTGACCTTTTGGAAGTAGCTGGTCAGGCCTTTCTTCTGAGGTGTCTCTGGGTGAGTTTGGCCTGCCAGAGGACTTAACCCTTTGTACCATTCAGGGACTCATTAGGATAAGAGGTCATTGGATCTAAAAGTTTTCTGGCATCAGGCTCTCTCCTGGACAGAGCCAGGACAGGTAGAGCCAGTCTGGGCCCTATAACCTCCCCTCCCCACCTCAGTATTTTGTGGTCCATTCTCCTAGTCATCCTCTCAGGCTCACCTGAAGCTAGAGCTTCAGGCAGGTGCCAAGTAGTCTTGCTGTCATCTGTACCCTTTTCAAATGGTTTAACCATGCCCAGTGGCAGCCACACCACAGTGAGGACTGATTTCCAGGTTTGGGTTTCATTTCCTTTTGTCTTCCTTTGTCTTCCTCAGTACATGTATACTGAGAACTATGTGTCCGTATTGTGATGGGGGTGGGGCTTCAGGTAACACCAGAAGTTGCAACAATTGAGCTGTCCACCATGACGGGAGTGCCCAGGTGGTGTGAACAGTTCCCATGCTCGACTGCTAACCCAAGGTTGGAGGTTCAAGTCCACACAGAGGCACTGCAGGAGAAAGGCTTGGCTATCCATTTCCTGCCCAAAAAAATCAGCCACTGAAAATGTGATGGAGCACAGTTCTCCTCTGATGTGCTGGGTACCCAGGAGTCAGAATCAAGTTGATGGCAACTGAATTGAATGTAGGACTACCTTGGTCCTAATGGGGCAAAGTGTGTAGGTTGCTTTAATCAGATACCCTGATTTTGGAAATGCCCTTTGCAGTCCCTTTAACACGTGGGGCATATGACTTTACTGCCTGGCCCCAAGCCCCCTTGTGCCATCTCTGATCTGACCCTCAGTGGGGAAAGACAGTGCCCTGTGATCTCGGGCTCCTTCCCATGGACAGCATTCCATCTGAAGCACACTTCCATGTTTGGTGCGCCATGTACAGCAGAAACACAGGAACGTACCCAGGTGGACTGCCCATCATGGAGAGGAAGGAGTCACAAGACAAGTGCTGCCTGCCCACTTCTCAGAAAGGTCCTAATAAGTCAAGTCTCAAATGCCCATCGCAACAGTCTTTGTTACATCTACTGGCTTGTTTTTCCTTCCATAACTCCATCCCAGGATCTCTCTTCATACAAACAACGTGCACACACTCCTGAGGTGGAGGACAGGAAGGGTGGTCTTATCAGAGGCACAGGCACAGGGACTGCAAAGGTGATGATGTCCATGACAGGGGAGGTGAAGCCTCACCAGGATATGATATTCTCCTGAATCCTTTCAGGGGACTAAGAATGACCTCACCAAGAGAACTCAGAAGTTGCTCCAAATGCTTACAATATTTCATTGAATTCCAGTGTCCTTAGAAGGGTTGTTGGCTGGGTTCCTTAGAAGGGGAGCGTGGGACGGGCTTCTGTGACAGGTGTCTTATTGAGAGAATGCTCTCCGGAGAAAGGGAACAATGGCAGGAGGTAGAGCAGGGCAAGAAAACTAAGCATGGATGGACACTCCTATGGAGACTTGTTTCTGCCTGACCCCATAGAGCAGTGGTTCTCAACCTTCCTAATGCTGTGACCCTTTTATACAGTTCCTCATGTTGTGGTGACCGCCCCCAACCATAAAATTATTTTGTTGCTACATCAGACCTGAAATTTTGCTACTGTTATGAATAGGGCGACCCCTGTGAAAGGTTTTGTTCGACCCCCAAAGGGCTCTCAACCCACAGGTAGAGAACCGCTGCCGTAGAAAGGTGGTGGAGTATGATGTGCCCTGCAGTATTGCTGAGCATACCTGGAGCTTAAGGGGCTAGCCTGCTGCATCCTGTGTCAATTTGATAACACTTCCACCCACTGGCAAGGTGGCTTCAATTCAGACCAGGACAACATTCCCAAGGGCTGGGAACAGGCGCATCAGCCCAGCTAAGGGGATCTGGGCAGGGCACCGGCAGCACCAACTATATTTCCCTAAGTGAAGAGCCATCGGGAGCAATGAAGAATCTTTCCTTGCAGCTGTTATCATGCGTCTTTCCTTCTGCTATAGCTCTGAGCTTTGAAGCTCGCCTTGCCCGGAGCTCTCTGCTTCATCTTAAAAATCCTATCTCTCATCTTCATCTCACACCAAATTCCAGCTGAGAGGCGCATAGATGGCCAGGGCTCCTCTCCAAACACAGGCTTTTCAATGTCATGACATCATCCCAATCATTAGCAAGAGGCTGATCGAAAGTCTCCATCATTCCCTCTGGGAATGTAATGTATGCACACACCAAGCCAAAATGGGCTGCTATCAAGTCAATTCCAACTTATGGCACCCTGTAGTTTCCTACCCCATACGGTTCCCAAACTATCATCTTCATGAAATCAGATGGCCACGTCTCTCTAGGGTTGCACTCTGGGAATTGGGGATCTTTTCATACACTGAACACCGGAGCATTTCCTCAGTACTGCATTGCCTTGGGAGTGAGGCATCGACCTTCTATGTCTCATAGAAGGCTCACACAGTCTCTACCCCACCCAGGCATCTGTAGCAGATATCCAAATGATCTCAGGGTCTGAACCCATACTGCCTTCCTACCTGCAGTCCACATTAGGTTACATTTCTAAGTGAGCCCTGACAACACACTTAAGCCCTTGGGCCTTGGAGAGCAAATTAACAAGGTGGAGGGCGGAGTAGCTTAACCAGGAACAGGGCAGCACTCTATTACAAGGCATCTTGCTGGGGATGTTCTGCTAAGCCAGCTGGGGAGAAGCGAGTCAAAGGGAGACCCTCAGTTACAGCATTTGCTGAGTTCTGTGTTATCAATGTCCCCACCCACCACGACTGACTTCAAACTATTGTGAGGTGCCGTCGTTCGGTTCCAATCCATAGAGACCCTGTGAACAACAGAACGAAACACTGCCCGGTCCTGCCCCGTCCTCACAATTGTCCTTGTGTTTGAGCCCCTTGATGCAGCCACTGTGTCAAGCCATCTGGCCGAAGGTCTTCCTCTTTCTTGCTGTCCCTCTGCTGTACCAAGCATGATGTCCTTCCTCAGGGACTGGTCTCTCCTGACACGCCAAAGTACGTGAGCCGAAGTCTCGCCATCCTTGCCTCTAAAGAGCATTCCGGCTGCACTTCTTCCTGGACAGGTTTGTTTGTCCTTTTGGCAGACGGTGGTACTGTCGATATTCTTCGCCATCACCAACATTCAAATGCACTTATTCTTCTTCCGTCTTCCTGATTTCAAACTACACATAGTTTAATAAGGAGTCCCTGGATGGTGAGAATGGCTAAGTGCTCAGCTAGTAAATGAAAGGATGAGGGTTGAGATCTACCTAGAGGTGCCCTGGAAGAAAGGCTTGGCCAACTATTTCTACATAATCACAGCCACCAAGACCCAACGGTGCACAGTGCTACTCAGACACATGAGGTTTGCCATGAGTTGGAGTCGACTCAGTGACAATTGTTTTCTTCTGTTTCTTCGGTGTGTAATTTAATGACCAGCTCACCAAACTCTTCAGTATTTAAAAAAAAATACTCAGGGGATCTCTGCGAGTTAGCCCCCCCACATGAAGCTTAAATCCATGAAAATGGTGGGTGCTAGAGCTTGCTCATCACTTTGAGGGAAATGGTTTCATGAGGGGTCCAGCCCTGACTATTTCCAGCTAATAGGTTCTCATCCCAAGCCCCTAGACATGTTGGTTAAAAAGAATCCAAACACAGGGATGGGGATCAAGGTCTACTGCCTCGTCATCTGCAATATCCCAAAAGTGGAAATAAACCAAGGGCCCATCAACAGAGGAATAGTGAGACGAAATGCAATGTGGGAACACCCCAAAGCAAAGCCCTCTGCCTTCCAGTCTGTCTATGCAGCGGTCAGCAACCCTGCAGGACCCAGTAGAACTGCCCTAGAACGAGTCCAAGGCTACACTCTTTATGGAATCAGACTGCCACATCTATGACTGTCACCTCCATCTCCCACCAAGTAGTTGGTGGGTTCGACCTCACAACCTTTCAGTTAGCATCTGAGCACTTAACTACTGTGGCACCAGGAATTCCATAGACATACAGTGGGATATTATTCAGCCAGGAAGAGAAATGAAGTTTTGATACAGGGTCCCTTGGAAAACATTGTGCCGAGGAAGATAAGTCAGGCACAGGAAGATGCAAGAGTGGGTGGGGACTGGATTGCAGTCGTTGCTTAAAAATCAAACCACACTCACTGCTATGGAGTTGATTCTAACTCTAGCAACCCCATAGGTGGGGGAGAATCGCCCGTGTGTTTCCAAGGCTGTGAATCTCTATGGGAGTCAAAAGCCTCATCATTCTCCCACTGACTGGCTGGTGATTTTGAATCACTGGCCTTGTGGTTAGCAGCCCAACACGTGATACCAAATCTCTGTCTGAGTGATGGAAGGCTTCGGGAACTCATAGTGGTCCTGGTTATAAACCATTGTTAATATTAGTAAAATCGCTGGATTGAACACTTGAAAAATGTTCGGGTATATTTTGCCACCATTAAAAACAGCCAGAACTCTCAATAGGTCAGTACGTCATTGCCCAACGGCAGCCCAAATCAAAAGCCAAATATCTTCTCGAACAAGCTGAGTACAGGGAGATGGCGCTGTAATGTCAAGGCTCTGGGATTGGGAGAATCCAGAACAGTGGCTCTCAACCTGTGGGTCAGGACTCTTTAGGGGGTCTAATGACCCTTGCACAGGAGTCGCCCGATTCATAACAGAAGCAAAATGACAGTGATGAAGTAGCAACAGCAATAATTTTATGGTGCGGGATCACCACAACATGAGGAACTGTATTACAAGGTCATGGCATGAGGAAAGGTGAAAACTACTGGTCCGGAGTCTAGAAGTCAGAAAGATATCTGGGTTTGGAATTAGGGAGACAACTCGAGTTTAATTAGTTTGTTGGTCATGAATGTGTAAATATGCAGGAGGCTTTGGGAAATGTAGCCTGCACCCTGTGATACAACCCAGACGCAACGCTCACTGTCTTTCACACCTGACGCTAATGACCTCAGTACATGGCCACCTCCTGCCCCCCAAAAGAACCCACTCACCCTGGCAACCCTGGTGAACCATGTAACGCACAGAAGGTCCCAAAGACAGGGGTTGCTTCACACAGCACAGGCCCTTCAGAGGCCTCCTCACATACCTACACCTGTCTTCCCAAAGGCCCTCTGCCTTCCACCACCTCGCCTGGCTCCTCTCTTAGATAGCTCTGTCCATTGGAAGGTTTAGATCTGCTCTCGGGCTGGCGATCCCCACTCAACTCACCCCCTCATAATCAGCATGGACTTCCCTCCCTTGGGGGTCCACTCCCTTCTCCCAGCGTTGTGGCTCACAAGGTGCAGGGCTGCAGGGCCACTCCCTGGACAATGAGCAGACACAGAGGGGGGAGAGTGCAGCTTTCAAAGACCCTGGCCTCAGGTGTCACCACCACCGTTTCCTTCCTGCACCGCATTTCTCCGTGATCGAATGCAGGCGTGGACTGCGGAATGAGAGCGGAAGGCATTAAGGGGTCAAAGAGGCTTACAGCAGTGCTTGCTATTTGGAGGGGGACTAGCTATTACTATTATTGATACAACTTTGTGTGAGATTTTTTTTCCCTTAAAACCACTTTACTGGGAGCTAATACAGGTATCATTCCATAGTTCAATCACATTAAGCAGTATTGTACACTGCTACCACAATCAGTTTCCAAACAGTCTCTTCCTTCTTGAATTCCCTCACATCAGCTCCCTTTTACACAGCCCACACACGCACACACACAGTACCCCCCAGAAACCCTTATTCTTCTGCTGTCCCTATAGGTTCACCAATCCTGGGTTTCATATACTGAAAACAGAAAAACACATAGCAAAAATTCAAGAGGGTCACCCCCAATGACCCAATACATTTTAGATAAGCTCCAGTGTGAACAACAACAACAAAACAGGAAATGTTGAAAACCAGCTCAGGTCCAGCGTGCATCAGAGGAGGGAGTCAACTGACAAGCTTTTGACCGTTCAAGTCAGGTGTGTTGTTTTGATCTTCTACAGTCATTTCTCCAGTGCACTCTGTCTGGTAACCATTCTCTTCCCACCCCTCTGCTATGGATAGAGGGCGGTCACTGGAGGCTTGTTTCCTACATGCAGCTGCTCACAAATGGCAGCCATAACCCTGTGCAACCCAGATCCTCACAAGTTAGCCTCTGATACTATTCCCTCCTCCAGCTTCAGAGCACATGATTTATGATCTCTGGTCACTGATGTTGGTGTGCTTCTTCCATGTGGACTTAGTTCACACGTAATGAGAAATCGAAGGCCCTTCAGTCAGTAGGTTTAAAAACATACAACTGATAAGAATGATAGCATCTCTGACTGAGAAGCATACATAACATACATACACACGACATAAACAGATGCATACATATAAACTACTACACACCGCAACACACTACACACATACCTCACATGCATCACAAATACTCACAAATAAAACTACACATAGTAATAGGCAACCATATACAAACTGCACACACGTAAACCAGACACATCACACACACAAATGACACACCATATCCACTCAGATACAAAAAAACATGGAATACACATATGCCACACACCCTCACTTGATACAAACTACACAGAGAAAGCTTACATTCCCCCCTCCAAGTACTACACACAAATTCCACTCAGTCTTCACTCGACTGCACACACTTCATGAACACAATGCACACAGAGCGCACATTCACAACCTAATACATACACCGTACACCACCCACAGGGGTCACACAAACTCATATACAAGCTACATGCAAACTACTTACCTGACACACACACTCACATGAAAACTACATATAAACCCTGCATATATATATATGCACTCACATACAAACTACACACAACACTCATAGAAAAGCTAGACCCACTGACATACCCCACCCACCTACACACACACAAATACACCCTCCTAAGCACTTTAACCTCAGACCACACACATTGAAGCTCCTGTGAACTGCAGAGCTTCGCTTCACTTGGCATGTACGATTACAGCCCTCAAACTAGGGCTCCCCATTCCCGGGAAACCTATTATTTTTCTCTAACGAGCTTCCTCTTCCACTGGAAGACAGTCGTTCTCACCCAGGTGGCACGTTAAAATCACCTGGAGAGAGTTGCAAATGATGAATGCCCTGGATTCACCATCCTAGACCAATTAAATCAGAGGTAGAATGGAGAGCAGTCGGGGAGAAAGGGGTCCAAATATTTAGAAAGTGCTGCAGGCGATCCTAATGTACAGCCATGGGGGAGAGACAGCCCTTTAAGATGATTCTTCCGTGCCTCTTTGTCCTCTAAGCCACCTACCTCTCTTTTCCTCACAACCCCCGGCTGACACACTTGCTTCAGCCCTCCCTGAGAAAATGGAAGCCCGTGAAGGAAATTCCTCACTGCCCTACTGCCAAATCTGCTGCCGACCTGCATCAGAATGCTCTTCTTGCCTTCTCTCAACAGAGCAAGCTTATGGACCCCATCAAAGTCCACCTAGGGATGGGTTTCCAGAAGTGGGCGACACTGCCTCCTGGGGGGCACTGGAAAGATCCAAGAGATGCTGCACAAGCAGATAGCTACACTTTATCCCGGATTATGGACTATGGTACGAAAGTTTTTCATTGCCGGGGGGCACTGAGCAATTTCTTTCCGGAAGAGGTGGGTGCTAGGCCACATGAGCTTGGAAACCTGTGCTCTACAGCAGTGGTTCTCGACCTTCCTAATGCTGCGACCCTGTAATACAGTTCCTCATGTTGTGATTGACCCCCCAATCATACAATTATTTTCATTGCTACTTCATAACTGTAAGTTTGCTACTGTTATGAATCGGGCCACCCCTGTGAAAAGGTTTCCTTAGACCCCAAAAGGGGTCACGACCCACAGGTTGAGAACTGCTGCTCTAGAGCCTCTCCCCTGTCTCCCTCCCTCTTTCTTCCCATTGTTTTTCTCTCCGTCTCCACAGAATCGTGCCCAATAACACACAAGCATGCTTCCGATCGTCTCTGTATAGAGACCAAAATAAAAAACAAATGTAGATGCTCTTTCTTGATCTCCATCACTCTGTCCCAAAAAGCTGCCTACGCTGGCATTGCACATCCTTGCCTCCACCTTCTTCCCCTACCTACAACCAATCAGGATTCTACGCCTCCACTCACCCCAACCTGCCCCTGCCAAGGTCACCTTGACATGCCTGCTGTTAAACGCGGGAAATCTTCCTTCCTCAGCTCACTCAATCTCTCTGAAGCATCCACCTGTGTTCTTGAAATATTCCGCTATCTTCGTTGCCATGAACGCTACTCCAATGTTTCCTCCTGACTGGCTCTCCTCTTGGTCTCCAGACCCAGGCTTTAGATTTCAGTTTAAAAGTTCGCTCAGTTCTCCTCTGGATTGTTTCTCTTTTCTCCCTGCTTAGGCTTGTCTTTTGCTAGAAGAGTCTAGAATCTAGTCTCATTGTCTGAATATAACCTGCATGTTGCTGAGTCTCCAGCTCAAACATTTCCTCTGCACCCAGGGCTCACAAACTCAACCACTTCTTGGTATGGTCATTTAGAGATCCCACAAGTCATGTCTTCTTTAGTGTGCTCAAGAGGGAACTGTTGACTTTCCCTCCCAAGCTGCTCATCCAACATGCTTCCTTCTCTCAGCACAAGTTGAGTGCTCAAATCTGAATAGCATCCCTACTTCCTCTCCATTTCCTCCTCCACCCTAGCTAATGCTTTAGCAAAACCTGACAGTTCTCTGGGCATCTCCAAAGTTGTTCTGGAATCTGTCCACTTGCCTATACACCCGCTTACCCTCTAGTTCAGGTTGCTATCTTTCCTGCTGCTGCAACAGCTGCCTTGCTGGTCCAGAGTTGCTGCTGCTCCGGCAGCTTTTCTTAGACCACTTGCCTGTGCCCTCAGCCACCATGCTGCTGTCACACTGCCCTTTCACGTTCTTAACTATGTGTATGCTCAGTTTAGCTTAGCTCTTTTCCTACCACGGGGCCTTTACACACACACACACACACACACACACACACACACACACACACCTCCTTTATCCTCCACGTCCATCTACATAGCTGGCCCCTTCGTTCTGCACTAGTGGCACATCCTCTGAGATGCCTTCTTTCAACATCCTAACGAAATAGGCATGACCTTCTGCAACCATCTACCCCTTAGGTCTAGTTGCTACCTTCTTAGCCTTTATCATTACTAACATTTACTATGTTGGCTTGTTAACTGTCACTTCTAATAATTCTGAGCTCCATGTGAACAGCAGGTGCATCTGTTAGATTCACCACTATATTTCTCGAGTCCCTGTGATTGTGTCTTTCTGGGACACAAGGCACTCAATAAATGTTTGTTTGACAGATTGGGGTTTAGCATCACCATGGTATATATGGCCCTGGCTTTAAAACTTTAATTGATTCAGACAGACATTTCTTCTACTCATATGCTAGAAATTCATAATCCTGAATTTTTTATGAACTAGAAAAAACATGACTCTTAATTTAAACAGCCGATTTCAAGTGATGTGAACCAGTGGATGATTTGAAGACAGTAATTAAATGTGCTGTATTTAAAGCAAGTTTGCTGTTTGTTTGTT
>NW_022105908.1:4429924-4442161 GCF_000313985.2 Echinops telfairi | reverse complement strand
ATATGCACTACAGTATTTGGAGACATTAAAAAGAGCATACATTCACCCATGATTTCCAATCACCTAGAATGATAGGAAAGCTGCAGGGAACAGCAGAGGTGACTTGAGTGTTACATGGGAACCATACGGAGAGAAAAGGCAGAGCAGTACTCTTGAGACAAGGTGCTTGGGAATAGCATGTTCCTGCCAGGCAGGAAGTTGATGCTGTTTGCTCCCTTAAACTTTTTACAGCTTTGGAAAGTCGAAGGAGCATCTCTTTTCTGCTCTGTAGGGTTGGTAGGGGATGGGCTCTACTCTATAGCAATGGTGCCCCCCCCCCACACACACACACACCATAAAATTATTTTCATTGCTACTTCATAACTGTAAGTTTGCTACTGTTATGAATCGGGCCACCCCTGTGAAAAGGTTTCCTTAGACCCCTAAAGGGGTCACGACCCACAGGTTGAGAACTGCTGCTCTAGAGCCTCTCCCCTGTCTCCCTCCCTCTTTCTTCCCATTGTTTTTCTCTCCGTCTCCACAGAATCGTGCCCAATAACACACAAGCATGCTTCCGATCGTCTCTGTATAGAGACCAAAATAAAAAACAAATGTAGATGCTCTTTCTTGATCTCCATCACTCTGTCCCAAAAAGCTGCCTACGCTGGCATTGCACATCCTTGCCTCCACCTTCTTCCCCTACCTACAACCAATCAGGATTCTACGCCTCCACTCACCCCAACCTGCCCCTGCCAAGGTCACCTTGACATGCCTGCTGTTAAACGCGGGAAATCTTCCTTCCTCAGCTCACTCAATCTCTCTGAAGCATCCACCTGTGTTCTTGAAATATTCCGCTATCTTCGTTGCCATGAACGCTACTCCAATGTTTCCTCCTGACTGGCTCTCCTCTTGGTCTCCAGACCCAGGCTTTAGATTTCAGTTTAAAAGTTCGCTCAGTTCTCCTCTGGATTGTTTCTCTTTTCTCCCTGCTTAGGCTTGTCTTTTGCTAGAAGAGTCTAGAATCTAGTCTCATTGTCTGAATATAACCTGCATGTTGCTGAGTCTCCAGCTCAAACATTTCCTCTGCACCCAGGGCTCACAAACTCAACCACTTCTTGGTATGGTCATTTAGAGATCCCACAAGTCATGTCTTCTTTAGTGTGCTCAAGAGGGAACTGTTGACTTTCCCTCCCAAGCTGCTCATCCAACATGCTTCCTTCTCTCAGCACAAGTTGAGTGCTCAAATCTGAATAGCATCCCTACTTCCTCTCCATTTCCTCCTCCACCCTAGCTAATGCTTTAGCAAAACCTGACAGTTCTCTGGGCATCTCCAAAGTTGTTCTGGAATCTGTCCACTTGCCTATACACCCGCTTACCCTCTAGTTCAGGTTGCTATCTTTCCTGCTGCTGCAACAGCTGCCTTGCTGGTCCAGAGTTGCTGCTGCTCCGGCAGCTTTTCTTAGACCACTTGCCTGTGCCCTCAGCCACCATGCTGCTGTCACACTGCCCTTTCACGTTCTTAACTATGTGTATGCTCAGTTTAGCTTAGCTCTTTTCCTACCACGGGGCCTTTACACACACACACACACACACACACACACACACACACACACACCTCCTTTATCCTCCACGTCCATCTACATAGCTGGCCCCTTCGTTCTGCACTAGTGGCACATCCTCTGAGATGCCTTCTTTCAACATCCTAACGAAATAGGCATGACCTTCTGCAACCATCTACCCCTTAGGTCTAGTTGCTACCTTCTTAGCCTTTATCATTACTAACATTTACTATGTTGGCTTGTTAACTGTCACTTCTAATAATTCTGAGCTCCATGTGAACAGCAGGTGCATCTGTTAGATTCACCACTATATTTCTCGAGTCCCTGTGATTGTGTCTTTCTGGGACACAAGGCACTCAATAAATGTTTGTTTGACAGATTGGGGTTTAGCATCACCATGGTATATATGGCCCTGGCTTTAAAACTTTAATTGATTCAGACAGACATTTCTTCTACTCATATGCTAGAAATTCATAATCCTGAATTTTTTATGAACTAGAAAAAACATGACTCTTAATTTAAACAGCCGATTTCAAGTGATGTGAACCAGTGGATGATTTGAAGACAGTAATTAAATGTGCTGTATTTAAAGCAAGTTTGCTGTTTGTTTGTTTGTTGTAAATACATTTATTTGAGATCTTTTTTACCAAAGCCTTAATTAATCCTCTAGGGACTTGATGTTTCTGTTCAAGCTGACTTCAAACATAACTGCAGCTCAATCCAGAGACCAGAACTAGATGGTGCCCAGCTACCGCTGACAACTCCGAAGGGTCACATTTGGAAGTCCTGGATAGAGTAAGAGAAAAATGTGGAACGAAATTCAAAACCATGAAAGAGACCACTGGTCAGATAGAGATAGGTAGAATTCCCCAAACTATGGGCCGTAGTCACACTTGGGTCCTGGACCAGAATCACCGAGGAACTCAATGTTCAGCCAAACCAAAGACAGATCTGTAGTAGGAACCATGCCTATAAGGAGGTTCTCACCCCTTAGGATAATCAACCATGTTAAGGTCCAAAGAGCATCATGTTCCCAAGGGCAAAGTTCAGAAGGGTGAGGGGGCAAGGAGGAATGGGAGCAGGAAACACAGGGAGGAAGCAGGATAAGTGATGGTACATGGCCAAATGGCAATGAATGAGATGAGACAAAATGCATATGAACTATTGAACGTAACACTGATTATCTACTCTGTAATTTCCCCCCAATTCACAATGAAAGATGATTAAAAAATCAAGTAAAGAAAATAACCGTGGCTCCCTTTCGAATTCCTGGTTACAAACTTTTAGAGAATTTTACTTCCAATGGCTGTCCTTCCAAGAGCAGTTGAGAAGAAATTGCCTAGACTGTAGCTCTTTTCTCTCAACTGGTCTTTTTCTCTCTCTGGAGAGAAGAAAAGTGAAAAGAGAAATTTTACTTAGAGATATGTGAGGGGGTTTCAAAAAGTTGGTGGAAAAATCGCAATCACTTTTAATTGTTTTCTCATGAGCTTGTAGAATCCCCTCCGCCGTATGAAACTTTATCCTCGAATGCTTGAAGGGGGGCGGGGCGAGTAAAAACCCTCATTAGCAGGAACGGTCTCATTAGAAGAGGGCATATTTCATGGCATTCCAACTGTGCTTCAGCCCCTCGTCCCAATTATTTTCAAGAGAACGCTGGTGCTGATTTGCATGCGGCAATTCTTCACACATGGGCTTCCTTCCAGAAGCTGTTGTGCCTTCTCACATCCCCAGATAAGCGCTGAGATCACAGACTGCCTCAGATATACCATGTTCACAGACCTTTTCCCCCAAACAACTCAAATCCTTTGCTTGGGCAGAAAGTTTCCAAGGAGTATTTTTGACAACATTGAAACACAGTTTCTTGGCAGCTGTTTACACTGGTTTGATCCCAGATATGGAGGCTCTCTCTCCCTCCCTATCTCTCTCTCTCTCTCTCTGAGCTTTTAAAAATATTTGACAAGAAGTTTTCTAGAAAAAGCTAACTCAGCCTGCTAGTTAACAAGCCATGGGGGCTTAGCAAATAGGCATGCCGTAGAGCTGAGTAGAGATGCTGGGTCGATTGCCTTCTCCAAAGCAAAGCATCCATTCTGTTCCCTCTCGATTTGATGCTGCCACACACGACTGCAGCCTCACCCTTGGCATTTCTAGCAATTTATTCCTCCTGTTGTCTGTGGGCGGATTAGCGTCTGCAAAAGGAATCTGACAAAACACCACTAGAAGAAAAAATGTGCGGCTGAATAAAAATGCTGAAATATCACTGCAGAGGCAGGCAGATGTCTCTCTTGTGAGCCAAGGAGATAGATACGCCTGAGAGAGGAGAAGCAAGTGTTTGCTGAGAGCTGGAGTGGGATGTCAAGGAGTAGTTCGGGATGAACAGTCAGGCTACCTCTGATTCTAAGAGTCTGTGTTATGTGTGTGGTATGGGTCGGAAGCATTGCTGGTTCAGTGGTAGAATGCTCACCTTCCAAGCAGAAGACCAGTGTTCAACCCCAACCACTTTGCCCATGCCCATCTCAGTGGGCACTTGTATGTTGGTATAATGTTGAACAGATTTCGGTAGAGCTTCCAGACTAAGACGGACTATGAAGAAAGGGCTGGATCATCACTTTCCAAAAATCAGCCAGTGACAATCCTGCGAACCACAATAGCTCAATCTACTCTTGCTCCTCAGCTCGTGCAGCCTTTCGTTCTCAAGTGCTTGCTATTACTGAGAACCAGGGGATGATGTGACCGCACCTAACAAGAAGAACTCTGGTAGCATGGTGGGATAGGCATTAGGCAGCTAGCCACAAGGTCAGCAATTCAAATCCATCATTAGCTGTTGGGGTTAAAGATGAGGCTATCTAGTTACATAAAGATTTACAGTCTTGGAAACGCTATATAAGGCTCACTGTGAGTCAGAATCAACTCGATGGCAGTGAGTTTGGGTCTAGTTTTAAAAACAGGTATTTTGTGTACATGCGTGTACCTGCCTTAAACAATTAGATGCTTTGATACTTATTGATGCTTATGTTTATTTGCTTGATTCTCCATATAACTGATCACCAAGTAAAAATGACTTAAGAGCTACAATCTTGGTGATTTGAAAATAAGTTGCATACCTTTTAGCTTGAGCCTTATGATAAAGGTCACATATATTCCATCTGTCAGCAAGGCCCCACAAATCACTGCGATAGGAATTGGATTTTTACTTCTTTAGTTAGGAGATGGCAACAATTAAAATCATAAGTAATCTAGAAAGGCAAGTTATTATTTTCTTCTATAGATTAATATTGGCCAAGATGACTCATAAATGTGTCCTAAAAGAGCCAGGCTGAATTTAAGGATATCAGATGTGTAATGGGTATGAAGGAGCCCTGGTGCACTGGGCTGCTAACTTCAAAGTCAGCAGTTCGAAGCTATCAGCCACCCCTTGGGAGAAAGATGGGGCTTTCTACTCCTAAAAAGAGTTACCATCTGTGCTTGTCTGGGTAGACTAGAGAAACAAATTCATAGACATGCATATGTGCATAAGAGAGAGTTTTATATAAAGGGTAATTGTACATTAAGAAAGCATCCCAACCCAGTCCAGATCAAGTCCATAAGTCCAATATTAGCCCATATGTCCTATACCAATCTATAAAGTCCTCTGTAGACTCACAAAACACATGTAATGATGCTGATTGCAGGAAGATCACAGGCCAATGGGTGGGAAGTCTTGTGAATCCAGTGGCATTGTAAGCATCTTAGCCCTGGCAGGGTCTCCAGTGGCTTCTCCAGCTTCCAGGGCTGCATCAGGGTAGGTCCATGTGGCTTCTCCTTAAGGATGTCTTGAAGGGAGTCAGCAGAGAGAGAGTCTCTCCCGCCTCCAATGAGGAAAAATCCAGATTTCCCAGAATTCTCAGGAGAAAGCCATGCTCACACAGAGACCTCATTGGCTATATCTTGATTGGCAGACAAGACTCCACCCCTTCACTCTCAGTCCCCTCAAGTCCCAAATTGTCACCAGATGATGTAACTACTACACCATCGCAGAGGCTCCCAGAGGCAGTTCTACCCTGTTCTAAAGGGTAGCTTTGAGTTGGCAATGACGCAATGGCAAGATTTTTTTTAATGGATTGAAGGAGTCTCAGTGTAGTACAACACCCTAAGTGTTCAACTATTAACCAAAGCATTGCTAGTTCAAAAACTCCCAGATGCGTTCTTGTAGCAAAAGTCTGCTGACGTACTTCCCCCAAAGCAGCCATTGACTCAACTGAGTCCAGCTCTCTTTGAACTCCGGGGTCACCAGGGATTGGATGCAACTTGACAGCACCGAGGAAATGTGTTTTAAAGAAATCACTCTCTGGGGAGTAGGATGAGTCCTTTTTTCATTCTTCCCTTTAGTTTCTGAATGCTTTATAAGAATCATTCATTCTATACTCTGAATTAAAAAAAAAAAAAAGAGGCTCGAGATTATTTGGCTGTACTATACCCTTAGATCACTCTCTGGAAAAGTCACTTCTGTAACTTCTGAACCCCTGGAACGATGCATGCAGATTCTGAGTGTGTGACAAATAGTAGACAGGTGTGCTGTGGGTGGTCATTTTGTTTTGATCTGATTTTTTCAAGAACTCCTTTATTGTTCACTTTTTTCCCCATAAAGGAATTAAAGAAGTCCGATTAAGGCAACAAAAATATAGAGAACGCGCACTGTCATCAAGTGAACTCTGGCGGCAAGCAACCACAGGACAGAGTCACAATGTTCCTGATGGTTCCCCCGGCTGTCAATCTTTACTGGCACAGAAAGCCTCGTATTTCTCCTGCTGAGTCGCGGTTGATTTGAATCTCTGACCTTACAGTTAGTAGCCCAATGTTTATCCCACATCACCACCAGAGCTCCCAAGAAAAGTGGGTATAGTCAGATAAAGGCAGAGAACAGCTAAACTGTTTAGCTTAGTTGTTGCATCAATTCCAAGGTATCCACCTCCCCTTCCCCCCCTCCCCTGCTGCCCCCCCCACTCATGGTGGCAGAGTAGAACTGTGCTCCACAGGGCCTTCAATTGCTCGATTTTCAGAAATTGATCCCAGCAATGCTGCCTCTGTTTGGATCTGGGTATTGAAACCACCAAGCACAAGACTAGATCTTCTCAGTTGAACCATTCATACTGTCCATACGAAGGACATTGCCAGTCAGGTGAGCGTTCTAAACCTATGGGTATGAAGATCGTTTTCTTTCTCTCCCTGGTTCTCCTCAAGGGGACACTGTGATGTGATGAACAAGGTCAGATTTAGGCTCGTTTCACATAACAGCTTTCACTAGATGAGGGCGTCACTCCAGAGAATGGCCGTAAATGCAAATGACAATGTGGGATGAGTACCTTTTGACCATTTGACTTGGCCACAATATAGTTCGATATCAGGATGAGTACCTTGCCTCTCTGCCTCTCATACAGTTCTCTCTGGATATTGTGTCTTTCGGTCAAAATATTGATCTGCATCATGTGGTAGTGAGCTGGAGGTTGTGTGTTTTGGTGAAGGGCCTCCTCTGGGAGTTGTAAACTACTTACCTGAGAGTAGAGAACAGGCGCTGTGGTGGCTCTGTAGGTTAGACATTGGACTGCTAACCACAAAGTGAACAGTTTAAACCCACCAGCCACTCCACGGAAGAAAGATGAGACTGACTTCTCCTATAAAGATTTACAGTCTTGAAAACTCTGCATAGGGCACTATAAATCAGAATTAACTCCTCGATGGCAGTGGGTGTGGTTTTTGTTTGGAAAAGTTGAGGAGCCTGGCAAGAATTCTTGTCTCCTTTGAAAGAAGACCTGGGTCAGAGATATGCCCACCCACTGTTTCTACAGACACCTTTCTTCTCTCTCAACCCCACACCCGTACCAGTGGACCACTAGCTCCTCACATCTGTACTCCAGGGAGCAGAGTCCAAGACTTTGCACGTGCTAAGTTTGGGAGTAGATTCAACCACATGTCCATCACAGCCCAAGTGAAAGTCGTAATACAGAGATTTGAACACGACCACATCATGGCACCAGCTAGAATCAACAGTTTGAGACATGGAGACAATAACTTGTGTGAAATTATTATGCTTTAGATTTCATGACTGCATCCACAGAAGTCAGGGGAACTGGCCTTTAAAGGACCAGATTGTAAGTATTTTAGACTTTGCAGGCCACAAGATTTCTGTGGTGACTGCTCCACCCTACTGCTGTAGCATAAAGTTCATTGGTGATATGACAATGATGAATGTACTTTTGTTATAATAAAACTTTATTTACAAAAAGAGGCTATAGTTTGTCAAATCCAGATGAAGGTGAATCTTTCTGGAAGAGATTACCTAATATGGTCAATTTTTTCATCAGCTTATATCTGATTTTAAAATATAGTAAAATACTATCCATTCGATATAAAAAGAATGATTTTCCTTCTCTTCCTGTATGAGAAAAGGCTTCTGTGTCCTCCAACATCGCCCCACCTCAGTAACAGACACAACATTATTCAGTCCAATCAACTCAGGCAAACTTTTTTTTTTTTTAACATTTACTGCAGAAATATTGCAGTGCTATTTCTGTATTTCCACCCAAAGCAAGAATCAAGGTGGAGTTTCTTTGGTTTAACCCTTAACTGAGTCCCACCATGAGTCAAAGATCAAAGAAACTCCCATACACTTTGTATGCCCTGAATTCCTGATGTCCACAGAACAATCAAAGCATAGTGCCACAGTTCTCTGCGTGCAGCATTGGTCTGGGGAAACCCCAAACTGTGGTTGACCAAACAAGAAGTTGGCTTTTTTTTGAGTAGCATGGTCAGGAAATAAATGGGTCTCTAAGTGGGGTGGTGGGGTGCTCTTTTAGAAGACCTGGTCTAGGCAGTAATCAGGCTCTCACCTGTCCTGCTGGGGAAAGTCAGAAGCCAGTGAAGAATGGAGCTCCAGATGGCCCTTAAGCAGCCCTAGAAGTAAACACTTTCTGGGAATGCTCCTTCTGTTTTGTTGAAATCAACAGAATTGAAAGGAGCAACGACTGTGTTGTCAGCTACCATTGAATTGGACTGCATCTCATACAACCCCTACCCACAAGGGAGGAGCCCTGGTGGCTCAGTGGGTTACACTTTGGGTTGCTAATCACAAGGTCAGCAGTTCGAAACCACCAGCTACTCCTCAGGTGAAAGATTAGGCTTTAGGCTTTACTACTCCCATAGAGTTACAGTCTCAAAACAGGCAGATCTACTCTGTCCTAAAGGGGCGCTAGGAGTCAGAATAGCCTCGATGGCAGTGAGTTTGAGTTTGACACCCACAAGGGAACAGAATGCTGCTTGGCCCTGTGCCACTTCCATGCGTGGTTCAGATCAGACCACTGAGATGCGTGAAATTGGCTGAGTTTTGGAAGCAGATCATCTGTCTTAGCCTGGAAGCTCCCTTGAAGCCTTTTTAGCATCTAAGCAACACGGAACTCTCCAGTGACAGGCAGGAGGTGGCTGTGCACAAGGTACCCTGGCCTCATCGAAAGCTAGGTTTCCTGCATGGAAGACAAGAATTCAACCACTGAACCAGATGCCTGAAGGAAAAGTTTAGAATAGTCATCTTGATTTAGAGAGATGGCTGTTAGCCTCCTGCTATCATTCAGAATTTGGTAGCCTAGGATAAACTTCCATGCCTAAATCAAGCCATACTACCTGAAGAGCAAACAAACAAAAAACCTTAATGTCATTAAGTCTCTTCTGGCTCACAGTGACCCTATGAGACAGAGTAGAGCTGACCCTCTAGGTTTCCGAGACTAGAAATCTTTACAAGAATAGAAAACCCCATCCTTCTCCTGTGGAGCAACTGATGGTTTCAAACTGCTGACCTTGTGGTAAGCAGCCTAATGCCTTACCCACTATGCCACCAGGGCTCCAACTGTCAAATCTAGCAGCCAGTTGTATAACTATATATTTGTTGTTCTTTTTTTTAAGATACAGAACTTTAAAATACGCTCTATTATAAAATCCTAAGAAGTTGGGTCTCATAACCCCCTGAAGCTATTATTAGCTACTTGATAACTCAAATCTCAACTGCCTGTAGTGTCGATTCTGACTTATGGTGGCCCTATGAGACAGACTACAGCTGCCTCTGTGGATTTCTGAGACTGTAAATCTTTAATAGAGTAGAAAGCCTCATCTTTCTCCAGCAGAGCAGCTGGTGGCTTTGAATTGCAGACCTTGTGGTTAGCAGCCCAATGCATTACCGCTATGCTACCTGGGCTCCTAGCATGTACAAAATTTGGCACTTATTTCCACTATAGTAAGAAGGATGATGAAGTTCCAACAAAGACAATTTATCATTAAAACATGCAAGCTTTATAAAATGAAGATAGCAGGCATTTACTAAGCCACTTAAGATCTAAATAAATGACAGATATATACCATGTCCTTGGATAAGAAATTCTCAACAGTCTCTAATTTACACTTTAATACCATGCCAAAGAAAAATTTGAATATGTTCATGTGACAAGATAATAGTAAAATGCATCTGGATGAATAAATGCCACCAGCCCAACACACACACACACACACAACACATATGCAAACAAACACACAAGGCAGACAGACATTCTCACTGCTAGACATGGAGCTATTTAATCCATCAGTTGCCAGTAAGTTGATTCTGCCTCCTGTTGGCCCATGTATGTCAAATGGGAAATGCCGGCCATAGAGTTTTCAATAGCTGATTTGGGGGATCTTGGGAGGCTTTGCTTCTGAGTGAACTCCGACCTTTCAGTTAGTAGCTGGGCGCGTTAACAATTTGTACCACACAGGAACTCAGATATTGAAAGGTAATACGAAAACTGAACACAAGGTAGGCAGATCAACAATCCTAAGGAGATGGCAACAGACTGAAGGTTCCAGGGTGGGGGTGGGGTGACAGGTGTGGGGAGAAGGCAGGGGGAGGGGAGCCAGGAGCCAGTAATGACTGGGAATTTAAAAGTGATGGTGAGGAGGGGGTAGCATTCATGGTCATGAGAGGAATTACTGAGAGGGGAATGATGGGTAAACCTTATAGTGCGTTAGGAGGAAAGCAAAAAGATATAAAGAACAAGAAAGCAAAATTATATACATATGTATATATGTAAATATATAAATTTAGGTGTGTGTATGTAGATATATATAAACGCAATCAGGAAGCAGATGGACTTTGGACCTACTTTAATCTGACCTCAGTACAAGAATGGTTTGTTCTAATAGTGTGGCAATGTATGATAGTCACTTTCCCAACACGATCACAGAAGACAAAATGGGTGCAAAGGTAATGTGGTGAAGAAAGCTGATGGGGCCTGGCTATTAAAAGATATAGCATCTAGTGTCTTACAGGTTTGGAGGTAAACAAGTGGCCATCTATCAGGTAAGCAACAAAATCCACATGGAAGAAGCACACTAGCCTGTGTGATCATGAGGTGTTGACGGGAATGGGTATCAGAAGTTCAGAAGCAAACAACCAAATTGACATGAGGCATCAAGGAGCACAAAGTGGAGATCGAATGATGACCTGTAAGATATTTGAACAGTCCCTCACAGAAGGGCCACATGAAAGGAATGATATATCCAGGGTGTAGTATAGCACTGTTGAAACACATAACTATCCTCTGGTTGTTTAATATTTCCTCCGCCTACTATTATGGTCTTAGTTTACTTCATGAGTCCTGTTAGGCTTGTGTATGTTCATTTGTGTAATTAAGATCATTTGATTCATGAAATCCAAGATAGATAAACCCTAACAAGGGTTTCTAGGGGGTAGGGTGGGAAGGGTGAGGATAAAACGGAGCTGATATCAGAGTGCAAGAAAGAAAATCCTATGGAAATGGTGGCAGCAATTGTACAATCATGCTTGATCTAATTGAACTATGGATTGTTGCCATATCTGTAAGAGCTCCCAATAAATGGAAAATATGATGCACAGTCCCAGACACCCATAGGGGCAGTTCTACTCTGCCCTACAGGGTTGCTATGAGTCCCTATCAAGTCAATGGCAGTGAGTTTGGTTTGAGTTACGTAACTGAATTCATTTACTGAGGCCTAGTGGTGCTGTTGGGTAAGTCAAAAGTTCTAATCCACCAGCTGCTCTGAGGGACAATGATGAGCTCCTGTACATATTTTTTTTAAGAATGTTTTTCTTTTCCTATTTTTCACTACTCTCATACATCCTCGGGAGTAGATCTCCTCTGACCTGCAAAAGCCACACTCCCTGTCATCAAGCCCATGCTGACTCAGAGTGACCCTCTAGGACAGGGTAGAAGGGCCCCGTGAGTTTTGAAGACTATAACTCTTTACGGGCGTAGAAAGCCATGTCTTTCTCCCAAGGAGTGGATGGTGGTTTGGGGCTGCTGACCTTGAAGTTAGCAGCCCAAAGCATGTAACCGTTATGCCACCAGGGCTCACACTGAGTCAAAATCGACTCGGGTGGTTTGGGGTTTTTTTGTTTGTTAGTTTGTTTGGGGGAGGTGTATTACATAAATAAATGTTAAGGTACCCTTTTGCCATAGAAAGCAAAGGGTTCTTTTTTAAAAAATCAATAGTTCATTGGGCTTTCGGTGAAATGTACATACCAAGTTGAGTACCCACTTGACAATTCCCGCACAAATTGTTGGTAACATGAGGCTATGTGTCACTGTGTGTCAACATTCTTTGATTCTCTTAATTGTGTTTAGTTTTGTCACTTTCTTGAGTTTCCCTGCTCTCTTAACATCTC
>NW_022105908.1:4419016-4428228 GCF_000313985.2 Echinops telfairi | reverse complement strand
TTTAAGCTAGTTTTTCTTTTCCAGTTTCTCCACAATGACACATGTTCGCTATATACATTTCAAAGCCCAAACAGTTGTTTTCCGAGGGGAGGCAGAGTTGCTCCCAGGAGCCCACAAATGAGCCCTGCAAAGCTGCATCCTTCAGACTCCCCTTGCAGTCTCCCAGTTGAAGGACGTCGCAGGACGCCCCATTACAAAGTTCCAGCAGCATCACTGACGTGTCTCCTGTCAAGGCTGGTCATTTATTCAAGACAGTCTTCTTTGTGGAAGGCTTTGCGGGCTCATGAATGCAAGCAGTGGTGTGTGAATCTTTCACAAAGCAAGGAATATGGTTTCCTTCTGAGAGAGCTAGGCTCTGTAATGATGCTGGAAGTTTCCCAATTTAACAAGCTAACTTTCTTCGCTCTGGGATTCCACAGCAAATGGTGAATTCATTAATTGTTCTATCTTCCCCTCGGGAGACATCAGCTGATGCTTGATATTTTATGGTGATATTCACGAGATGGGATTCCCAGGGGACAGACAGTCTTTTCAGTTGTCTTAGCAACGGATTTGAGCAGAATGTGGCCAGTGCAGAGCAACTGCAGGATCAGTGAACAAGAAACACTCAGACATTCACCGTGAAGGCTAAGAAGATGACTCCATAATCAGACTGCCCGACTGCACAGCTCTGCCATTAACCTGAGCTATGTGGCCTGGACAAGTTGTGCACGGCTCTGGGCCTCCGTTTCCTCATCTATAAAATGGGGATAGCATTAAACTCATGAAAGCGCATTATCATCGAGTCAAGTCTGACTCACAGGGTAGAACTATCCTTTTGGGGTTTTGAGACTGTAACTCTTTACAGGTGTAGAAAGCCCCATCTTTCTCCTATGGAGTGGCTGGTGGATTTGAACTGCTAACTTTGTAGCTAGCAGTGTAATGCATAATCCACTATACCACTAGCTCCTACCTTTCTAGAGTTGTTTATATTTAATCAGTTGGGAAGAAAGATGGGCTATTGACTCCTATACAGATTTACAGCCGCTGAAATCCAACATAGGGTTGCAATGAGTCGGAACTGACTCAACAGCAGTGAGTTGGGTTGATTTACTATTTAATCATTACACTTGCCATAATGATTAAATGATGGATGTTAAGAACGTAGACAGCCTCTGGATTATTGAGTCTTTTATCTTCATAACATGGAAACTAAGCACGGACTTGATGCATACATTCAAAAACAATGCTTGCTAAAATCCAGGCAGAGGAAATATGAAAAAGTTAGTGCCTAGTGGAAATAATGAGAAATTCAGTTAGAAGTCAAGTGACAAAAGGTAATGATGCACAAGAGGAAAGTTGATAAAGGGGTAGAGAAATTTGCAGCCATAGAAGAGAAGCTTGGAGTAACTTGACCAGGCCAATGACTGCTGGGAGATTTGAACTGGGATATAAATGGGGCATGTGCAGGAAAACACACACACACACACTGCTATCAAGTCTATTCTAACTCATAGTGACCCTACCTAGGGTTCTAAGTTTATAAATGTTTACAGGAGCAGGGCATGTCTCCTCCCCACATTTCATTGAGAGCTCCAAGCAGATTCCTTCCTGGGGACCTGAAGACTGTGAGTGTGCACAGCAGCTTTGAGTTGAGCTATCTCATTAGCCACAAAGCCTGTGAAAATGTGAAGAGCAACGTCTGATAAGCAGGAGGAATGAATCCCCTAAAGAAGAAACTTACTCAAATCTTTATCAGCAGCCCGCTTGACATTTCTAGTACGGTAGTCTCCCAACTGACTTCCTTGCTTGATTCCAGTCTCCCACGGACACTGATTATAAAACAAATAAACAAAACCCATTGTCATCCAGTCACCTCTTTCTCCTGGCAACCCTATGAAGGCCAAAGTGAAACTGCTCTGTCGGGATTCCAGTGGTCGACCTTCAGAAGGAGATCGAAAAACCTTCCAAGGGTGGGCTTCAGCCTTTGGGTTAGCAGCTGAGCACATTCACTGTTTCCACCACCGGGCGCTCCTTCCCACCGCTTACTCCTTAAGGAAACAGGGTCTTTCTCATGTCACCTTCCTGTTTGTAAACAGTCCTGCCTCCAGGATAAGACCGTCTTCAACCTGCTACCGAAACCCCCCCCATAACGGAACCTCATTCTACCCACCTTCGTTGTTACTTCTTCCTCAGCACACCTCTGCTATCCGGCCCCAGACTTCACAGCTACGGTTGCATTCTCCTCTTTCCTGACCGCCCCTTAGTTGAACAGAGTACCATCCTCTGAAGCTCCAGAATTGAATCTCCTTTATCACCTCATTTTGTTCAAGATTTACTTTCATTATGAGATTTTTGGAGCCCTGGTGGCATAGTGAGTTATGCAGTGGGCTGTTAATTGAAGGGTCAGCAGTTCGGAACCACCAGCTAATCTGTGGGAGAAAGATGAGGCTTTCTACTGCTGGAAATATTTACAGCCTTGGAAACCCACAGGGGCAGATCTACTCTGTCTACAGAGTTACTCTGAGTCAGAATCTACCAGAGCGCTGTGCGTTTGAGTGATGATACTTTATCTGATTATGCTTACTCTACCAAAGTCTTCAAAATAATTGTGTACCATCTGTAACTCCATGTAGTTTTCATTTTTAAATATTTATTGATCACCTATTATATTTAGGTAGGATTGTGCCAGGTCTGTCCTCACATGCCCCTCAAGTGTCCGGCATAATGACCTCATTTATTCATTCATACATTCATTTATTGAAATACATATGGATTGAAAGAAAGTGCCATGTTCGAGTCCTTGGAAAATGCAAAGATGAATCCTCTATTCCCCAATGTTGTCAGGAAACAACGTGCTAGAAGAGAGAAAGCACGACAAGGGTCAGTCTAAAAGTATTGCTACTGGAGTTCTAGCTCGTACATGGATGGTCTGCTCCCTAGAAAATGACTTTTAATATGTCCTTACAATCAGCAGATGACTGCAGACAAGTTCTCTCGTTTTAATCTCAATAGGGTGGCTTCAGAAAAAAGGTCTAATTAAAACAGTGGCTCTAAAGGGGATCTGCTGGATCAATGAAATTCAAAGCAGAGAACTCAGCTCCAAAGATTGGGTGACTTTCTTGGAATGCCAAAGGGGTAATATTGATATATTTTCTTAAAGACACAGGATGGGCTGGTCATGGGAGCTAATTGGGAAGAAGCCTTAAGGAAATTGAAAAGCACATTGGTGAGAAAAAGGCTTGGAAAGTTACACCATGGGCTTTTTCCATGACAGCCATGCACATCATCGTGGTCGCAAGGGCTGTCCTATGAGAACGTCATTGGGAATTCTTACCCCCATCCACACTACAGCCCGGATCTTGCCCCTTCGGAATTTTTTTTGTTTTTGTTCCTCAAACTCAAAGACCATTTTAAGAGAACATACTGTTGAATTCCTATGGATGCTCAAGCTGCTTTTTTGGTTTGGTTTGGTTTTGACCTTGTGTGAATCAGAGGACACAGAACTCTTTGGAGGAAGTTAGAGAGATGGAGATGCCACCCTCAGAAGTGGATGTGGGTGGAGGATAGGTGAGAAAAGCCCAAGAACTTCACATTTTGATATTTCTTTTGGTTTAATAAAGGCTTCTCTGATTTTATAGCAATAACTTTGGACATACCCTTTTACATGTGTGATTATAAGACAAGGTTTAAAACGGTAAATTCCACCAGAAATTAAAGAACATGAGTGTTCACAGCAAGAAGAGATCGCACCCAGCAAGGGTTGCAGACAACTGCAATTGAAGAGGTGGCTTTCAGTTTGCCTTGAAGGACGCAGAAAAGTTGAGAAAGTGGCAGTGGAGCAAGACCGTGTCTAAGGAGAAAGAAACAGAGCACTGAGGAGTGATAACTGTGTGTAAGTGGAACTTGTGAAAAGACTCCTCAGAGAGCTGTGTGTGGAGTGTATGTTCACAATTCTCCCAAGGGCCGTAATCCATTGTCTGAAAGTAGAGCTCTATGTGGGAATCACCAGAAAGAAAGCATGCATTGACCACATTCCTGGTCTCGGATATCTGCAAGCGACTGCACCAGTAGGCAAAGAAACAAAAGGACTGCAATGGGAAGCTCTTAGCAGTGCTGTCAAAAGGGAGAGGCACAGTGTGGGATGAGCTGCATTGGTCTGGATGGAGAAAGGGACAACCTGGGGTGAGTGTAGGGGCGCACCCTATGGATTAGACATTGAAGGAGGTCTTCAACAAGTCTCAGCCATTGATTACCAGTGTGCAAATCTAGAAAGCCTAGATTCTTAGAGAAACAGTTCAGCACTCTAATTGTTTGTATACTTGATTCCAATATTTGCCCACTCAAGCAAAACAGAAGTATAACAGAGGTCAAAAGCAATGTGTCTGGAGTTTTCAGATCTGAGTCCAGCTACTTATTTATTTTTGGTGTGTGTGTGTGTGCGCACACACAACCTTGGGCCATTCACTCAATATCATTTTGTGAAAGGTGACTGACCTCATGGAGTTTTGAGGTTGCAATGACATGATATTTGGAAATCACAGCACAGCTGGTCAGGGGAGGGGACTACTGTCTTACAAGAAATCTTTGAACACACACACACATGCACACCATAAGTACGGTGTGTGCATGTGGCTTCTTGGGCCAGGTATCAGATTTTTCATTTCCTCCAATGGGTATTACAATGTGAAGAACAAGCATGAAGGGTAAAAATGAACCCAGATCACAGAAAAATCTCACTTCTTAAAGGGAAAGATTATAATAATTTCAGATGCACTCGTAGTTACAGGAGAGCTGCAGGTCCTCTGGTGACCTACTTTGTAAGTGGGATATTTTGGGGTTTCCCCAAAGACTGCACGCCCTCTAAATATCAATCATCCTCTATTCCAGTTAGTTCCACTTGTGTTTCCTTTTGCAATATCGAGCAACGTTGCATCACCCAGTCATATTCAAGATGCCTACATCAGAAGTTGAGGGGCTGAGGTGTCCCATGGGTGAAAGTGAGAGGAGACCAAAATATTCCATAAAACCTTATAGAAGTACTGCCACGTGGATGAACAGATGCTGAGTGGAGAAGTCAGTTACAAAAGGACTCATCCTGTATGACCTCGTGTACATGGACTGTATGGAAGCCAAGGCTTACTAGTGGCCCCTAGGTCTATGAGGGAGGGGGAAAGATGAAGTCATTGTTTCAGAAGCTGTGAGTTTGTTTGTGATGCTGGGGAATGTGGCAACAATCTGGATGATGGCTGATGTAATAGAATCCCGACTAGTATAACTGGACTCACTAAATTGTACACCTGAAAAAAAAAGGCTAATTTTGTTTTAGATACGTTTTTGCAAAAGATAAATGGGGAAGAAAACAGACAGCTCCCTATCGCCTGACTTCTGAGGAAACATTACAGACCAGGAACCCCTTAGCAAGCCCACCTGAAGTGCCCCTTGGTGCAGGGTCAGAAGCGGAGACCACTGCAATGCTGCACTATTCAACCTCATCACAGACCTGGTGCTCTCATTCCTAGGTCATTTTTGGACTCTCCAAGATAGTCTCCCCATGGATATGATTTAAAATAACTCTCAAGAGTGTTCTCCCTTCCAAACCAGTTGTCATGGAGTGGACGCTGACTCATGGGCAACTCCCTGTGCATCTGCATAAAGATGAGCCGAGCCCTACAGGACCAGTGGTGTGAGTGGCGAAATGGGGAGGGTAGAGGGAGAGTGGGTAGGAAAGAGAGAACCGATTACAAGGAACTATATGTGACCTCCTCCCTGGGGGACGGACAACAGAAAAGTGGGTGAAGGGAGACGTCGGACAGGGCAAGATGTGACAAGATAACAATTTATGAACTATCAAGGGCTCATGGGGGAGGGGGGAGCGGGGAGGGAGGGGAAAAATGAGGACCTAATGTCGGGGGTTTAAGTGGAGAGAAAATGTTTTGAGAATGATGTACAAATGCGCTGTACACAATTGATGTGTGTATGGATTGTGATAAGAGTTGTATGAGCCCCTAATGAAATGTTTTATAAATAAATAAATAAAATGGCCCTCTGTAAGGTCACAAAGGCCTCTCCTCCAAGGCCCCTCAGGTGGACTCAACCCCCCAACTTTCCGATTAGTAGCTCAGAGTGTAACTATCTGTGCCACCCAGAGACCCACAAGAAGAAATAGGCTCCCGGTCTTCTGGACCCTGGTGGTGCTGTCAGGTAAGCATTGCAGTGTTAACTGTAAACCCACCAGCCACTGCACCGGAGAGAAACGAGGCCTAGAAACCCCATGTAAGGTTGCTCTGAGCCCTAATCTTCTCGATATGGCAGTGGGTTTGGTGGGCCCTTATTACCAGGAGGTGGATTAGTCCTTTGGAGCCATACAGAGTCTAACCAACCCTCGTTTTGTAGCCATTGTCCCAACAGCCAGCAGAAGAAACACCACTCCCCACCCCCTGCCCGCTCCACCCAGTGTCTCCATCTCGCAGGAGCCGCCTACACTGTGCCGAAGCAGCTGATCCCAGAAGGTGGCAGGCAGCTCTGCAAGGGAAACTTAAAGTGTGTCTGTTTAACAGAATCTGACAGAAGACCCATTGCTTTCCTGTGTGCCCGTGACAACCCATGAGATGCCATGTTCTTGGGCAGCATTGACAATGAAAATTCTAGCCGACGACATGGGGAAGCTCAGCAGGCTGGCGAGAAGGCGCGCCTGCACAGCTGGGCCCTGGGGGTTGGGGTTGGGGGGCGGTGCAGGAGGACAGGATCGATGGCCACACTATGTCATCCTCCTCAGAGCACTCTTGCCTTCAGACACCATGATTCACAGGGCCGCCTCCTCTCTGTGCTGACTTTTCTCTGCCGTGGCACGGAAAGGGTTTGACGTGGCACGCATCAGAGTAGCCCCAGATTCCCCAGTGAAGTAAGTGGGAAGTGCGAGTTGGAGTAAGAGTGGGAAGGAGCAGTGCCTTCCCCCACGTCACACACAGACACACTCCTCAGACACAAAAAACACGTGCATTACAACCCACCTACTTGGCGGCACACTTAGGAAATTCGCCTCCCTGGGCCTTAAGGAGAGCGCCAAGAAGAAGCAGCGAAAAGTAGGAGGGGCAATCAAGTTTTCTTACCATGGCCTCTTGCCCATTTTCTCCTGCCTAAAGAGTTAACTCCTTTTTCCATTTATTCATCATTCAAAAATAGTCGCAGGTGTCACCTAGAAGCCTGGGGAGTATGGGGCAAACGTAAACACATACAGTACATGTGTGAAAGATCTCACCCACTGAGGGGTGCAATGGGGAAAAGAGGCTTGCGTGCTGAAGATTCTAGACCCCTGTGAAAGAGTGCAGACATCGGACCAGGAAACAAAACCAAACCCACTGCCATCAAGTCGATTCTGACTTGTAGCGACTCTGGAGGGCAGGGAAGACCTGTCCCTGCGGTTGCCAAGACTGCAACTCTGCGGGAGGAGAAAGCCCCATGCTTCTCCTGAAGGAACGAGACAGAGAAGTGATAGAGGGAAGTCGTAATACATCATTGCCCAGCAGAAGCCAAGGAGTCAATGTTCCACTGATCGGAAGGATGAGGAATGTCCATTTTGCACCGGACAGTCTGAGAAGGACTTCATGACTGTGACCGTTGAGGTGGAGAGTGGTTTGCGGTGGTGAGAAGAACCTGGATGATGTGCCTGGAGGAAGCACAGAGGTAGTCGTGGGCTGCGCCTGGGAGCAGCATTGGATGTGGAGGGGTTATGCTGGCAACATGTTGTAAAACATGGTCCAGCTTCCAGCAATAGTAGAATCACCTAGGATGCTCTTGAAATGCCAATCCCAGGGACATGTCTCATATCTCCCAAGTCAGAATTCACTGTGCATGTTGGTTGGGGGGTTGACACAGGTAATTTTAACACGTTCCTCAGATAATTATTTTTATGCACACTAGAGTTCAAAAGTCTTTGGACTTAGACACCTAAACATTAACCTATCACGCTTCCTCATTCTGCTGATTCTGACTTCTGACAACTTCATTGTGCAGAGGAGAAGCGCTCCATGGGGTGTTTAAAGTCTGGGTCTTTCAGAAGAAGATCGCCTGACCTGCTTCGGAGTAGCACCTCAGCCTTCTGATAGTTGTAGCATGTATTATTTGCTTTCGGTACTTAGTCCTACATTATATTCCCTTTCCTGTCTCATTTATTCACTCTAAAACCATCAACCTTTTGGTTAGTAGTCCAGTGCTTAACTATGTACATTAACCAGGGAGTCCTGAAACCTATTGGTAGTATAACTTTTTGTTGTTGTTAGCTGCCATCAAGTTGGATCCTATTCAGGGCCGTCCTATGTACAACAGAGCAAAATACTGGTCAGCCCCACACCATCTTCATAATCAATGGAGGATCGGACTGTTGTGGTCCACAGGGCTTTCTTTGGCAGCTATTAAAAGCATATCGCTAGACCTTTCACCCTACGCCATCTCAGTCAGTAAGTTCCTTTGACACTTGCTCATCATCAGAGGCACACACCAGCCTCCCTTGAGAGATGGATGGGGCCCTGGTTGGGAATCAATCATGGGCCTGCCTCCTCCAGGGAAGTCGAGGATTCGACTGCGGAGACACCAGTGCCTCATCACTCCATCACTTGCAGCTAGAGGAAAGCCGGGGTGGGATGGGCCTTGGAAAAGACTAATGAAGCGGAGAGGGCCTATGAGTGGCTGCAACAATGGGCTCAAGCATGGGAACGATTGTGAGGATGGCGAAGGACCAGGCAGCGTTGTGCATAGGGTTGCTAGGGTCAGAAATGACGTGGTGGCACCTAACAACGGCAACAACAATGAAACAGAGCCGTACAGGTGGGCTCAGAGACAAGACAGTTGCGACAGGGAGGAAGGGAGGAGCTATTGTAGCAATTCAGAAGAGCTGAAGCCTCAGCCTTGAGGTCCAGAAACAGTAGGTATCTGACCTCCTTGTTTTGCATTTTCAGGATCCCACTGACTATGTTATGATTGGTGCCTTTGGGTATTATTTGTACTCCCAGTTTTTTTTATGACTTATTAAATAAAAATTGTCTTTGCTATACATGTCAACTCAACAGTCCCCATGAATGACTGACCCCAAGTCTACTTCTCTTTTATTTATTTTTTTAGTGAGACAGACAGTGAGGCAGTGAGCAAGGGAAGCAGTGAGTGAGTGAGTGAGTCAGTGAGTGAGAGAGACAATGAGTGAGTGAGAGTGAGGCAGTGAGTGAGAGTGAGGCAGT
>NW_022105908.1:4380309-4418218 GCF_000313985.2 Echinops telfairi | reverse complement strand
CAGTGAGTGAGAGTGAGGCAGTGAGTGAGAGTGAGGCAGTGAGAGAGTGAGACAGTGAGTGAGGCAGTGAGCAAGGGAAGCAGTGGGTCCCAAGTCTACTTCTCTTTCATGCCCAGCCCAGTCTAGTCCCACAAATACATGCCCACATATACACAAAGGGCTTTTCTCTTAGCAGTGAGAACCAGATGCCAGTAGCCACAGTGAGGAGGAGTCTCACTCCCAGGTCACTGGGTGGAAGTTCTGAACCAAAAGGGCCTGTTAATCGCTGGGGGTCCACAGGCTCTCAGCAGGCAGAGCTTGCTTCTCTGCTCCCTGGACGCAGCTTTAGAGATTATTTTGTCATTGTATCCTCTTGTCAGTGCATCAATCAAGGAGCCCCAAGTATGTTATTTAGCTCCATCCATCAGATGGTTGATGGTCCTCAATGGGCACCACACCAAGACCACGGACTCACTAAAGAAGGCCAGGGAGGAAGGCCCTCATCATTTTGGGAGTGGAGATGTGATCAAGTGATAAGTCCAGGGAGAGACAGTATGTCAAATTTAACAGACCACAGCATATATGCGGCAAGGGTGATGCAAGCTGTTTGCACTCAACTCAATGGCAATAGAAACTACCCTCAAGGTTGGCAGTTTTAGCACATCCAGCAGTGGACAACTGGTCTAGAGATCTGGCTCTACAATTATACGGCCTAGCGTAGAGTAGTTCTACTTTATAGCACACGGAGAACCGTGAGTCGGAATCAACTGCTTGGGTTTGGTTTCATGGCTTTACACACATTAACCTGAGGAGAAGCCTTGAAAAAAAAGCATGGATATTGCTAGCCTTCTTATTCTTTATACATTGATGATCTTTCTTTTTTCCATCCAACACCTAAAAATGAGTTTATTGAGTTTGAGACTTAACAAACATAGTATGAAATTTATGATACCATACATGATACAAAATTAAGACTGTGGTATGAGCAGAGGAATAAACACATGGTCTAATCCTCTGCCAGGGTCCAGAGCAGAAAACTCAGAAGTAGACCCACACAAATACGGCCAATTGATTTTTGACAAGGATGCAAAAGAAATCCAATGGTAGCATGATTGTCTTCTACATTCTCAATTGGATACCCATATCTTATATTAAAAAAATGAACTTAAAATGGGTCATAGGCTTACAGGTAAAACTTGAAACTAGAAAGCTTTCCCCCACAATAGGCGGACCTCTGGGGACCTACGGGTGGGCACAGAGCTCTTAGAATGCCGCCAACATGTTCTTGTCGTTCGGTGTCAAGACACTTGAGACCCTGTGCACAATACAACGGACACTGCCCCGCCTAGCACCTTCTCACCACTGTTCTTTTGTTTGGGCTCATTGATGCAGCCACTGTGTCCGTCCATCTTGCCGAGGGCCTTCCTCTTGTTCACGCCCCTCCACTTTACCAAACTTGATGTCCTTCTCCAGGGACTGGTCTCTCCTGACAACATGCCCAATGTACACAAGGCAGAGTCTCATCATCCTTGTCTCTAAAGAGCTTTCTGGCTGTTCTTCCAAGACATATTTATTTGTCTTTTTGACAGTCCATGGTATTTTCAATATGCTTCGCCAGCATCTTAATTCAAATGCAGCAATTCTTCTTTGGTCTGCCTTAATTCATGCCCAACTTTCACAAGCATAAGAGGCGATTAAAAATGCCAGGGCTTGAGTCAGGTGCACCTTAATCCCCAAGGTAACATCCTTGCTTTTCCATATGCAGTTCATAAAAGTAACAGTTGATACACTAGCTTTCATTACAATTAAAGCCATTTATCTGTAAAAACCTAGCTAAGAGGATAACAAGGCTCCACAGTCTGGGATTAAACATTTGCAAATTATAGGGGCCCTCAGAACTCAATAGTAAAGAAAGCAAACAATCCAATTGAAAAATGGGCCAAAGAAATGAAAGAATATTTCACTGAAGAATCGTCACTGTGAAATAAGAGATCCAACACCATTAGCCAATAGAAAAATATAAATTAATTCTCTAATGAACTATTACTACACATCTATTATCATGGCTCAAATAAAATATAGTGACAAAACGAAATATTTATGACGCTACTTAGAAATTTGATCACTTACACATTGCTGGTGGGGACAGAACATGGCACAGTAACTCTGTAAAACAGTTTGGAAGGTTTGTTTGATTTTGGTTTGGGGTTTTTTTGGGGGGTGGGGGAGGTGGTGTAGACGGGAAGCAAACTCTAAACATGCAACTCTCCTAGGACTCAGCAATTGGGTTCCTGGATATTTTTCCCCAACAAATGAAGAGTTGTGATGGGATGAAAACCTGCCTAGAGGTGTTTGAATCCGTGTTATGGGTGATTTCCAACATTTGGAAACAACCCTAATATCCTTCAGTGGGTGGGTATTTAAGCAAACTAGGGTAGTCTCATACTATGGAATACCACTCAGCCATAAAATGGAATGAACTACTGCGATACACAACAACCGGACTGAATAAGAAAAAAACAAAAAATTCCAAAGGTTAAATAGTGTCTGATTTCTTTTACATAACGTCCTTGAAATAACAAAATTATAAATAGCAGAAGTTACACTAGTGGCTGCCCAGGGTTAAGTACTGGATGGATGCAGGAAGAAAGTGAGTGTTGCTATTAAAGGGCCTTGTGCAGGTCCCTGTGGTGACAGAGAAGTGCTTAATCTTGACTGTTTCATTGTCAATATTCTGGTTGTGATATTGACCTGTACTTTTACAAGGTGTTATCTTTGGTGAAACTGGGTAAAGGGTACATGGGGACTTACTGCGTTACCTTTTACATCTGGATTTGAACCTACAATGATCTCTTAACTAAGATTACTTATTTATTTTTAAAAAACAAGTACATATTTTCAGCTTGGATAGCTGTTAAGTTAGCGGCTGGAATCACCTGAAGTCTTACTCACTCATGGGTGCGAAAATTGACATGGGCTGTTGACTGAGAAGGAGCCCTGTTGGTGCTGTGGGCTAAGCAATGGACTACAACCACACACGATGGCGGTTCAAACCGACCAGCCAATTCAGGGGAGAAAGACGAGGCTACCTGCTCCTATAAAGATGTCCAGCCTCGGAACTCTACACAGGATTGTAAGGAGCTGGAATCAACAGCAGATGGTTAGCTGTTACTGTTTGTTGACTGAGCCCTCGGTTGAGCTGTCAGCCCAAATGCTGACATGTAGCCTCTCCATGGGACTGGAACTTCATTACAACAGGTTGAAGAGGGTCCCACAAGGTGATGTGGGTGTTGAGATAAAGAGAGTGAGGGGAAGTCAGGTGGAAGCCTCAGAGCTGTGTGTGGCCTTGTCTTGGAAGGCATGCATTGGTGCTTCCACGGGAGTATATCCGTTAATGCTATCACAGGCTTCACAGTTTCCAGAAGGGAAACTGCAGGGCTGCTTGTAAAAGTTTGTGGGAAAATGGAAATAATGGGATGGTTTTTTCCCATAGATTTTTGAAGCCTTCTCCTACACTCCTCTCATTTAATGAGGATTGAAAACATTGCTGTGGCCATTTTTACCAAATACAGAGCACACTCTCTGAAGAGTGACCCTTCTTTTCCAAATTCTCACTACTGCCAACAGCCACCTAGTCTACTCGTTGTGGGTCGAGCGAGATGGAGAGACCACATCTCTCTTCTAATAATTCTTGATTCCTGTGGATCTGTTGAGTCAGTATGTACACTAATCAAATCCCGCAGGGGTTTAAGCGTCTACATAGAAGGGAGAAGGCCAAATCGTACAATTATAGAAGATGGGAAGACATGCCAATATACAAAAAAGGAGTGGCAGAATCACTTTTAGCAATCAAGGAGACACACAAAAAACCAAAGTACATAAGGATTAAAAGGGCTTTCATACCAAAGGGAACAGATTTTGGAGACTGCCAAGGAGGAGCAGAAGATAAAGCGATGGCCTGGACTGTTGATGAGGGTTAACTTGGATGAAAGGGAAGACAGTCCACAAAAGAGAGAAGAGAAATCAAGAAGTGGGTGATGGGTGGGTTACTGTGAGGAAGAGGGGGGAGGGATGAGTAGTCTAAACTCTTGAATACAAAGTTGAGGATCTGAAATGTAAGCTCACGCCTAATTTACAATTTAAAAACTGTTATAAAAGGGAACGAGAGAGACAAGCATAAAATCACATGAAACAGGGGGAGAAAGGGGGAACCAATTCCAATGATGGAAGTCTTAATGCCCCCACCCCAGGGGGACGAACAACAGAAACGTGGGTGAAGGGAGACAGCAGATGGTATAAGATATGAAAACAATAATAATTTATAATTTATCCACAGTGGGGGAGGGAAACTGATGTATGGGTTGTTATAAGAGCCATAGGAGCCCCCAATAAAATGATTTTTTAAAAACCCACATGATACAGAGGGGTGAGATATAACACAGGAGGCACAGTTTATCAGGCCAATGCAAATGAAGAGAAAACTGGCTGGCAGTAAAAGTATCAGAACAAAGGGTTTTAATGGGAAGAGAACAGCACTGAATGGGACAGAAAGGGTCACTGATAAAGGGCACAATCCACAAAGAAGACAGAAGCATCGTGAGCCTTTCTGTGCTGAATAATGTAGCTACGAAATCTATAAAACCAATTAGGTAATCGACACAGAGAGAAATCAACAGGAAAGCAAAGGCAGTGGTGAGACCTGAACACACTCCCCTTGGTCTTTGACAGATGTAGTTGGCAAGAAATGAATCAGGATCGAGAGGAGCTCAATAATGTTCTTCTGTGTGTCTGGCTTAATAGATGCATGTCAGTTTTATTCTCCACGGAGAGAAAATATGCCTTTTCTCCAACCACTCATGAAATATTTACCAAAACAGATCATATACACGGATTAGCCCACCAATCATATACACGGATTTATCCCAATAGCATAAACTGTACAGGGCTCATTCTCTGACCACAGCAATAAAACAGTAAATGAATGGTGAGAATACGAGCCAACAAATCCAGACACACTTAGAACTGAAACAGCACTCTACTCAATAATGTGTGGGTCAAAACGAAGAGCAATGTGCAGTTACTGCCTATTTAGAACAGAAGGATAAGGCTGCTTCTATGAGAGTGCCCCAAACAGATCCATTATGGACAACCCTTAGATAGACCCTCAACAGAAAAGCACAAAATGAAATGACAAGAGATTTAACCTGAGGAACTAGAAAATAATAACAACAAAAGAAAAAGAAAACCAGGAGGCAGGAGTTAATAAGTTCAAGAGCATAAACAATGAACTTTAAAATGAAATAAAGAATAGGATTGCTATGCAGAAGAGCTACTTCTTTGGAAACATTGTGTGACTGAATCCAGTACGCATAATCACACAAAATTAAAAATAAATTATGTTTTAAAAAAAGGGTGTGTGTGTGTGCAATGTTTTATGTTAATAAAGTTGAACATTCCCAATGGTTTTAAGGAAAATAGAAGTTACAAATTAAATTTAGAATTAAAAAATGCTAATGAATCAATATGTAAAGAAAAATTCGTCAAACTCTGAGATGGCATTATAGGATAATGGTTCGTAGGTACCTGACTGGCTGCACACCAGCTTCACCTGCTAGTGATGTATACTTCGGAGATTATTTAACTTCCATCTGCGTTAAGGAGCTCTGATGACAAAGCGGGTTACCCATGGGGTTGCTAACTAAGCATGTTCGACAGTACAAGCCCACAGTCACTCCACAGGAGGAAAGACGAGGGTTTCTGCTCCTGTAACAAAAGGAAGCCTCCGAGGTGGTTCCACTCTGTCCTATAGACTTGTTATGAGTCATAAGGGAACAGGGGGCACTGAGAAACCTGAGTTTCCTTGGCTCTAAATTGGTGATCACTATGCCAAAAGTGAAATAGCAAAAGGTAAGTTTCTGGTGAAAACTGACTGCCCCAAAGACAACAAGGCATTGTTATGTTTGCAGTCCTTCCAGCTTACAAAGCACGGAGACTTTACGATGCAATATGAGTGGTTTCAGGGCACGCAAAAAGATGGAATGCTTCTCCTTTGGCTTGACGGAACCATTATCTTAATACAAAATCCTGACAGCACTCACACACAAAAAGAAAACGATGAATGTTACTTAGAAATATAGTCACATTTGTAAATAGAATCCATTATCAAAATGAAATAGCATAACACCGTAACGAGTAGGATCTTTCCAAGGCATGCATGAATGGTGCACAGTGAAGACGTTTCTCATTCTATGGTCATATCGGTAGGTGCTTGGGAGCGTAGGTTGTTATTGTCAACTGTCCTTGAGTAGGTTCTGACTCATGGCAACACGCTAGGTAGGACAACACTTAGGTAAGACAAAACAGAGCACTTCCCAGTCCTGCCCCATCCTCACAATTGCAGCTAATGTGCCAGTCCATCCTCTTTTTGTTTTTCTGCCCTTCTACTTTACTGAGCATGATGTCCTTCTCTAGGGACTGGTCCCCCTCACCGAGAGCATGTCCAGAGTACATGAGACAAACGCTCACCATCCGTGCTTCTATACTTCATTTCTAAAGCACATCTGTGTGCTCTCCTGGCGGTCCATGATACGTTCAACATTCTTTACTAACATCAGAATTCAAAAGCATTGATTTCCATGCCTTATACGTTACCTAGTTTTCTCATGCATCTGAGGCAATTAAAAATAACCATGGCGTGGGCCAGGCACACCTGAGACCTGTGAGTGACATCTTTGCTCCTTAACCTTTGACAGACGCGGATTTGCTCCGTGCAGCACGTCATCTGTTTTCTTGTCTGCGGTTTCCAGGAATGTGGTTTGTGAGTGCAGGTAGCATACGAGCCTTGACGACGTGAGCATTTCTCCGTCTATTGGAATGGTGTCGACAGGTCCAGGTGTGAGGACTCTTTTGCAGATGAAAACCTTGAGAGCGGTGGTGCAAGTTGCATGAGCCTAGTGGCTATGCTACCACGGCATTATACACTTAAAAGCGGTTATAATGGCAAATGGTTTGTCACACAGGTTGCACTCCAGGATGCTTTAATGCCGACATGAATATCTTCACACATTTATCATTTTGCCCACGTGTGTGGATCAAATTGCCATGCCTTCTCCCATGTTAAAAACCATCATTTGCTTCTCACATTGGAAAAATAGCAAATGAAAAAGGTTCTTGGTTGCAGTATTTATTGTCTTGGTGTGTGTGAACACACTTGGTTATTCATTATGGATGAATGTACGGAAATGCAGCAAAATGTCAGTGTGGTTACTTGGGGGAAGTTTTAATTTTCTCACTTAAAGCTAATCAAATATTAGTAAAATATGCTAAGCAATATTCAAACAAATGGAGAATCATTGAACTTGTAATACAAAATGTCTTAATTCAAAATGCAAGATTGTGTTTGTGACCATGTCTATTAACATTTTGTAAAAATTAGATCAAATAAAGTGGTTAGCATTTTAGTCGATGTTTGGCAAATGGCAGGCCAATAATTCATATTCATTCTACCCGACACCATTCCTCTTTCAAGTGGAAGTCATTTAGAACTCACTTTTTAAATACTTAGCACAGACCATATTAACTAACTCTGACTCTCCCACGTCCCTTTCCTGGTGACAAACAGACTGTGAGATGGAAGATTCAAAGTGCTTCCTTATAACTCTCACTGTCCACCATTCAGCCTGGAGTCTCCCATTTCTTGGGACTCTCTCAGTAATACTGCCAGTTTGCTTTAAAAACAAACACGTGACTTCTGCTTTTAATCTTGCCTGTGGAGGACAAACAGGAAAAGTCTATCTTTTAACTCCCTTTTTTAATTCTCAATTCTGGAACTCCAGACTGATGTAGAATGGGTTCAATCTCTGGTAAATAGTTTCTTCCCTGGATATAACTTAATGAGCTGTCTTGGCATACAACAGTATTTCATGTGAGACATTCTTCTACTGACCACACATATTCCCCATTGTATAGTGCACTTAGCTATTTAAAGGGTCCTGTGTTAATCAAAGGAATGGCATGGTGATTCCACTGGTTTGGGGCCTTTGTTCCCAGTGGGAGTACCCAGAATGAACTGTCTGGGAAAGGCTCATGGATAATAGAGCTAAGTGGTTATCATTCGAGTGATTTGGGCAAATATTTGGGGCCTAGGTTTAGGAGATGGGCATAGGATCAGGTAGGAAAAGAAGCATCTAAGCGACATTTGATAGGATCAGCAGAACGTTGGGACTTAATGAATATGGAGAGTGAAGGGGGTGTGGGGTGAGAAACGATGATGATAACTGAAGTTTCATGCCCAAAATACGGATTTTGTTTACCTGGCAGAAGTGTGAACGGTGGAACAAAAGGGATGTGCTCACTTTCAGACTTAGCAGTTTGGGATCAGGGCAGGAATTTCAAAGGGAGGTCCTTGGGCAGCTGAAAACCCAATCCTACAGATCAGATGAAGCTCAGGCTAAAGGTGTGTAGACTTGGGAACTATAATTTCAGCCAGAAGACAGAAGTCTTAAAGTAGAGCTGAGCTCTCTTATGGGGCGCCCATATCTAAAGAGTACAAGAATAAATGGGACACAGAGAGGGAGCTAAAGGAGCCCTGAAAGATGAGGCTGTCTACTCCCTTCAAGAGCTAGCGTCTCAGAAACCCACAAGGGCGGTTCTATTCTGTTCTACAGTGTCACCTCGAATTGGAATCCGCTGATGGCAGTGAGTTTAGGTTTTGGTTTTTGAGTGGAAGAGCTAGAGAAGGAATAGGCAGCAAGTACAGCACCGTGGGTAGGAGGAAAGACAGTTTCAGCAACAAGATTGTTGAGAAAACAGAAGCAGATACGCGAGCTCAGCTAAGATGACAGAGCTGTGATCTATGTAGAGATGAATGGATGAATGGAAAGGTATCTTCTTCCTCTTCCCCGTGCTTTGATTGAAATGAGATGCATGCAACAATGAAAAACAAGGATACAAGGCTGAATCAAAGCAATACTGCATTCGTGGTAAGCCCTACTTCCATGCTTTCATCCCAAGTTCGGAAGTCTTGAATTGTCATGCCTTGAATTCTAGGCTTTGGCAACTACAGCTGTATCAATGCTGTGGCTCCTTCAATCTAGGTGGACATTTGTATTATTAAAGGAGATGCTTTTTGAAATATTGGGATTTGTCACTTAGAGGCAAGACAGAGCCTAGAACCAACAGCTCCTGATCCAGGAAAGTGAGCATTTCACTCCAGCTTCCTGAAACCCAGGTGGCTCCAGATGCCTATGTATAAAGCCCTAGGGTCAAATCAAAGTTACCAAAAAATATGAGCACCTTAAGTTAGGGCACCTGATTCTTACTTAACCACAGCCCAACAAGAAGGAAAAAATATAAAAGACAAAGTGAAGAATCCACTTTCCATTCCTGGTTGGTCACACTAGACCACCCCATGGCCACATATTCCTCAAATGCCCATTCGTCTTCCTCATCTCCTTCTACCTGAACCCTTTCCACAGAACCTCTATTCCAGAGTTGTGGGTGGGTCACCATGACAATAGAGGAATCCTTGTGGCAGGAAGAGAGACACAGACAAATGCACCTTCCCCTGCTGTTCACCATTTCCCCCCTGCCCTTCACTTAGGAGCTCCAGTGGCACAGCGGACTTTGGAGTTAGCCTGCTAACCACAAGGATGAAAGTTCAAACCAAAAGTTCTACCAACGCCTCCTTGGTAGAAAGATGAAGCTCTGTGCTTTTGAAAAGAGTCGCAGTCTCAGAAACCCGAGCGAGCAATGCTGCTCTGTCCTTGAGGGTCCTTAGGAGCTGGAATTGACTTAGTGGCAATGGGTTTGGGCTTGGTATTCCTCTGACTCTGAGAATCATATTAACACTACAGAGAAAGGCTGCTGTGTTGGAGAGACAATGGAGTGCCTGGACCCTTCTTTAAAAATATCTTTCTGTGACTTTCAGGTGATCATCAGTATAACCATCCGATTTTATGCAGTGCTACCCAGACCCCTACACATGGTGAGAGATGATCTGGAGTATTCTGTATTCCATCCTCATTCCAAGTGGCTCCATACTAACTGCTGATGCCTATCAGGGAATCAAATGCATGGTCATGGATTCATGCTCGCCAAGGGGGTTTGCAATGACCATGCGCCTCAAGTCCCTGGGCCACAATGCTCCACTTTCACTTTTCAACCATTGTCCCCTTGGTGTTTGTCTCTGATATCAGAGTGATCGTCTCCCATGCAGGGATGTGACCAGACCCTTCCTTAAGCTACTTCCACTAGCTATCAAGAGCAAGTCTTGCTGGAAGAAGGACCATGTGACCATGGCAAAGAGTATAACCCTCTCTTTTGTCCCAAGGTACACCTGGTGTCATTTACTAGTGACATGAGAATTGAGAAACTGTATCTATCCACCTCAAGCTAATCAAGAGTTGATAAAACTCAAAACCCAACTGCGAAGTTCAGATGTTAGCCTCTTGGCAAGGGGTGCCGACCGAGCAGTGGAGTGTTAGCCTAGGACCAAGGGTCAGAAACTCACATTACATTCATAGGTTATGACACCCTCCCGCAAGAGCACAACTTGACATATAGAACTGCTGAGAAAGACTACTTGAAGCACCTGTTACCAACTTGACAGAGCATGATACAATCATGTCAATGATGAACTATCAGCCATTCTTCTCCTCTTTACTGCGAATGCATGAAACCATAATTAAGTTTGTAGTGAGAGAGAGGCGAAACGGAAACCAAAAGTAAATCTCTACCTTACCTAGTAGGGAGACCTACCACATTCATGGCAGCTACGCTCTGCCCTTGTCTCAAGGTAGAGGTTAAGAGAGATCAAAGTTAGGAGGGAGTGGCAGGTTTTGATATGCCCCTCCATTGCTATGCTACTGGTGGGAATCTGTGTTGAAAGCGAGAGATGAATAAGGCTTTCCAGTCTGTAAGACCTAAGGATACTAGAGGCAGGAGAAAATGGAGAGCTTGGTTGAAAAGAATGATGCCAGCAGTGATGCTGACAGTGGAAGTAGAAGGAAGTTTCAGCATGCCACATGGCGAAACAAGTTTGGGCGCACTAAGTTACTAAATGAATGACTATTGAGAATTAATTACAAGAATTCAGTTGAAAAGTATTGGATCTCCAGTGCCAGTTCATCCATGACAGTTTACTCCAAACCTGCATGGTTCAATGGATCTCTGCAATCAGTAGAGAGCTCCGGATAAGTTCTCACAGTAATAACACTTGTCTTAGTCTTGTTCGGGCACCTTCAAAAGATGGTCCGATCAAAGCAGAGGCTTCTGAAGGGATGTACTGGGCCAGTTTCATCCCAGGCAAACAGGGTAGCTCAGGTGGTTATGAAATTCCAGAGGGGCAATCTTCATAAATTCTCCTCAAAGACACGGGACAACTACAAGGGCTTCTTCTGAGAACATCTTAAGAAAATGGAAAACGATGCCACTGAGGGAAAAGATCATGAAGATTAGTGCCAAGGACCGGTCTTCCCATCACAAAGTACCTGCTCATTCCTCCAGGGTAGCCATTGCTGTCCTGAGAATTTCACCTGAAAGCCTGACCTCATCCATACTTTGCTCCTTCGGACTTCTTTTTGTTTCCCAAACTCAAAGAACACTGGAAAGGAACATTATTTGTGTCGCTTGGGGATGCCAAAATAGCTGTGTTGATATGGTGTACATTGAAGAGTGGAGACTTCTTCTGGGCAGGATGAAAGAGATGGAAATGCCGCCTCCACAAGTGTCTAGACCTAGATGGAGGATAGGTCAGAAAATAATAGCTTCTTATATTGATATTTTTGTTCAGTGATATTTTGTATAATGTGGTAGAAATTGTGCTTTTTGACTTACCCTCGTATGAAGAAATTGTTGGAGACAAACTTAAGTTACACAGATGGGAATGTTATTATTGGCAGCTCTGCAAATGTTTGACAAGCACAGCTACGAACCGCAACACTGGAACCAGTTTGAGCCCACCCAAAGAAGTCTCAGAGCAAAGGTTTGGTGAGCTGCCTCAGAGTACCAGTCTTAAGGAGCACAGTTCGACTCTGACATGCATAGGTGCATCAAGAGTCAGGACTGATCCCGTAAAAAAAGCAGTATTATTAGCAGAACCTAAGACATCAGGAAAGTAGCCAGTGAGTGCGGAGGGACGGGGCTGCCAGCGGTGAGTTTATATTCGAACACCTCGAGTTTGATACAACCTCTGGCATTGTATGAAAAACCATTCGATGAGCAGTTAGAAATACAGAAATTAAGCCTGAAAGTTACATGTCTGAGGTAATAAACTAAGTTGGAGCATGTGAGAGATACTGAACCCCTAACAAAGGCAGGAAGCAAGGGGCAGGGAGCCTGGAGACCTGGGGGGTGTGCACAGTGATGGAGCAGCAGACAAGCAGAGCACGGAGCAGAAGCGGCAAGCCACGAGAGCTCCACTTGCCTAGAAAGATTCTGAGAGAGTAATAACGAAGCTGCTTTTCCCCACAAGGAGCCAACACAAGCACAACTTCCTGAAGAGAAAAAGGCGAATCCATTCTTCCTTCTGTTCCTCTTCCCACCTTCTCTCTTCCAACTTGGTCATCCAGTTAAACCAGATGCGACTCCATCCCTATCCACAGCCTAGTGGGAGCAGATGGATTCTGTGCATTCCCCCCTGATGGTGCACTTTCCCCAGACACTGGCAGACTAGCTAGTCAGAGAAGAGCGGTGAGCCTGTGCCCAGTGAACTAACCAAACGAAGTCCATGGGATCCTCGTTTGCAGCCAGCGCACCCTGAAAGCATCTATCTGGGAACCTGAAAAGAGAAGCTTCTGCTGCCAAGGAGAGCACCGTCCTTGGACATCAACAACATCAGCCCAAGTCAACTGACTGGAGGTCACTGCAGACAGTATCCGCTACTTCGGCAGTAATCAGAGGATACTGACTCCATGCACAATAGGAGCCCCACGAGGGGAGGTCATTGTGGGCTGGAAAAACCCTGTGACACTCTCATAGTGGTGAGCCTAGCGTGATAGAGGAGTGAGAAGCAGAGTATAAACAAGGCGTAGAGGCAGGAGGCAAGGGAGCCCTGGCTCTTGCTCAGCCAAGTGTGACAAAGCACGGTGGGAGGGAAGAACACTGAGAAATGTACTCGGAAGTGGATGAGCTACTGAACGCTGGCCTTGGTGGGTGTGTGATGCTAACAGACAAGAGGGACGTTATTACTGCCTAAGCATGGCACGGAGCAAAGCAACAAGAGCCAAGAGATTAGTGAAGAATTCTCAGCGTGGTGAGCAGCCCTCCCAGCTGTCTGCCCACTCCACTGCCGGGCATCTGTCCGATCCATGCCTGGGAGGCTCCTTTCTGTACAGCATGTTCTGATCCCTTGGGGATGTAGCCTCCCCCCACCCCCTCACATATGTGAACCCGCTCATTGGCTGGGCTCCCTTGGCTCCATCTCCAGTGCTGTGGGTGGCAGTACAGGCAGGAAGGGATCGAGCTGCAGGGAGATCCCTTGGTTCATCGTGCTCATGTCTACCAGGGGTCAGCACCTCCTTTGCCAAGGGGTATGGGAGCCACAGACCTCTGGCATATTTGCCCAGCACTAGAGCCTGTCCCTTTGTGGTGCTTCTCTGGCCTTGAGGTGTCCCAAACTAAGTCTGATGAAGGAATGCTAAGGCAAGGTGAAGGCCTCCCAACTATATCCTTGCCAGGAAAGGTCCTGCTCTTCCCCTAGGCAACCAGCTGTCGTCTCCCACAAGTTACTGTGCTTCCTCCAGTCATCCAACACCAAAGCATGCTAGCTGGACCTCCATTCTTCCCACCCCCCCCCCCCCCCCCCCATCTTCACCGGCACTCCCTTTCCGGACTTGCATCACCTCTACCATGTCTCCTGTTATCTGTAATGTAGCCCCGCCCCAAGCCCCGCCCTGTTTATCCAGAGTTCTTCCCTTCCACCCATTCCTCCATCACATTGCTGTTCCTCGGCTTGGCATCACACCATATGCCTTGCTCTTGTGAGTGTGTGAACGCAAGGCTTTCTGGGGTGGGGGGGGCAGGGGGAGGGGATGATGTGACACGCATTTGCCCACATTCTTTCCTCCAGCAGTTCAGAGATGGTTACAGTGGCTTTGGAGAAAGGAATTCAAACAGGTTTGGGGGTCGCAGTGCTTTATGAGGCACAGCGCTGGGAGAGGCCCGGGATTGGGGAGATTCTACATGAAAGGCTCAATGACATTAGCTGGAGTCTCAGTAGAGCTATGCTCTCTATACCCACCTCTCTTTATATGGAGACATGACAAGTTACTCCATCTCCTTCAAACTCAGGTGGTTCTGGGCCTGAGTGAGGTTGAAGAAACAGCCTTTACACAGAAATAGATGCTTTTTAGGCGCCGTCAACTTTAATGGGTTGACATTTCCAACCAGCAGCCCAGTGAGGACCAGGAGGAAGGGGTCACACCTTTGTCTTAGAGTCACATGGCTGTGTGGCCGCAGCAGTTGAAATAGCACTCACCCCCGAGTGTGTTGGCAGCTGGAAATGGAGTCAGGAGCACCACCTGTGTCCTCACCTGCACGGGAAGCTCGCGAAGCAGGGTGGGGATTCCAGCCAGGGAAAGGAAGAGCAGGGGCGGGCCACCTTCCCTCTGTCAGACCCGCGGGGGTGTGCATCCTCGCTGATACACTACCCCTCTCCCTTCCCTTGCAGAGAAACCACGGATGAACAACATCCTGACATCAGCCACGGAGCCCTATGACCTCTCCTTCTCCCGCTCCTTTCAGAACTTGGCTCACCTGCCCCCCTCCTACGAGTCTGCCATGAAGACGAACCCTAGCAAGTACTCCTCTTTGAAGAGACTAAGTGAGTGGTGTCTCCCTGGGGCCCTCCCCTGGAGTGGGCTGGTCTGGAACCCCAAGAGCAAAGAAAGAAGGCAGGGGCGGCCGGGGTTGGGGGCAGCCGGGTTGGGGGGTGGTGGATGATGGACTAAGAGAATAGCCAGGCCCGTTATTTTTGTTCTTGACACCTGAGGCCATTCTTCCTCCTGCTGGTGTCTCGCCATCCACATCCTCATAGCGCCTAGTGGATGCAGAATGATTTCACTGCAAGAGCCACTTTCCTCCCACTGTCAGGCTGTGGGTCTCCCTTGCTCGTTATCTTATCTTGGAACAGAGGCCAACAATAGTCAGAGAATTTTGTCCGAATCTCCTCTCTGGGCTGCATAGTCACTGAACAATGAGGGACCCAATCGCCAGCTCCCTCCCTAACCCAGCCAACACCATCTTGCAAGCCTGAGACTCCCCATCTCCCAGGCACACACCCCATCTTCATCAATGGACTCTCACACACCCAGTGATCGCAGCTCTTCCACTGGAAGGTTCGGGACACTGAAGGATTTAATGAACTAAAAAATCAAGACAGTGCTTTGAGGGAAAGCCCTTCCCTCTTGGCTTCCAGAACCATTTGCCTGTGAATCTCACTCAGTGACTCCAGCTGTAGCCAGAGACCTGGAAGCTGCAGGAGAACCCATCCTGGTGGGAGGTCAGCCCCTGAGTCCACATCAGCCACCACCATGGCAGAACGCTGAGTTTCTACAGCTAGAGCTGGCATCCTGGAATTCTCAAGGAATCCCTACAGGCCCCAGGATAATGGAGCACGGCTCACAGACGCCTCAGTGGCCCCCTAGTAAACGGGAGGAACAGTCAGCATTTCCACACTCTGCAGAGATCTAGGAAGCCACCTGCATCTTGGAGCAATGCAGGCCTGGGTGCACAAGGGACCAGTGGGCAGTGTGATCCGGGAAAGGCCCACCTGCTGGTGAGGATAATAATACTCATGTAGGACTGCCGTTGTCTGTTCACACTGTGAGCTCATTAAGTGGCAGTGGTAGGACTTCTTGGCTGTGTTGGCTTCCAGTACCTTGAAGGCGTTACTGCCTGGTTCTTAAGTGACCAGCTGAGCATGCCACAAAGGGCCTCCTTGCAGCAGCACATTGTATTCTAAGAGGAGGCTGGGACCCTGCTTCCTTGAAGACACTCCAGTCCTTACTGGGAGGCTGCTGGCTTTTACTTGGGTGTTTCAGCAAGAGACGGGGCAGTTACTCTGTCCCAGGACAGGGGATGGTAGAAGCAACACTGGGGTGGGAGCCCAGGGGCTCTGGGTTAGTCTTCCACTTGGCCACTTTAACCTTCTTCCCAGCCCAGTGTGGCCCAGGAAACAGGAGCATCTAGCCCTCACCTTTCTGGATCTCTCGGGCCTCATCCATGTAACTAAAAAGGGTTAGCGATGAGTGACATTGGGCTGCTACCCAAAGGGTCAGCAGTTTGAACCTACCAGCTGGTCTGTGGGAGAAAGCTAAGGCTGTCCACTGCGCTCATGAAGATTCACAGCCTCAGGAACCCTGGGGAGCAGTTCTACTCTGTCCTGTGGGGTTGCTATGAGTCGGGAACAGCAGAGAGTGGGGGTTGGTAGCATGCCTTGGTGGCGTAGTAGAGTATACATTAGATTGTTATCACAAGGTCCGCAGTTTGAGCCCACCAGCAACTCCTCCAGGAAAATATGAGGCTGTCAGCTCCTGTGAAAGTTTGGAGCCTCAGACACCCACAATCGTGGTGAGTCGGCATCAACTCAATGGCCCCGGCATCTCATGCACAGCTACCATTCATCGGTCAGTGGACCCTGGGTGTGGCCACAATGCCTAACAGGTTTCAGTGGGGCTTCCAGACTATGATGGAGTACCACCAAAGGAAGAGTCTAACTCCCTGAGGCCTTGCAGGACGGAGTGCAGCTGCCCCTGTGTGTTTCTGACATGGGGGCGTTAAGGGAGTCGAAAGCCTCGTCTTTCTCCTGAGTTGTTACTGGTGACTTCACACTGCTGACCCTGTGATTCACAGTCCAGCCCATAACCCATCGCACCACCAAGGCTCCCAGCAGATGGACTGAAACCAAGCCAAACTTCATCGCCCATGCTGACCCGTCAGGACCCTGGAGGGCAGAGTAGAACTGCCCCTGTGGGTTTCTGAGACTACAACTCTTTGGGGGAGTAGAAACTCTCGACTTTCTCCCACAGATCAGCTGGTGGTTTTGAACTGCTGACCTTGCAGTTAGCAGCCCAAAGCATAACCAAGATGTCTTGGGGGTGGGGGTGGGGGCGGGGGTGGGGAAGGCTTTGCAAACTACTTCTAAAAATTAACAATGAAAACTCGATGGACCACAATCGTCTGACCCCTTGTCCATGGGTCTCTAAGAGTCAGGGGCAACTCCAAGGGCGGCGACCATGTGCAGCCCTGCTTGGGTGTCATGCAGCTGACTCTTCTCTCGCTCTCTCCCTTCCTGCAGCAGACAAGGAGGCCGACGAGTATTACATGCGGAGGCGGCACCTGCCGGACCTGGCCGCCCGCGGCACCCTTCCTCTCAACGTCATCCAGATGTCCCAGCAGCAGAAGCCGCTGCCAAGGGAACGGCCCCGCCGGCCCATCCGGGCCATGTCACAGGACAGGGTCCTGTCTCCACAGCGGGGCTTCCCAGATGAGTTCGGCCTGCCCTATGACCGCATCCTGTCTGACGAGCAGATGCTCTCCACCGAGCGCCTGCACTCGCAGGACCCACTGCTGTCCCCAGAGCGGACGGCCTTTCCTGAGCAGTCCCTGTCTCGGGCCATCTCACACACAGATGTCTTTGTGTCCACGCCCGTGCTGGACCGCTACCGCATGACCAAGATGCACTCCCATCCCAGTGCCTCCAATAACTCCTATGCCACCCTGGGCCAGAGCCAGACGGCGGCCAAGCGCCAGGCCTTCGCCTCTCGCAGACATAACACCGTGGAACAGTTGCACTACATCCCGGGCCACCACACCTGCTACACAGCCAGCAAGACCGAAGTGACCGTGTGATGGGGTCAGGGCAGGGCCACTGGGCAAGCAGGGCAGGGACTGGGGACAGGGCTAGAGCAGAGCGGCTTGCCTCGTTTTCTCCCCTTCCCTCATCCCCACCATTGGAGTGGGCATGGGTTGCCTTTGCCCAGAAAGCCATGTCCCGGGGGGCTCAGCCCAGGAGGTCCAGCCTCACACCTAGACTCTAGAGCATCACCCCTTTCTCTAGAAGAGTTGGGGGGTGAGGGGGGGCTGAGGAAAGGGGCTAGGCCCCTGCCTTGTCCCCAGCCCCCATCCAAGCCCCCTCTCCCCTCCTGGGGACTCTCAGCCAGGAGGTCCCCTCCAGAGCCTGGCCGAGAGCCAGTGGGCGCAGTCAGTGGGCTGACTATTCACCTAGAACTGCATCACAGAATCTTCCAGTGCCTCTAAACTGCCTGCTCGCTCTTGCAGCGCCAGGGAGCTGCTGTGTCCATAAGCACAATAATGATTCTTTCTGCCTGCTGGAGCTCGGGTCCCCACGTGTGCCCCTTCCTGCACTGGCCCCCAGTGGGCCCTGCCCTGGCCCGGGCCTCCTCCCTCAAGGCCCAGGGATAAGAAATGGGGTGGTCTTATCCTCCAGCTGCCTCTTCATTGTTGGGGAACTTGCCCTGGTTCCAACTAGCTGGCTGCCCCACCCGTATTGCCTCTCACCCCCTCTTTGGGGGACCAGAGGACATTGCTCGTCCCCCAGCCCTAGCTAAGTCACCCCTCAGTTTGTGTGGGGGGGGGAAATAAAGGCTCTAGTCCTCCCAGAGGAGAGTATTGATGGGCTTATGGGGACCTTGGGGTGCCCTTACCAGCCACCTGATTATGTAGATACTTCTTCCAGGCCTCTGGGACCGAACTGTGACCTGCCACCCAGGCTGCCTTCGCCTCCCCTGTTCTGTTGTGCTCCCCAGAGGCTCCTGCCGTGGCCAGAGAGCCCAGGCTGGGGAGGGCACTGTGATGCCCTGGGCCTTAGGGGCTCTCCATTCCCATCCCCCAGGGCTCTGCCAGTCCCCCACTACCCACATCAGGCAGGAGCAGGGGAAGGCTCAGCTCTCAAAGAGAACGGCCTGGACACTGCCCTGCCCCTGCCCTCCTCTCTGCCAGTCACCGCCCACCTGATGGGCCCCTTCTTGCTTTAGAACTCGCTCACTCTCACCTGATTCCACCTGCTCATCTCCTGTCCTCTTGAAAGTCCATTACCCTCCCCTGGAGCAAAGTGATATTTAAAGGGTCGCCAAGACACTGATTGGTCTGGGGACTTCCTGAGCAGCTCAAAGGGGTGCTTTCCCTCACCAGCAGGGAGTGCCCGGGCTTCCAGCAAATCCATGGCCTAGGCTGTGTGTGTAGGGCAGAGTGCGAAGGACCAAGGGGACAGGAGTACCAGGGCCAGCCAGTTCTTCTCCTCCAACCAGGGGTTGGAAGATGTGATGGAAAAGCAGCATCCATTCTTCCTAAGACCAGGCCCTGGGAGGGTGGAGGGGAGGAAGGGGGACTTCACCTGCCTGCCTCACAGCTGCAGCTTGGGAGGAAGCCTGGGCTCGGGCTGGAGCCAGGTTGCAAACGCTATTCAGACCTATAAAAAGAAATTACACACACACACGAGAGAGAGAGAGAGAGAGAGAGAGAGAGAGAGAGAGAGAGAGAGAGAGAACACATCTCAGAGGCAGCCCAAAGCTCTTGTCTCTTTCCCACCAAAGCTCGCCTCTCATGGCACACCAGACACCCTAGGAGGCCGGGAAATCTTGGGGACTAGGGACATAGCGCTCAGTTTCCCACCAGGGAGAGGTCTCTGCCCCTGTGACTGCTATACTGCCCCCACCACCACCACAATGCCACAAACACATAAACCTTCCTCAGGGCGGGTCCCCACAGGCTGGTTTATGGGGGATTGTTCCCGAGGCAAGGCCAAGAGGTCTGGGCTAGTGAAAGTCCATCGGAAAACAAACAACATGGTGGGCTTCTCATGGCGCGGTCCCTCCCTAGCCCAGTGCATCCTGGTTCAGCCAGTCCTCTGAAACACTGTCAGTTAGTGGGGAGGGGAAAGAAAAGATGTGGGTGGGAACCCTGTCTCCCAGCTGTCTACACACAAACACGCATAACCAATGAGCTCTTGACGTCCCGTGGGAAGCATCTTATCAGAACAAAGTTCGCCAGCCTCAGATGCCTTCCCCAGGCCTGTCTCTGACAAGGTGTCCTTCTGTCTCCAGAGTTGTTTGGTAAATTAATCCTAAAACAGTACTCATCCTAATTTTGTCACTGTTTGTTTTAAAATGTCTGGGGTCAGTCACAGTGGAAAATTCTCCTACTTCTTCCAAATGGCGTAAAACAGCCCCTAGGTTAGGAATGAGATCAGTTCCAAACTGTGTTTTGAAGAATGTGTTAATCAAAGGCTTCTTATTTAGGCTTACTCTAGTGCAGTGCTTCCCAAAGCGGGCAATACTGCATCCTGCAGAGTGGGAGAGAGATCTAGGTTTCGGGAGCGGAGGGTTGGTTCCTGAAGGTTGTATAAGCAGATGCCTACACTTTATCTTGGAGTATGGGTAAAGTATCAAGGTTTCTCTTTTGGCTAAAAGAGGGCAGTAGGCCAATTAACTTTGGGAACCTGTGCTTTTAATGCAAGAAAGGGAGTCCTCCTAGGAAAGGCATTGGGCTGCTAATCGCAAGATCTGTGGTTCAAACCCACCAGCCACTTCAAGAAAGAAAAACGTGGCTCCCTGCTCTCGGGAAGATGTCCACAGTCACGATGAGTTGGAATGGACTCTGTGGCAGTGGGCGGGCTGGGTTTCTGTGAAAGAGAAGATTCAAAGCCTTGGCAATGGCTTAGAAGCTGTGCACACAGCAAGTGAAGGGAGTATGAGTGTGTGTGTGTGTGTGTGTGTGTGTGTGTGTGTGTTGCTTCAACTGTTTCAAAGTGAGGGCAAATTGAAATCACATCAAAACAGATCCACAAAGATGGTGGTGCCCCTGTCCAAGATGGTGGCCATGCTCATGGTTTCGAATGTGTGTGAATTTCCATAGTCCTGTCAATAATCCAATTTCCTCCATCAGGCCCCTGACAGGGCTTCTTACATCTCTTCAGAGTCGCCCATTCCAGACCTTGGACCTGTACTTTTCCATTCCAGTTACTGTGACCAGTCACTGAAATTGTAGACATTCCAGTTAGTTTGTTTTGCTGCCCCAGCCACGACAGATCCAGTTTGAAGCCCTGCATTAAAAAGCAACTGGGACTTGTCTGTAAGTCAGGCATGTGTAACCCAGGGACTGCCTGTATTCTGTTTCACCTTTGGGTCTAGAAGACAGGGCACAAAAGATGAGGGAAGAAGAAAAGAAAACGGAAGGAGAAAAGAGTAAGAATTCTATAAGCTCACTCAAATCTGCTCCGTCTTTTTGACCTCTAGACTACTGGGAACCACAGAAAAATCACATTGACCCGGCTGGTCCGTCCATGTTGACAGTACATGCAGGGCCACCTTCACAAGGAAAGTCCACACAAGTGAGAAGAGCGTGTTCTGGGCTTGGAACCCATGTGTCCTGACTTCCAGTCCAACCTGACTGGTGGTTCTACCACACCTGGAAGAGCCCCTGCCCCTCCTCCAGCAAGGGAAGGTGGAAGCCTACACTGTCCTTCTGTTCCTCCGGTCTCTGTGCGTCCCTGTTGCTCTGATGAGAATGCACTCGGATTCACAGGGTTTCCCCTCCCATCTTTTACTGGCCCTGGTGAACTCAGTCTGATACCTTTCCTGTCCGACTTCCTCCAGTTAATGCATAGACGGCACCTTCCTCTAGTTAATGCTACATGGGCTGATGGGCCCCAGCAGCTTTGCCAAGGATTCCCTAGCCCCCTCACTAGGCCCCATGGTGTCTTAGGTGATCGTTCTACCCCTTAGAAAGTTCCAGCTCCTTCTCTCTTTCCACAATCACACTCCCCTGCTCTTATCTTAAGTCAGTTCACGCTTTCCTTCTTGCATCTCGCTCACTTGGGCCTCGTCCTCAGTTCATTGTGCCTCCAGCACAACCCTTCTGCTTCCATTTACTGTGCTCTGCCCGACCTACTTCTCCCTGGTGCTGTTCTCCCTATCAGTGCTCCGGAAGAAAACCACAGAAGAAACAGATGTTCCTTGTGTCTTTGACAGGGATCGCTGATTTATCCTTCACCTCCTGTCCCCGCCAGTGACAGTCTGGGGCACCAAGCCAAGTACTCTCCCTCCAATCTTTGGGAGGAAGAGGAGAAGAACTTCCCTTTCAGAAGGGTCACTGCCAAAAGTCTCTGCAGCTGGCAAGTCCCCTGGAGCTCTTGATCCAGCTCGCCACTAAGACCATAAGCTTCTGCTCTGGCCAAAGACTCATAATTCTGTTGTGGGCTCTTAGCCATTGTCCCACTTGACTTTGACCATTCCCTACTTGTGCTTGCCACAGACCCTCGTGTGTCCCCAAAGATATGGGGAATCTCACAACACCCCAAGCATAGTGGAAGCGTCCAATCATCCTGCCACCAAACACATTTCTTTTTCTTCAGTGTTACCTTGTCGTCCGCTGCCAGCTTCTCACCCTCAGATTCCCTCAGCCACAAGCAGCTGTGGGCTGGGCCCCAGCTAATAGGAAAGGGTTGTTGGTCCTCTGGACCAAAGAAAGTGCCTGCCCTCGGGAGGGTTGTGATGTTGTTTCCCACATGCATTATTCTCCTGTCACCCATTCTGAGCCTGGGAAACTCTGGAGTATTTTCAAGGAAGTGCATTGAGTTTTAATGGAATATTTTTCAGGGTCCAAAAAATGTTATTTTTTGTAAACGTAGCATTTTAATGACAGGTTCAATACAGAAGAGAGGTCTTCCTGGGGTCCAGATTGGATCTGGGGAGACGGTCTACCGCAGGAGCAAACAAGCACAGGGCCGGGGCTCCAGAGACATGGCTTCCAGTCCTGGCTTTGTCTCCATTGGGTGTGATCGAGGGCAAATCACGCTCTCGCTCAGTGCCTCAATTTTCCCATCTGTACCGCAAGGGGCTTTGACTAGATGAGTTCTGAAGTTCTGCCTAGCTCTTACAGCCCTAGGCTATTAACCTGTTAATACCCCTCCTCAACCCATCCCACCAAACTGAGCTGCACATATCCCAACGTCAGCCCCACTGCAACAGCCCGCACATCCTCTACACAACCATCAAACTGTGCCCCAGAGCCTAGGTTGGCCCTGATGGGATGGGCCACCCAGTGATCATCTCCCTCCCGAAAGTTTAAAGGCCTAGCCACCTCATTGAATATGGATGCCGTCTCATAATAGACACACCTCCATCATCCTGGCCATCTGTGACTCTGAGGAATCTTGCGTTGAGATTTTACATTTTTGATGTGGTTCTTATAGCTGGAGGGAGGCGGTTCCAATTTCAGAGACGGGGTGGGCTGGAGGCTAAAGGTCTGGAGGTTTGCCCATGCAGGCCTGATGCTTGAATTTGGAGGGCAGCTCAGAAATGCAGCCTGAGCCCAAGAGAACTCAAGGCAAAGGCTGTGTAACAACGGATGCCATCACACCCCACTCCAGAACATGTGGCTTGAGCACCAAGTCCAGACACTGAGGCTCTGCTCCATTTCTCGGACAAAGAGTCATCACTCCCTGAGGCTGCTAGGTGGGCACGCACCTGGCCCTAGGACCTTCCTAGCCCCTCCTCATGCCACTCCACCGTCCTTCCTGTGAAGGCTTGTGATACAAGAACGGAGAGTCAAGTTGGTGTCATGAAACCCATCATGTAAATCGACAAGCATATCACCTTCCGTGTCAGAGAAATGCATCTCGTGTGTTTCCTTCACGTCCTCCCTCCCTAGTGAGAGGAAGACCCCCTTGCTCAAGTTTGCTGTCTACCCCCTCGGTAACCTTTGAATGCCACTCCCATGGGAGGACTCATTCGTTTGCTTTGTAGTGGCAGATACTCTTCTAGTTCTATAACGCAACTAGACATTTTGTAGTCAAGAATTCTTGAAATTCTCTAATAAAAAGCAATTCTTACTGTAATATTTTTAGTTGGGGGACACGATTTCCTAAGGGGGAATTGATGAACATTTTTACGCATTAGCCCAATTGACGGATTCCATGTTTATTATCTGGTAGTGCTGAAGAGAAGTACCTTCCTCTCTGTCCCATTGCTGTGTCTTCCTTATTCATGAGTAAGCTTCACGTAAGCAGTGCCTCGCGACTGCTGCTTCTGTACAGATCTCATCGGTCTCCTTACCCCGTCAAAGCACACTCTATATGTACTGTAAACCGATATTACTTTAGTAAGATGGAGTCTTAAGGAATTTTCCACTTTTGTCAGTAACAGATATTTATGAATTAAAAAAAAAATAAAGTCGTTTCAACATAACCTGTGTCTCTTCAAATCGCCACGTGCTTATTTTGTTTGTTTTATTCAAATCACAAATGCAGGGGTCAATAATGAAAAGGTCATTTCAAAATGAAGAAAGAATGGGGGCGATCAATAAGAAATGAGGTAGGGGCAGGGACTGATGGGAAATAAGGAAGAAGGGGACTTTGTGGGGTGATGTTTCCAGCATTGTGGTGGCTGCACAATGCTGTGAATGAACTACAGGTCATTAGATTGTATACGGACCGCTGGTGAATTCCATGGCATGTTAGTTAAACCTCAACAAGGCTTTGGGGAAAAAAAAGAACAAAAAGAATGTCTGCAAGGCGGTTTAGGATTAGTAAGGAGGGACAAGTTCTTATGGAGGCTAAGCACAGCTGTGTAAGAATGCTGTGTAAATGTCATCAACTCTGGCAATGTTCTCCTCAGACATTAGGCTTTGGTTTGGCTCCAAAGCTAGTTCCCATGGTTGGTAAGCATACAAGGGGGTAAGTATCCAGGTCACTTAAACCAGACAACCAGGTTGCACCGTGAAAACGGATTTAGACCTTGGGTTTTTCCCAAGGTCCCCTCTCTTTGGGTTCATCGTGTATATTGTTTTCTTTGGACATGTTCCCATTTGCTGCTGAGGTCATCTGTCATCTATGTTTATGAATTCACACCGTAAGCCAGAGACTGGCTATGTCTTTTGGTTCAGCAAACAAACGGGCCGCTAAATGGGGCATGGCCTTCAGTCAAGCTTGGTGCCTCCATAGCTCCTAGAACCGAAATCATAAAAACCAAACCCATTCCCATCACGCTGACTCTGATCATGGTTCCAGAGGCCTCCAAGGCTGTAATCTTTACCGAAGCACACGGACACATCTTTCTGCCTTGGAGTGGCTGCGGGATTCAAACTGCTGACCTTTCAGTTAGCAGCAAGTGCTTAGTTTCTGTGTCGCCTAAAGTTCTGCTGAAGGTCTCCTCCAGCAGACAAAGCTCCTTGCCAGTTCTGGACTGCTAAGTCATTAACACTTTCTCACTAGATGCCTTGGGCGGACACTCAAAACTCCATCGATTCTCTTTTACCAGAAGCATTCCTAACCTAGGGCAAAACTGCAAGTCTGTCTATTAGTCTTAGAACACACAACCAGATGAATTTTGAAAAATAGTTGTTTACTGCAACAATTGCTATTACTGTACCATGGCTTCCAAGTCATAGTGTCTAACCCATAATGACTCAGAGCACACACACATAACCACCCCACCCCCCACATACACACAATACAAGTTTAAGAAAGCTTTAGTAATCTATACTCATTATTGGAAAGGAAGCAAAGGAAAACAAAATTCTGAATCAGACACTTTTTGTTTTGTTTTTAGAAAAGTGTAACTTAATTGCAGTGCTTACCTTACATGGAATGACTAAATGAGAGTACCAACAGTCCCTGACAAACGCTCAAGAGGCCTTCTTTATGGAGCAAGTAGGGGAAATACGCAATCAATAATAAAATAGTCGAGAGAGATGAGTCAGAGAGCATGCTTTCAACAGTGCTTCTAAATTACCTGAAAGAGTTCTCCCCTAGATAGGCTCAATGTGCTCTTTAAATCTCATTAACTCTAACCATTTGTTCAACTGTTTGTTCTCTTTGGATTTCTAAGGTAAACCTCAATTTAGCTCCTGTCACAACTGTCATTAATTTCACGTTGGAGTGACCTGAATAGCTTAGGTTTTAATACTTTCTGGCTGGCTGTTTCCAGCCCAAACTATGCAGGGCAGCCAGCTTCTAGAAAGACCAATATTGTTTTCGAGCTAATAAACTGCACAAACAAATGTAAGAACAAGCATGCGTTAAAACGTTTAGGTGTGAAAACACTCGAGCACACTTGCTACCGATCAGCAATGCATTACACCATCATTAGCATCCCAAACCAACCAACTCACTGCCACTGAACCGATGCCAACTTACAGCAACTTTATAGGACAGGGCAGAACTGCCTCTGTGAGATTCTGAGACTTGTAACTCCTTATGAGAGTAGAAAGCCTTGTCTTTCTGCCCCAGAGAGGCTGCTGGTTTCGAACTTTGGACCCTGGGGTTAGCAGCCCAATGCATAACCTCATCTTTTCACCTTTGGTGTCCCTTTGGACCCTGATTTTCTGTTTCTTCTCAGTTGAGCACAAGGAGGAAGCACAAAACCAGCAGGGAGGAACGAAAGGTTTTCCCTTCATCTTTCTAAAAAGAAAGCAGGGGACACACGCCAGAATGTTTCTCTAGCTTTATATTATGGGTATCTTGGCAAATACTATCTCTGTGCCTCGATTTCCTCATGTATAAGAGTTGGAAAGGCCCTGCTGCAAAACAATATGCATTATTTCTAGGTGTCTAGGGTGCTGAACAGCTGTGGTGGCATTGGGTACCTTGCTAACTGCAAGGTCAGTAGTTCGAAACCACCAGCGGCTCCTCGGGAGAAAGACAGGTCTGTCTATTCCTGTGAAGAGTTAGGGTCTCCGAAACCTACAGGGCCGGTTCTAGCCTGTCCTACAGAGTCACCATGAGTTGGCATCGCCTCGATGGCAGTGAGTTTGTTTTGTTATTACTTTGTTGAGAGCGTGCTGAATAAGGCGCCCCGTGGCTCCCTTCAGGCACTGAGCTGCTAACAGTAAGATGGGCAGGAATTGCTGAGTCAGAATCGACTAGATGGCAGTAGGTGGGTTGAGGTTGCTGGCTAAGCAATGAGTACCCATCCCACTGTCTATATTGGTCTTGTTCTTCCAACATCCCCATCTCATGTGAATAAGATACAATCAAGGAATGCTGGACTCCGAGTCAAGAGATCTTGCTTATGGGTTCTTTGGGCATTTTTCTCTATCACTTGGAAACATGTTCCTTCTCTTTTTGAAACCTCTGTTTTCCCAGAGGAAAACAGAAATGATTAGGTCAGATCAGAGAATAGCTAAGATCCTTCTCGGAGCCTTTAGTCTCTGCTTCTGTAACTTAAAGACTTTCTTGAACTGAGCACCCACTGGCCATTGGTGGAAAGGTCAAACAGCAAGGAAGGAGGGCGCCCTTGACCAGAGCCACCATTTCTGAGATCATGTCACTACCACTCACTCCCCACAGCTGTGGGGGTGGGTGGGGCATGAGGGCGTGGGGTGGAGCCTGCTAACCTGGCACCAACAAAGCAAGACACCCATAGAGGGTTCACGGAACAAGAGAGAAAACAAGGTTCTCCACGACGGGCTCTTCTGTTACATAACCTTTTGTGCTTGCCTAAAATCAACAACTTGGCTGCCAAAGAAATCCAAATGAATGTATTTTCACAGAAAAGGTTCAATAGTGCATTCCTTTATTGTGTTCCCCTTTAGAAATAGGGCTTAAATGTATGCTTCAGAACCAGGATTCCCAAGGGAAGGAGATTCATTGCTTCACCTCCAGTCTCAATTTCAACCTGAACTCCAAGTTCTGCAGAAGGGAAGCAAGTGCAAACCACTAGAACTAGTGGTGTTGGTCCCAATTCTATCTACACAAATGGTTTGTTCTTGGACCCTTTAGACCAGTGGTTCTCAACCTTCCGAATACCACAACCCTTTAAGACAGTTTCTCATATTGTGGTGACCCCCAACCAAAAAATTATTTTTGTTGCTATTTCATAACTGTAATTTTGCTACTGTTATGAATCAGTGACCCCTGTGAAAGGGTTGTGCAGTCCCCAAAGGGGTCACGACCCACAGGTTGAGAACCGCTGCTTTAGACAATCTACTTCTGTTATTTTATCCCAGTGACTTGGGAGTTGGCTTTTGCTGTTGCATGGGGGATGCTGGCTCATGTGCTGGCACTCTGTCCCTCAGCATGCTCTACTTTTCAGCTTGGCTTGAACGTTCTTTGCAGTGGCCACACAGAACTCACAGACAATGCTCATGATTATAGGGCTCATTAGGGGACTTAACAGGTTACAATTCAGGTGAGAAGGGCTCCGGATACAGTTGTTCAGTCAGGCTGGTTTCTTCTCTGCCATCCCTGCAGTCAGACCTCTTTCTGGGTCTCAGCCTCTTGGCCTGGTCTCTGCTTTGCTCAGGCAAGATTACAAAGCTCTTTTATGGCTGCCAATAAATTCCCAAAGGGCATGACACTCTGCCATAAGCCTCAGTCTGACGGCACACAGCTCCAGCTCCATGAGTAAATAAATCCAGCTCTCTGATTAAATGCCCATAGGCACCCCACTCCCCAAGCCAGCCTCATGACCCAAAGCACTCCGTTTCAATTGCTCTGTGGGCTGGGAAGTCCACCACTCTTGTCTCATGGCTCTGGTTCCCAGTGCTGCTGCTGCTGCTGCTACTACTACTACTCCACCACTGCTGTTTCTCTAGGTGTCCTACCACTACTACTACCACTACTACTCCACCACTGCTGTTTCTCTAGGTGTCTCCTATTTCAATGCACAGGAATCTCAGAGCTCAAATGACACACCACTCCTGGCTCTTCTCTCTTGCTGGTAATGAGATCCCCTCTCCTGCCTCCCCTCATTTTGCCAACCGGATGGAAATCACAATGAATACTATTAACAGGTACTCACAGCTAAATCCTATAACTATCTTCCCCCACCTTGTCTTACCCAAACCCACCTGGAAAAGGTTAATTTGTTGAGCGTTACAGAGACTATCGGCTACATGTGCCACATTGAATAATTCAATGCACTGCACTTGGCCTTTGTTTTGTTTTTTTAATCATTTTATTGGGGGCTCATACAATTCTTATCACAATCCATGCATCCATCCATCGTGTCAAGCACATCTGTATATTTGTTGCCATCATCATTCTCAAAACATTTTCTTTCTACTTGAGCCCTTGATACCAACTTCTCATTTTTCCCCCTCCCTCCCCGCTCCCCGCTCCCCCCTCCAGAGAAAAGTAAAAACCAGAATCGAATCTAGGGTCACTCGGCTGAGGTCCACCCAACAGTACCATCAGTATCACTTGGGGATTGGTTACAACGCAGCCCCCACTCCAATTTACTGAGTTTGAATCTCTGGAGGTGGCCAGCGCCCTGGACTTCATGCAAATTAAAGTTTGAGGAACATCTCATTTTGCCTCCCCCCCGCCCCCCAGTTTTGAAATTCTCTAACAGCATGACAAGAACAAACACTTGGAATTCTGAGGATCCAAGTAGCCTGGATATTTTAGATAACCAGTTTCCTGGAAGCAATTAGCACGAAAGTGAGTCTGCAGGGGATTACATACTTATAGAATGAGGAATTGGGAATGAAGAGAGAAGCAGAAGAAGCGGCTGCCGAGAGAGGCCAACCCAAAGCGTCAGGCTTACCGTGGTCGGATGCGTATCATGGGAGTCGTTGAATCCAGCAGAACGGGCTGGATTGTGCTCTGGTGGGAAAGACACCCAGATCGCGATATCACAAACAGCCAACGTGGGCTTTTCACGCTCTCCATTGTAGGCCTCCTGCTGTCCTCCCTCAACCTACTCAAAGACGCCCCAGAAAGGAGAGCAGCTGCTATCTGCAGCATTGCCAGTGACCACAACCAAAATCCACGGCCACTGAGTTGCTACTGACTCAGAGCAACCCTACAGAGTTTCCCAAACTGGGGATCTATACAGAAGCAACCCTCACCTTTCACCCACAGAGTGGCTGATGAGCAGTCCAAGGCCCAGTGCACAACACCACCAGGACTCCTGTGTCAGTCATCAGGCAGGGAAAAAGGAGAACTCTGGAGGGTCTCCCACTGAAAATCGCATGGCAGCCCTGAAGGGCACTCACCACTTCTGTTGTTATTGTTGTTAGACTGAAACACTGCCCGGTCTGGTGCCATCTTCATGACGGTTCTGTTTGAGCCCACTGTTGCAGCCATCTTGTCAGCCCACCTTACAGCTTCCTCTTGTTCACTGCCCCTCCACTTAACCAAGCGTGACGGGTCTTCTCCAGTGTCTGAGCTCACCTGGTCCCACCTCGTGGCAGGATCCAGAAAGTCCAAGCTTACCAGGTGCAGGAGAGGGAGGGAGCAGGAAATACTCCGACCATTGCTCTCCCCATTTCTCACGGCTCTGAGGGCTGGCTGGGCTTAGCTAGAGAGTTCTCACTTAGGGCCTACTACGCAGTTTCCACTAGATGGTGGCTGAGCTTGGACTCATCTCAAAAGCATCCACCCTCAGATGCTGAGTATTTACTTGTTTAAGACAATCACCTGAACTCTTTGGGTTTGTTTATTTCATGGCTTCATTTATTTAAAACCATTTCAATGTCATACACTTCACATACAATACAACCCAGTGATTCAATTATATTAAATTTTGTGCAACCATCACCACAATCAATTTCAAGACATTTTCTTCTCATACTCATTGTTGTTAGCTCCCCATTTCCACCCCCTGCTCCCCTGCCATGTCCCTACCCAGTTGCTGTCTCTAAAGATCTACCTATTGTGCATTTCGTATACAGAAAATCATATGAAACAAAATGCAGTTATACAAAATCATGCAAAGCAAACAAGCAAATGAACACCCAACAACAATGACCAGACAAAACCAATGAAAACCTCAAGGAGAAAGCAGAAAACATTGAAAACTGAAACAACTTTAAAATGAATCAGAAGGGAGATCAAATGATAGAGTAATGTATTTTAACTTAACTCCGTCTGCCATTGGCTTTACAATGCTCTCTGTAATGATAGCAGGGCTATTCACATCCCTCAACTACAGTCAGGGAGCATTCACTGGAGATTGAATCCATGTGGAAATCCTGCAAATGGATTTTGGTCTTCCACTATCATCTATAGTCCAATCACGTGAACTTTTATGTTTTCTTCTGCACATGGTCTGAGCGTCCACAGGCGGAAAAAAAGTGTTACCACCTTCTAAGATATAGTTGGAGAAGTCTCAGAGTACATTCGGTGGGTCATGAAGTTCCACCAGGGTCGAGGGGAGGGGGCACAGTTGCCACTCGTTAAAAGAGAACACAGCAAGGTGGCATTGCAAGAAGAGCATGGTAAATGGAAGATATTGTCATGGTCACCTTGAGGTCACATGTTGTGTCCATTGCCTTCCGGAGTCCCATACAACGTGGTCAGGGAAACGAGGCACACGCCATAAAATGCCTACAATCATCTGCTCCTAGAGTTGTGGGTCATTTCAGAAGTTGAAGGGCTAGGTGAGCACATAAATCAGCCAGTCTTTTCTTTACATTGGGCTAGCCTCATCACATAGAGAAACTACCCTGTGGACACAGCAGCTCCTGTAGTTCTAGTCCTGGATTCCGGAGGACGCAGTGAGCACTGCATGCCAAGGCTTGAGGGATCCCATGCCAGCATCTCCCGCCAGCAGGACAATGCTCGTCCTCGAGCTGTGGACTTTCCCTTCCCTCCTTTCCTTCTACCCTGACCCTTCTCCCCACTGTGCCAAGCAATGGCAGCCCTCGTTACTGATTGCCCTCGGGGAAAGTACAGACATAGGTCAGAAGGAGCCTTGCTCAAACTTGACTTTCAAAATAAACTTTCTGAGGTCCACCCTAGCACAAGATGGCATGCAATTCCAAGGGCCACCCACTGGAAAAGGAAATATTTCCTTTGGTTCGAGAAATACGCCTTTGAGTATCAGTGAGCAATCTTGAACTAAAACTGGTGAATTTCAACAATCAGTCACAGAGCCCATCGAATATACGAGTCCCAGGGTAACACAAACAATCCAGACACTCAACTACTAACCAGACGGTGGGCTGTTGGAAGCCACCCAGAGGCCTGAGAAGAAAAACCTGAAGATCAGCTTTGAAAACCCAGCTGCTGGTCGGTTCAAACCCTTTCAAATGGCAGCCTGGTGTGTGACCCACAGCATCAGCCAGCAGGGCTCCTTCAGCAATGGACTACTTAACTACTTGACAGTACAGAGTATGTGCTACAAGTCCCTCTTTCTGCTTGTGTTCCCTTGAAGCCTATGATAACTCAGGAATACACTGGGCTCTAAAACATTTTAAGGAAAAATAAGTATATATGTATAAAATTCAGAAAAAAACGAGTAAGTAAATAATCAACAAGCCTACTATGCTACTACTAGATGGTGGGATGCTATCTAATTTGTACCTACTTCTTTTCATTTTGGTAATTTCAAATTTTCATAAGTTACTATAATTTTGAAATTATTCTAATTTTCAACATTACTTTCACTTTCATAAAATAATCAGTACACACACACACACACACACAGCAAAGCAAATGGAAGATTGCTGCCTCAAATTATTAATTGTAGTAGTGAATCTAGGTAATCTTTACATTTCCTTTTACATATTTTTCAGTCACAAAAGGTGGGTTTGCAGTACCTGTGAACATCAACATCTAGAGATACCTCAAGCACTGAAAACTTCAAAACTCTCGCTTCCAAAGATTTCTGCTTCCTTCCAAGATGTGCTAGCTGAACACAGATTCATCCACCCATCAAAAAGCAACTGAAATTTTTAAAAACAGACAAATATACTTTTAAAATATGGCCCTGAACATTAAGTTGATTTTAATAATGCTAAGATCATTTTATAAAATGGTGACGATAATGTACAACATGAAAAATATAATCTTTATTCTGTTCTACATGTGAAAGTTGTCACGTTGGCAAATGTCCTGGTGTACAGGGACTCTTCAAAAAGTACAGGGAAATGCATATCATGCGAAAAACAGGCTTGGGTTTTTGGGTGGCTTTTATTCTTGCATCAGAATTCACTTGTACTAACTTGTTATTGCATGCCTGAAGAGGATCTAGTCTGAAGCAAGAAGAAGGATAAAACATTAATTTGAAAAGAGCCCCTACCGAGCAACATGAATTTTGTTAAAATTGAAGCCAGACCAAAGAAGGTTAAAATCATTGATGCTTTACAAAAAGTTTATGAGGCCGGCACCCCAGAGCGACCAGCAGTTCACAAAGGGACAATTCATGTTCAGAAGGGACGGGAAGATGCTGAAGACGAGTCTTACAACAGCACACCATGCCCCTCGATTTGTGAGGAAACACTTCATCTTGTCTGTGTCCTAACTGAAGAGCACCCACAACAAACAACGGAAAGGACACCCATAGGCGTCTCTTGGTTCAGCTGACACAAATCTGACGGGGAAAAAAGTCATGTTGAGCAAGCTTCCTTCTTGATGCGTGCCAAAACCATTACCTTAAATCAGGCTACATATAAAACGGGAACATTCAATGAACATGTTGAACAGATGGAATGAAGATCCTGGAGGATTTCTTCAAAGGATTGTAACGAGAGGAGCCATGGCTTTAATAGTATGATCCGGAAGGCACAGCCCACGGGTAGAAGTGGTCCATTGGAAACAAAAGTAGAGGTGCTAGGGCCATCCTGCAAAAGCCTGAAATGCACTGTTATCCAGTTAATTAAGATTCAGTGACTCTATAGGACAGAGCAGAATTGCCCCTGTGGGTTTCTGAGTCTGAACATCTTTCTGGGATTAGAAAACCTCACCCTTATCCTTCTCCTGTGGAGTGGCTGGTGGTTTTGAACTCCTGACCTTGCAATTAGCAGCCCAAAGCATAGCCCACCGTGCCACCAAGGGTCCTGGTCATAACAACAATTTTTGGGGATGCTCAGGCATTTTGCTCACTATTTTCTGGGCCGACAAAGAAGAGAACGATAATATCTACTTATTTAAGAGTGTTTGAGGAAGTTAGCCAGAACTTTACAGAAAATACCCTGGGACACTTCACCAGAGTTCTCTGTCACAAAAAGGCTTCTTCGCATCTCTCTCATCAAACAAGTGCAATTTTGAGAGTTTGGATGGCATCGAGTTCACAGTCCTCATTTGGCTCCGTGTAACTTCTTTTTGTTTCCTAGGTTTTAAACAAACAATTTTGCAAGGACATCAATGTCCCTTCAGTTAATAATGAAAAAAAAAATTTTTTTTTAACATGGTGAAATATCCAGAACCCTCAGTTCTTTATGGCTGGGCTAACGGGTTGGGATCATCTCTGAAAAGAGTGTCTTCACCTTGATGGGGCTTGCAGTGTGAACAAAGTTTATGACTTTAATCTTTTACTCCCATTTCTCCACAAACTATTTGAGGTCCTTTGTTCACGTTTTGAATATAATAATAGCAATGCTAATGAATGACTCTCAAACAGCCTGTAAGATGAGAAACAAATGAGATGAATCCTTTGGTCTCCCTACCTTACTGCTTAGAGAACATTTCCCAGCAATGATACAGGGAGGACACACACAAGCAGTTTGGTGGCATGTGGGGTCAGGGGCTAGGGGACAGAGGTTTCAAGGGAGAGGGAAGGAGAGGAGAGAGCTGCAAAGAGACACCCAGAGAGACATCAGTAGAACAGTTCCCTGGACTAGGAGAGGTGCTGCGGTGAAGGGGAAAATGTCTTCATTCACAGCACATGGATTAGAGTGCCAGGTGGGATCTCCCCGCAAGCCACGTAAAAATATCCTCCCTGAAATAAATGTTGCCTTTTTTCTCAACTAACCAATGTTCATAGCAAGACCTGAAATGATTAGACTTTCTAAATGACATCCCAGAACAAAGGCCAAAAATATTAACAGGAGTACAAAAATGCCCTTCGACCGGCAAGATAGAATTCACAACTTTTGGCTTCCATGAAAAAAGCTACCAAAGATGCAAAGAGGCATGAAAATTCTACCCATTACGAAAACAAAATTCAATCATTAGAAACTGAGGCAGCATTTAGCCAATTTAGAGAAGTCGTTGATAAAGACATTACTATCATAACTATACAGAGGGTAAAAGGTAGAGTAAAAAATTAGATATCACAAGTAAAAACAGGCAAGAGGTGTTTTTTGGTTTTGTTTTTTGTTTTTAAAAGAACTCCAACTGAAGATCCCAGAAGTCAAACTATAATGTTGTTGTTGTTGTTGTTAGGTGTCATTGACTGGGTTCTGACCCACCGAGACCCTATGCACAACAGAACGAAACCCTGTGCCATCCTCATAATTGTTCTAGGATTGCGCCCACTGCTGCGGCCAAGGTGTCAGTCCCTCTCCTTGAGGTCCTTCCTTCCTCTTTATCGATGCCCCTCTACTTTACCAAGCATAACATCTGTAGTAGAAGATGGGGAGGCTAGCCTGTCAATCAAGTCATAGCCAATGAGGCCTCTGTGGGGGCCTGGCCTTCTCCTGAGGATTCTGGGAACTTCTAGATCCTACCTTGGTGGAGGGAGACACTCTTGCTCGCTGTTCACTCCCTGGGAGACATTGCAGTGGAAAAGACACATGGAACTACTCTAGGGCCCTGAGCTGGAGAAGCCACATAGAGACCCCTACCAGCACTGAGATGATTACAATGCCACCGGATCCACAAGACTTCCCACCCATTGCCTGTTATCTTCCTGCACTCAGCGCCATTGCATGCGTTTCCTGAGTCTGAAGAGGATTTTATAGATTGGTATCGGACATATATGCTAATATAGGACTTATGGACTTGATCTGGACTGAGCTGGGATGTTTTCTCAATATTCAATTGCTCTTGTATATAAAGCTCTTTCTTATAAACATAGGAGTGTCCATGAATTTGTTTCTCTAGTCTACCCAGACGAACACAGTGTCCTTCTCCAGAGACTGGTTTCTTTTGACAACACCTCTAAAGTATTTAAGACAAAGTCCCACCATACTTGCCATGAAGGAGCACTCTGGCCGTACTTCTTCCAAGACAAATCAGTTTGTACGTTTAGCAGTCGATCGTATTATCAATATTCTTCTCGAGCACCACAATCCCAATGCTTCTTTGGTCTTCCTTATCCAATGTCTAATTTTCACATGCATACCTGGCCATGGAAAATGCCAGGCTTGGGGTCAGGGTGCACCCTAGCCCTCAAAGTAACACCACTGCTTTTCATACTATTGGTTAGCTGTCATTAAGTGGAGACACCATGATAATGCGTGAAGCACCGCACCGTTCTGTCCTGCACTAACTCCAATGGTGTCGATTGGACTGTTGTGTTACATAGGGTGCTCACTGGCTGGTTTTCAGATGTCGGTTCCAAAGCCTTTCTTCCTAGTCCATCCTAGTCTGAAAAGCTCCTCCCAAACCTCCTGAGGATCACAGCAACCGAACGCCTCGAGAACAGGAAAGGGATGCGTGTGCCTGAGGAGCACAGGCTGGAAACCACAGAAGGTGAACGTTCTACTGCTGACCCCCGGAAACCCCACGCGGAGCAACTGTAAGAGGATGATTTAACTGGAGCGAAGGAAGGATAGGAGAGTGCGAACAGCAAGACCCAAAGACACATTCAAAGACCGACAGACAAAACTGTAACTTGTAAATCCAAGCTGTTCAATGAAGCCACAAAATATGAAGCAAATAGGAAACGCCACCCCGCCCCACCCCAAATTCTCAAACCTGTGATAAAGAGCAACTCTTAAGAGCCGTAGGAGAGAGAAGCATATGATAGAAGAATAAAGATAAGAACGACAACAAATATCTTGTCAGAAACGATGCAAGCCAGAAGACAACAGAGTGGTAGCTATGAAATAGGAAAAGGGGCAAGCTGCCAAGCCAAATGGATCACCCTGTGCAGATACGCTCCGAAACTGAAGTGAATCAGAGGAGCTTCTGCCCATGGTATGAAGAAAACATTCCTTGGATAGGGCACAAGAAAGCATGATTCATAAAAAAGGAAACTGATCAAGTGAATGCTGCATAAACTAAAAAAAAAAATCATTTTTTGTTCGTCAAATGATAGCGTTAAGAGAATGCAAAGATAAGCCACAGACCGAGGGGGGAAAACCAACAACCCTTAGAAAGCACGGATCTGATAGCGGACGCAGAACTGACTCAGTGGCATGCACCAGCAACAAGTCCATCCAGAATGCACAAAACTACCCAAAAGGAACAGTGCCAAACAGCCCAGCTGAAAAACAATGAGCAAGCCCTCAAACAATACTTCACAAAGGAAGATGCACTTTGTTACACCGCAATCCCCATAACTGCTGAACAGAAAGCTGATCTCCTCTGTAAATTTCCACTTAACTCACAATGGAAAGTGTTCTGAAATATGGGAAAAAATACATTGGTCTCGACAATGAAACACCAATGTCAACAAGTCTTACCTGACAAGATGCTTTAACATCTCCAGTTATTTGAGGAATGTGTGTTAAAAGCAGCACAATTTGATACCACTGCACACTACTTAACTGCCATTTGGTTCATTCTGACTCCTAGCAACATTACAAAGCAGAGGAGAACTGCCCCTATTGATTTCAGGGAGTATAACTTTTTATGAGAGTAGACAGCCTCATCTTTCTCTCATAGAGCAATTGGTGGTTTCAAACTGCTAACCTTGCAGTTGGTAGCCAACTAGTCACCCATTGCACTACCATGGCTTCTTTGTACTCTATTTTAATAAACTCACTGAAATAGAGTCCAAACCAGCTCACAGCATACTACTGCAATATTTAAAATTACAAAGATAACCACATTCAGTGTTGATGGGAATGTGAAGGATAGGGAACTCTCATTGATTAAGAGTGAGAAAATAACACTGCAGGGTTTCTTGCAGAAAAAGTAGAACACACATCTATTAAAAGGTCTAGTCATTTCATCCATTACTATTTACCCAAGAGTAATAAAAATATATACCAATGCCAATATAAATACAAGGTGTTCATAGCTCCTCTATGAGTCAAAAATAGAAGCAGCCCAAATGTTCATTAACAAAGGAATGGATAAACAAGTTGCAATATATTCATATAATAGTGTACTACTCAGCAATAAAAAAATGAA
>NW_022105908.1:4373607-4375469 GCF_000313985.2 Echinops telfairi | reverse complement strand
ACCTGATTCCAGGAACCCAAGCGGAAAGCGAATTTTGAGAACAATGAGGGCAACAAATGTGTAAGTGTGCTTTACACAATTGATGTATGTATGGATTGTGATAAGAGTTATATGAGCCCCAATAAAAAGATTTTTTTTAAATAATAAAATTAATTAATTAATTAGGTAGGTAGATTCAGATTTAATCCCAGTGGTACTACTTCGCAAATAGGGCTTTAGGATTTCACAGGCTTTTATTCTTTCTGGGAGCAAATAAAACCAACTTTCTCCTGCAGAGTAGTTAGCAGTCCAAATTTACCAGGCAGTGGTACTAGGGTTTCTTACTGGGTACGTATAGAGTGTACATGTCAAAGACACTAGATCTGATCCATATATACCAATCCAGTCATGAAAAGGAGTCCCTAAGTAATGCAAATGGAAAAGCCCTGGGCTGCTAACTAAAAGGTTGGAAGTTCAAGTCCACCCAGAGGCATGTTGGAAAAGAAGCCTGGTCATCTAATTCCAAAACTCAACCTTTGAAGCCCCCATAGAACACAGCTTTACTCTGCAACACGTGGGGTTGCCATGAATTAGTGTCAACCCAACAGCAACTGGTTTGATTTGGTCATCAAAAAAACATACTCTGCCATGGGCTTCCTGGAATATATGCATAAAGAAAAGAAAGTCAAGCAAAGGAACATTTTTTTAGAGGGCTGTAAACAAAGGAGCCCCTGGTGGGGCGCCTCGATTTGGTTTCTTCTTCCTGGACACAAGGTGGTCTACATTTTCCAGCCTGCCTTACAGGTAGATTAGAACCATGTGACTGAACTCTGGCTAATGAATTGTGGTTGGGAGAGTTGTACTTCGCTTCTAGTCCTGAGCTCTGAAATTCCCCGCTGGCAATTCCCCAGGGTCACCCTCTCCTCCAAATGAGCAGCTGCAAGCTAAGAGTCTAGTAGAGCCACAATGTGAGGAATTTGAATTCCTGGGTCACCGCATGTAGAAGGGAGTTGCCAGGCCACATGAAACAAGACTTGAAATATTTACAGTTTCAAGTTACTGAGATTTGGGGGTCGCTTCTTTTAGCAGACTGTGTGATTTACTAGGTAAACATAAGTCTCAAGCCCATCATAAGCACCAATGTTTGGGATACTTCCTCTATCCACAACAGGGCTGTAAGAAGTAAACCAGGAAGCTTTTCTTCAAGGAACCTCCAGCTGTGGTTCTCAAAAGTTAGCACAGGTCAGAAATACCTGAAAGTCTTGGGAAAACATTTGCTGTGACTCTCTCCCAGAGATCCTGTTTCACCAGATACAGGTTAGAGACCGAGAATTGCGATTCTAACAAGTCTCAGCCGATGCTGGTGTTGATGTTGACTATCCAGGACCACACTTTGAGAATTAGTCCAGCCTCAGAGCATAAGAAATCGTAGAAGTGGGATTAGTTCCCCACAAGAGAGGTGTTTCAAGCTATTTTATTTCAATCATGGCTTCAGTATCCATATGGAGCCTAAGAAGAACAAGGAAGAGTGGTGAGGCATTCTCCAAAGGTTTCTGTCCCCACTCCTGGCTTGTCTACTAACATACCTGAAGGAACAGAGAGACACAGAGTAGGTAGTCGAAGAGACAGATAAAGATGGACTAAATTCAAAAAATAGACAGAGGCACAAAGAGAGAGAGAGAAGGAGGGAGAGAGATGAGACGTTGTTATTGCTAGCTGTCCACGCACAATGGAATAAATGGTCCTCTGTCCTGCACTATCTTCATGATAAGCTGTGGATTAGATTGTTGCGATCCATAGGACTTTCACTGGCTGATTTTGGAAGCAGACCTCCCAGGTATATTCAGGCCCTTGAAGCACCTGTCTGTGGGTCCATTATAACA
>NW_022105908.1:4363669-4372534 GCF_000313985.2 Echinops telfairi | reverse complement strand
AAAAAAAAGAGATGTGTCAAGTACGTTTCTCTTTTCCTCAATTCCTGACACCTTGAAGAACAAATGCTCACTCTGTCCCACCCTGCCCTCATCCTAGGCAGCCCCCGCATACATGACTAGCTCAGTGGTAAACCTAAGTATTCAGAGTTTCAATGATCCCATACTAATTCATCACTATCATATTAATGATGGGACACAGGTATGTGTTGCTTAATGTCCGAGACACTTTATGATGTGGACTGTGTGAACACCATATTAAATAAACACGTATGGGACCCTGCTTCTGGCCGTCCCCCTCACTCCGGGGGGAAGCTAGAGGAAGGGACTGCAGAAACAGGAGCTGAGAGAGAGCCGCAGGAGCAGCCTGAGCCCCATAAACTCCCCAACCTTCCACCTGTAACAAAGCCCAGATAGCCACAACCATAGCTGTGTCCTCTCCCACACCTGCCTGGATCCTACTCATAGCTGAATGCTGTTAAAATCTGGACTTAGGGCCATTAAAATCATGAGGATAAAATAATAACAAAAGAAGAAGCACTTTCCCTTTAAATAAATACATAAAGCTGAAAGGCCACAGATGCATATATCCACGTGTTGCCCAAACAGATGCTAAGTGGCACGTACTTATAAATATTTCACAAATTTATAATATCACTGGCAACTTTGGTTTCCTGGGCCTCAAAGTTGTGTGATTTCCAACAGGAGCAAGAGGACCGCATGGAAGAACGAAAGTTAACATTAGGCTTCAAGACTCCCTGTTATTGCAGAAAAGAAAGAGCTGAGAAGGTGGGCTTTCTGCAGTGTTCCTGGTGCTGGCCCCCCTACTCTGCAGCAGAAAATGGAGTGACACTCGATAGATTATTGTAATTAGGTAGTACATAGAATTCGTTTTTAAAAAATAGTTTTGTCGGCTCTTCATAGTATATTTCTGTAAGACAAGTATATGTGAAAATCAAGTAAGGATTGTTAGTGTTTAACACATTCAATTACGTGTTTCTTTCACCCTCCTGGGATGGTGAATGGTGAATAAACAGAGGGAACTGTGCACATATTAATTTCTGGTGTACTGCCTTCATTAAAAAGCAGGGTAAAAACCTTGAGTGAAAAAAAAAAAAAAAAACCTTGAGTGAATTCAGTGATCTGGAATTTTTATGTTAAACAAAGCAACTGAAAATTAATCATCCTGGGAATTGCCCCTTTTATATTCTCCCTCTCCAATCTATCCACGATGGGGCCCATCCCTTTACCAACAAACATGATCCTCTCCCCTCTTTCCTGCATAACTCTTTTTTACATGTATCTGTTGTGACTTTTGTTGAGGAGAGACAAGAAAAAACAACAACAAAAAAAAAAACAGAACTCTCACTGGCTCCGTGTGGACGCTGTTTACTGGCTAAATGAAAAGTCCCTTGGGTGGGTTTGCTCTGGAGCACAAACAATGTCATCAGGAATTGCTTTTCCTTCTCCACCTTTGGGCTCCACTTCCCTTGGCAGCCTTTCCTCTTGTGTTATCAAGGTGACAACATCGGCTCTGGCTACCACCTCCCAGGTTCAAGTCTAACACGAAGTATGGAGTTCTCCTTCACCCACACCAAGAAGAAAACCATTGAGTCAAACTCTATGTTACTGAAGTGATCATGTGTCCAAGGTCAACAGGGATCCATCACTGTGGCTAGGGGATGGAATGGTCCAGGCAGCTTAGGCCCAGGCACGTGCTTCAGCCTCATTGTTGTTTTGTTGTTAGCGACCTTAGAGTCTGCTGTGACTCATGGCAACCTGGGAACCGCAGTTGGGCCACAGAACAAAACACTGCAGCCCTTTGTGATCCTCATGTTCACTGGTGTGCTTGGGTTCATTGTTTCGGCTGCTGTGTATGTTGAGTGCCTTCCAGTCTGGAGCTCTCAGCTTCCAGCACTATCAGGTAATATCAGGTAAGATTTTCTGAAGTAGATAGCCAGGCTTAGTTGTCAGGCCTTGCTTTCTAGTTGTCTTGGTCTGGAACTTTCACTGAAACCTGTCTGCCATGGATGACCTTGCTGATATAGCTTTGACTATACCACCACATAACAAATTCACAACTTCACACCTAGAGCTGGACATTGAATCCGACCTCAAGTACCTTAAGGAATGGGGGTAAAGGAAAAGGTGGTGACTGAGGCGACAGAAATAGTTCCCCAAATGAAACGTGGTGAACAATTATTAGAAGAGCATATAGATACTGGAGTAAAAATATAAGGAACAATAAACAAATAAAACCACCAACTAAAGAAATCTTCACTAAACCATCTTTCTCTTGAATTTTGTTTTGTGTGTCTGATATGATTTTGTTTGTCACTAAAGACTCTTACGTCTATTTCAGGTTCACTATTATTTTTCCTCCTGATTTTGACTACTATAGCATGTGCAGTTATGAAAAGTGACTAATTTCAAATAGAAGACAAGCAGATAGGACAAGAGTAAGATGATCGCTAGAGAGACAGATAAGCAACTTATGGCAGCCTGATATGTAACAGAACACAAAGCCCACATCATGTTCACGATTGCTAGTATGTTACAATTCATCATTGAAGCTATTTTGCCACTCTGCCTCACCAAAGTCATGTGATGACCCCACCATATATGATGTCTTCCTCCAGAGACAAATCTTGCCTGGTGACATGCAAAACAAGTGAATCGGATAACCTTTTGATCCATAAGTTTTCCACGGATCAATTTTCAGAAGTAGACCACTGGACATTTCCTTCCAGCCTGCCTTATTCTGGAACCTCAGTTGAAGCCTGTCCACTCTGGCTGACCCTGACGGTATATGAAACGTCAGTGGCATGGCTTCTACCCTCACAGCAACACACAAATTGCTGCAGTGCAGCCAACAGACAGAGAGTGAAGAATGTAGATACTCTCTGATGATCCTTTTCACAATGTATGATCATTATAGTACACAGTCTGGCTTTTTACTAGGCTGGGTCCTGTTTGCAGTTCATCACTGCATCCCTCAGACATGGAGACTAAATAACTGGGCAGTGTATTCCTGATCCCAGAAGAGAGCAGTTTATACAACCCATAAGAACATTTTTGGCTCATGAGGGAGAAAAGATGGCAATTATACCAAAACATTAATATGTAAGTACATTGAGAATTTCTTATTTTAAATGACATCTAAGGTCCTTTAAAAGAGAAAGATGAGGCTAGTTGCTCCCGTAAAGGTTTACAGATAGTATCAATTGTATGGTCGTAGCTTTAGTTTTGGTTCAAAAGGATCCTTAAGGAGCCCCGGTGGTTCAATGGGTAGGAACCCAGCTGCCCACGGAAAGGTCGATGGTTCAAAGACACCAGTCATTCCAGAGGAGAAAGATGCATCCAACTGCTTCCAAAAAGACATCTGCTGTTGTGGTTGGGTGTCAGTTCCGACTCTGAGCAGCCCATGCACGACAGAACTAAACACTGCTTGGTCTTGAGCCATCCTCACATGCCTGCCCTCACTGTGTCCACCCTTTTCTCAAGGGTCTCACTCTTTTTATGTGGATCGTCTATGCTACCAAGCATGATGTCCATCTCCAGGGGCCAGTCCTGCCTGATAACAAGTCCGAAGGACATGAGATGAAGTCTTGCTGTCCTTGCTTCTAAGGAGCCTTCTGGCTATACTTCTTCTAAGACAGGTTGGATTGTTCTTTGAACAGTCTATGGTCCTTCCAATATTTTCAACAACACCACAATTTGAATGCACCAATTCTTTACCAGTTGTTTTTATTCGTTGTTAAGCTTTCAGATGCATATGAAGCAAAAGAAAATATGAGGGTTTGGGTCAGGGGCAACTTAGTCCTCAAAGTTACATCTTTGCCCTTTGACACATTAAAGTGGTCTTGTGCAATTTTGTCCAGTGGTATAAAGTCATTTGGTGTCTTAACTGCTGCTTCTATGAGCGTTGGTTGTGGATCTAAGTAAAAATAAAATCCTGGACAACTTTCATCTGTTCTCCATGCACCACGATGTCTATTGGTAGTACAGAAAGCAGTAGACAGTGGGATTTGTACATGGTAAAAGTACATGTTACAGTCATGAATCTCAGACTTGCCATAGGATAAAGAATGTTATATATCCTTTACTTTACTACATGTAAAATTGCCTCAGGACTTCCTACTTCAAATTGTTTATTATTGACATGACTAGCTCTGTGGCAAGGAACTACATTTGTCAAAATCTCCTTGATTACGTGGTTCTATTATAGTTTGCCACTGAGAGGAATTCACATGAGATTTTGATAAGGGGAAATGAAAACACAATAAAATATTACCAAGCAAACAATATCCCCGCCGCCAGCCCAAACCAAAGGAACCTCTGGATCACAATGGTCCGACCCCATTTGCATGGGGTTGTCATGAGTCAAGATTCACTTGAACGGCAGCTAACAGCAGCAACAAGAGCATATATTTCATAGGTAGTACTGGGGACATGGTTATACTAAAACTTGTTTACATGAAATTCAAATTTAATTGGCATCCTATATTTTATATGGTTATGCGTGTCCCTGGAAGACATGGTAGCTAGGCTTGGTACTGTTGAAGACTCCTCTAGAACTCTCCTTCATGGTCTTGCTAGACACATGGGCTTTAGGAGCCTTGGTGGCATAGTGGTTATGCACTGGGCTGTGATCCACAAGGTCAGCAGCTGGAAACGACTAGCCACTACAAGGGAGAAGGATGGCGCTTTCTACTCTCGTGAAGAGTTATAGTCTTGGAAACTCACAGGTGCAGTTATAAGTTGTCCTACGGAGCCGCTATGAGTCAGCATGGGCTCAATGGCAATGGCTTCGGTTGTGGGTTCCCCGTGGGCACGTGGATACGGAAGTTCCTCATGCTTTCCCATGAACTGCCTATCCCAGTCACTCCAGAGCTCTAAATGGCCATTATAAGTGCTTTCTCTGATCCCTCAGCTTCAGGCTTTCCAGCCTCCATGTCCCAGCTCCTCTCATAAACAGGCAAGCTCTAAGTTTTATATTAAATTTTCATGTCTAGAATTTCCATATAATTTTATAATTTATATTATTAGTATTATAATCTCTATAGTACTTGAATTGTGTGGCCATGTATAACAAACCCTATTATCCACAGTCGTCTGGTACACACCTCCTAGAATCCAAAATGATTTTTGATTGAACCTAGATGGGCTCACTCTGATATCCACCAGTAACACAATGTAATCTTATTAATTTGACATGATTCAATCACTTGTGATGTCTCTAGACTATTCAGAAATCCTGGCTTTCAGTCTCATCACTGGAGGGCTGTAAGTTCCTGGGGAGAATTGCCTACCTTCAAGTTATCAGGAGAGGGACGTTGTCTAGATTTGGTTTTTGTCCTTAATGAGATAGATTTGATCTTATATAGTCTCTATGCATTGTCATCCATACTGACCTCTAAGTAAAACAGCAACCTCTTCTGTATCCATCTCCGCCTGATCCTAAGTTACTTAGAATTCACTGGACCTGTAAGCATTTCAATTCTCCTACATTCTACAAAGATCTTAGCAACTGTTAGCTCCTGAGGCTGAACCAAACTAGGGCATAAAAGCATCTGAAAGACACCAAAAAAGTCCTTGCCATCCCTCTCCTTAAATACTACCCTCATCCACCAATACTTTAAGAACAGAGGGCCAAGTTGGACAAGGTCTTCACCATTATTTCCTGTTTCCCAACTCTTTCCTGGGAAGCAAGGCCCAGGATTCCCTGATCTTGGACGCCCAGGCCTCTCGGAACGAGTTGAAAGAGTCTCCTTTCCCCCTGAATGCTGCCACCAAGGGTCAAGAATGTTACTGCCTCATCCAAGTTGCCACCTACATTCCAAATTCCCCAACCCCGCCTCCCTCACAGAATGAGTGCTTTCCTCTGTGAGAAAATCTGCTCATGGCAGGGCCATGCATTCTTCTCATCTATGGTTGAGCACACGGGCCCTAGCCTCTCAGTTTTCCAGACTATGCACTTGTACATTCAAAGCCAAGCTCTGGGAGTTAAGACAAACAAGCAGTATAATGGAAACCTTTTTCTCCCTTAAGTGCTGGGTTTTTGCAATAAGAGAAAAGACGCAGCATGACTCCCAGGGCTATTGTCTCTACTACATGTTTAAAAACTATTCATATATTCAATGGGCTGGTTAAGCCTTACCCACCCTCCTCTGAGGCTTTAAATGTCACTGGCTCACTGGGTGGAGAGCCGCAGGGCAGCATCATAAACATATGGAAATGTAAAACTTCAATTAATATCTCTCAATGTATGAAGGAAAGACAAAAAGCATTGTTAGGAAAGCATTGAAACATTTATTAAACAAACATATCAATTTGGGAAGCTATTGTTTCTTGACATAGTCTCTATCCGGATCCAGCCAGTTCTGAAGGTCTTGTTTCCATCTCTCTAACCCTCCCTCCCACGATTTGTCTGTCAGTTTTCCTTCTGTGGTGGCTTGTTTGTTGCTATGATGCTGGATGCTATGTCAATGGTATTTCAAAGACTAGCAAGGTCACCCAAAGTGAACAGGTTTCAGCAGAGCTTCCAGAGTAAGAACAAACTGCAAAGAAGAAATAGGCTGTCCATGTCAGAGAAGTTTGCCCCTGAAAATATTATGCATAGCAGAGGAACATTGTCAGATATCACGCCAGAAGATGAGCCCCTTAGGTTGGAAAGCACTCAAAATATGATTGAGAAAGAGCTTCCTTCTTAAGGTAGTGTCAACCATTTGGGGAGCTTAATTTGCAGAGAAGCTGTGGATACCTTTCATTAATTGGAACTTAGAATGTACAAAGCGTGAATCTAGGAAACTTGGAAATCTTTAATTAAAAAAAAGGAACACATAAAGATCAATATCCTAGGCACTAGTGAGTTGAAAGGGACTGCGATTTTCCATTTTGAATCAGATAATCATTTGATTTACTATGATGGGAAGTACAAATTCACGAGGAATGCCATCACATTCATTGTCCAAAAAAGGACATTTTAAGATCTGGAAGATCAATACTGTCTGTGATAGGATAACAGCTATATCAAAACCACTCACTGATATTGAGTCAAAGCCAACTCACAGCAACCCTACAGGACAGATTGAATTGCCCCTGTGGGTTTCTGAAACTGTAACTTTTTGCAGGAGTAGAAAGCCACTGGAGGTTTTGAACTGCTGATCTTGTAGTTAGAAGCCCACTGCATAACCAGTGCAACACCAGGGCTCTTATTATTCAAGTTTATGCATTGATCTACACTGTACCATTCTCAACTATTCATGCAGATCTATTCACTAGCGCTAGCTCTGCAGAAACTGAAGAATATTATCAGTCTAAAGTTGATCAAACATACAATTGAGACGCATTGATAGTTATTGGTGACTAGAATGCAAAAATTGGAAACAAAGACAAAGGAGCCAAAAACAAAAACAAACTCACAGTCACGGAGTCCATGTCAACTCATGGTGACCGTACAGGACAATAGAACTGCCCCTGTGAGTTTCCGAGACACTAACTCTTTAGGGGAGTAGAAAACCACGTCTTTCTACTGCAGAGTGGCTGGTGGTTTCAAACTGCCGACCTTTTGGTTAGAAGCCCGATGCATAACTACTGTGACACCAGGGCTCCCATAAGAGGAAGGAATAGTAGTTGGAAAAAATAGTCTGGTGATAGAAATGAAGCTGGAGATCCAATGATAGAAGTTTGCAAGACCAACGACTTCTTTAATACATTTGCCTTTTCCAACAACATAAATCACATCAATGTATGTGGACTTCTCCGAAATGAATACACAGATCTACTACATCTGGGAAATAGATGACGGAGGAGCTCACTATCATCCGCCAAAATGAACCCAGAAGCTGATTGTGTGGAACAGATGACATAGTGGTTATGAGTTGGGCTGCTAATCACAAAGTTGGGAATTCAAAACCACCAGCTGTTCACCAGGAGAAAGATCAGACTTTCTACTCACATAAAGAGTTACATTCTCAAAACCCACCGGAACAGTTCTACCCTGTCCCATCAGGTCACTAAGAGTGAGAAATAATTCGATGGCAGTGTGTTGTTGTTGCTTTCATTAAGTTGCAGTGAAAGAGATTCAAACAAATCCCTGTGAGCCATAACCTTGAGTTTATCGCAGCTGGATTGTGAGACCACCTGAGATAATGACAGAAGACTTGATCTTTGTGGGATGATATTGTGTGATGGTATCAAGAATGTCATACATGGAGAAGGCCACAGCACATTAAAAAGATCAAGAAAAAAATCAAAGTGGATGTCAGAACCGACTCTGAAACTTGGTCTTGAGAGTAAAGTAGCTAAAACAAATAGACAAAATGTTGAAGTAAAATTAAGCTGAATAGAAAATTTCAAAGGGCAGCTCAAGAAAACTAAGTATTATGCTGAAATGTGCAAAAACTTGGAGTTAGAAAAACAAAAAGGAAGAACAACTGAAAGGACTGAAGAAAAAAATCAAGACTTAAGTTGTAATATTAAAAGATTCCATTGGTAAAATCCTGAACGATGCAGGAAGCATAGAAAGAAGATGGAAAGAATATAGTCACTGGACCCAAAAGACTAGGTGATATTCAATCATTTTGAGAGATAGTATATGATCAAGAACCGATGGGACTGAAGGAAGAAGTCCAAGCTGTATTGAAGGCATTAGTGAAGAACAAGGCACCAGGAATTAATGGAATATCAATTGAGATATTTAAACAAGCTGATGAAGCACTAGAAGCACTCACTAGTCTATGCCAAGAAATCTGGAAGACAGCTACTGGCCAACTGATTGATATTTGTACCCATTACACAGAAAAGTGACAGAATGCATAAATTATTGAAAAGCCTCATTAATACCACATGCAAATAAAACTTTGA
>NW_022105908.1:4359889-4362288 GCF_000313985.2 Echinops telfairi | reverse complement strand
TTGATGCCTGATACCTGAGCCCTTCGACACCTCATGATCACACAGGCTGGTGTGCTTCTTCCATGTGGGCTTTGTTGCTTCTGAGTTAGATGGCTGCTTGTTTACCTTCAAGCCTTTAAGACCCCGGATGCTATATCTTTTGATAGCCGAAGCCCTGGTATTTTTAATTGCCTCATTTGCATATGAAAGTTGGACACTGGATTGATGAGTTTGAATTTTGGTGCTGGCAAAACATATGAAAAGTACCAGTCCCTGCTGAAGGTACAAACCAATGCCTCAGAAGTACAGTCACAGTGCTCCTTAGAAGCAAAGAGTGTGAGACTCTCATGTACTTTGAACATGTTATTAGAACAAACTAGTCCCTGGCAAAGGATATCATACTTGATAATGTAGAAGGGCAGCCAAGGAAGCCCTACAAGAGATGGGTTGACGCAGTGCCTGCCACAATGAGCTCAAACATAGCCATTGCAGGGATGGCCCAGGACCGGCAGCGCTCTCTTCTGTTGTACATGAGTCACTGAGTCAGAGCCGGCCTGATGGCACCTAACACACCCACCACCCCCTTTCCCCTGAAGAACTCTGCTCTCTCCAATTTACTCTGTGCTCCCCCCCCCAAAAAAAGGCAGCTTGAGCATATTAAAGGATGTAAATCATGTTCCTGCCAAATATTCTCTGAGTTTGGGAAACAGGCAAAGAAGCCTAAAAGGGCAAGGTTGGGGCTGTACAATGGATGGTGTGAGGTTTCCAACCAAAGTCTCATAAGACAGACCTTTCTATCCTCAAAGAACAAGCAGGTGCATTGTATGAAGGGGAAGAAAATTCCTCAGCACAATTTTCTTGACCTTTTTTTCCACCAAGGCAGTTTTCAATTTTCCTAAACATCTCCTATGAAGCCCCCATGATTGTCCAGTGTTCTTTGAGAGAAGCTATCGAGATTACCCTGTGGAGTCCACACAAGAAATCGCTACAGGCTCTGAGTGGACACCTCTGTCTTGAATTTAACCAGCCCAATAGATCCCCTCAGAAGTCAATGTTCTGACTGAGCCTGTATTATTTAAGGTACTCTAAGTAGACCCTGAGGAGTCCTTGTGATGTAGCGGTTACTCATTGGGCTGTGATCCGCATGGTCAGCAGTTCAAATCCACCCGCAGTTCCTCAGGAGAAAGACAGGACTTTACTCCTCTCTACTCTCTAAAACAGCTGCAGTCTCGGAAACCCGCAGGGATTCCCTATGAGCCAGCAATGACTCCATGGCAGTGAGTTTGGTTTTGAGAATTAGACCCAGGTTGTGAAGTGGTTACGCACTGGGCTTGGAAACCCACAGGGGCACTCCTACCCTGTCCTAAAGGGTCTTATGAGTCAGAGTGCACTTGAGTGCAGTGGGTTTTGTTAACAATAACAACAGGAAGCTAAGTTTGTTTCCTCACCAAAATCTTGCACCTTTGTCCTCTCAATAACTGATCAAAATTGAAGTGTTCTGATAATCATGAGATTAACTTTTTTAAAATAACCATGAGGAAACTCCAAAAAGTTTGTGGAAAAATGGAATGGAAAGATAGTGGACTTTTTGAACCCCCCTGTATATATATATGTGCCCTAAAAATGTTGTTTTTGTTTGGCTTCATAACAACGAATACAAGAATGAAGAAAATGTCCTAGAACTGATTGTTCCATTCCGTGGATAGCATTCCATGTACCCACTCCACTACTGATAGTGGTTCAACAGAATTCTCTTCCTCCATGCAGGAGATCCAGTGTACTTCATGCACAGCCAGCGAAGACTCACAGGTTTCTTTGATACTGAATAGGCTTTAGAGGAACTTTTAGACTAAGACAGACTACTTAGGGATCTCCTTCCAAAACTCAGCCATTGAAAACCACACAATAGGCTGGGGTCTTAAAGGCTTGAAGATAAAGAAGCAGCCAACTAGATCAGAAGCAACAAAGCCCACATGGAAGAAGCACACCAGCCTGTGTGACCACGAGCTGTCAAAGGAATCAGGTATCAAGCATCAAAGAACAAAGAATCATATCATTGTAAATGAGGATGAGTGCAAAGTGGAGACTCAAAGCCCATCTGTAGGCAACTGGACACAAATGTTTTGAGAATGATGAGGGCAACAAATGTACATATGTGCTTGACACGATGGATGGATATATGGATTGTGATAAGAATATACCACCATATAACAAATTCACAACTTCACACCTAGAGCTGGAAATTGACACCCACTTGCTGAAGAGTCATGGGGAGGAGATGAACCAGTCAGGTTGCATGGTAGCAACGATGAAACATACAACTTTCCTCTACTTCTTAAATGCTTCCTCCCCCTCCCACTCTCATGATCCCAATTCTACCTCACAAATCTGGCTAGACCAGAGGATGTACATTGGTACAG
>NW_022105908.1:4357467-4359466 GCF_000313985.2 Echinops telfairi | reverse complement strand
ATATGTGCTTGACACAATGGATGGATGTATGGATTGTGATAAGAATTGTACGAGCCCCCAATAAAAGGATCTTTTAAAAAAAGAAAACCACGCAATATTTAACTCTGTTGTACATGAGGTCACCATGAGTTGGGAACCAACTTGACAACAGCTGACAACAACTACTGACAGGCAATTGATGTGTTGCCATTATGCTGTTATGATGGAAATTAACGCGCTTATGCATGTGTCTTGGATGGAGGCCCAGGTTTCTGGCCGGGCGTTAGCTTTCTTTACATCCATCCAACACAGCTGCCTGCTTGTGTTTGATGTCCCAACTGAGTAGCATTAAGGAGTAATATTTAGTACCGTTGAAAGGTGACAATTCTAACAATGTATGTATGCGTAGCCTCTGGATTAGAGCTGCAATGCTATTTTGAAATATTTGGCACAGAAAAGCTGATTTAAAGTCACTATCCACCAGAAATAGCAGAAGAAATATCACTCTTCCACTTGTCACGGAAGAGAAGCAAGGGCCAGTCGATTCTCGAACTGTTCATTTCCAAATGATGTTATGCTCGTGACAGCAAGTCCAAATTTTCATTTTTTAAATGGAAATAATTTTATCTGAAAATCTTACATCAATTCAATAACTTCTTTAACGCCTTTTGTGTAAGTCACCTCTAAGATGGCCCAAACGGTTCTTCTCTCTGACTCCCCACACCCTGGTTGTAGTCCTCTCATATAGAGAATAGAGCTGAGCACTGTAAGCCACAGGATTATTATAAAAACAACTGGGTGTAACTTTCAAGGCTAGTTCAAAAGAGGTACCATTGCTTTTGTCTTGCTCTCTCTAGGGGATACCAGCCATGCTGTCATTAGGACAGTCAAGCCCTTATCCAGAGCACCCCTCCTGAGAAACAGAAGCCTCTTGCCAACACCCTGCAAGGTGTCTTGCCTGCAACAGCATGAGAAATACCACCAACTGAGCTGCTCCCAAATGTCTTGCCTGCAACAGCATCTTGCCTGCAACAGCATGAGAAATACCACCAACTGTGCTGCTCCCAAATTCCTGACTCATGGCAATTGAAGCAATTGCTGCCTATTGCTGTTTCCGAGCCCTGGTATGGTAGGGGTTACACACTGGGCCTGCTAACCTTAAAGTCAGCAGTTCAAAACCACCAGCTGCTCTGGCAGAGAAAGATGAGGCTTCCTACTCCAATAAAGAGTTACAGTCTCTTTGCAAAATGGAGATTGAGATATACTACTGGAGAAAAAGGTGCTCGGGTGGTTAGACGTTGGCCTGCTAACCAAAAGGTCGCCGGTTGAAAGTCACCAACCATTCTGAGGGAGAAAGAGGAAGCTGTCTGTTTCTATGAATATTTACAGTCTCAGGAACCCAAAGGGACAATTCTACTGCGGTCTACAGGATAACTGGGAGTAAAAATGGACTCAATGGCAGCAGTTTGGCTTTGGGATAAAGGTTATGTAAGGATGGTGGCACAGTGGTTAAAGTGCTTGGCTGTAAACTAGAAGGGAGGCAGTTTGAACCCCCCTAGCCCCTCCAAGGGAGAAAGATGCCGCAGTCCGGTTCCATAAAGATCACAGCTTTGGAACCAGTTGTACACTGTCCCATTGGGTGGCTCAGAGTCAGACCAGACTGGACAAGGCAGGGTTTGGGATTTGGGGGCTTTTATGTGTAATACAACCTAAAAGTCGTACAGAATGATCATCCATGTGTAAGAGGTTTCCAACTTTTATTTTTGTTTCCCCTGAGGATTTCTTTGATGAGTTTCCATGATCAAATTCATCTTAGAAATGGTTTTAGTGTGCTGGCTTTCTTAGATCATTTGCCCTGGATTAGCAGTAATGAGTCTGCCTGTTGTGTAATCCAGCACTGATAAAACACTCTTTAGAAATATATAAATTCATTTTCCAATGTGAACATTTTCCATCACAGCCACTCCTTGTCCCAGTTATTATGAAATCAATCATTTCACCTTCCAGCCACTGGCACATC
>NW_022105908.1:4354688-4356188 GCF_000313985.2 Echinops telfairi | reverse complement strand
GGGCTCCACTCAAAATTGGAGGTTGATAAACTGTCACTTGATAAATAGATCGAAGTAGAACACCCAAGTGAGGGATATGTTGTCTCCACAATCCGAAGAGGCCCACTAGGCATTGTGCCTCTTTTTTAGTCGTTGGGGGCGCTAAATGCAATGGTTTATCCTTCACTTTAGAAGGAATATCTCAACATGCCCCACACCACTGGACTCCTAGAAATTTTACTGAGGTGGAGGGTACCTGAATCTTCATTGGATTAATTTCCCAACCTCTTGTACGTAGATATTGTACCACTGAATCCAGAGTCTTTGATACATCCTCCTTAGTGGGTCCAGTCAGCATAATGTCATCAATATAATGGACCACTGTGACATTTTGTGGAATAGACAGGCGATCAAGATCCCTCCGGACTAAATTATGGCACAGGGCAGAAAAGATGTACTCCTGGAGGAGAGTTGCAAAAGTATATTGTTGCCCCTGCCAGGTGAAGGCAAACTGCTTCTGGTGGTCCTTCGAGACTGGTATTGAGAAGAAGGCATTAGCCAGATCAATAGCTGCATACCAAGTACCAAGAGAAGTATTAATTTGCTCAAGCAATGAAATCACATCTGGAACGGCAACTGCAATTGGAGTCACCGCCTGGTTAAGTTTACGATAATCCACTGTCATTCTGCAGGATCCATCTGTCTTCTTTACCAGCCAAATAGGCGAGTTAAACGGGGATGTGGTAGGAATCACCACCCCTGCATCTTTCAAGTCTTTGATGGTGGCACTGATCTCTGCAATCCCTCCAGGAATGCAGTATTACTTTTGGTTTACTATTTTCCTAGGCAATGGCAGTTCTAATGGTGTCCACTTGGCCTTTCCTACCATGATAGCCCTTATTCCACATTTCAGGGATCCAATATGGGGGTTCTGCCAGTTACTAAGTATGTCTATTCCAATGACGCATTCTGGAACTGGGGAAATAACCACAGGATGGATCCGGGGGCCAAATGGACCCAGAGTGAGGCATACCTGAGCTAAAACTCCATTGATAACTTGACCTCCATAAGCCCCCACTCTGACTGGTGGGCCTTTGAAACACTTTGGGTCTCCGGGAAATAGTGTCAGTTCCGAGCCAGTGTCTAGTAATCCCCAAAAAGTTTGATTATTTCCTTTCCCCCAATGAACAGATACTCTTGTGAAAGGCTGCAAGTCCCTTTGGGGAAGGCTAGAAGAAAGACTAACAGTATAGACCTTTGCTGATGTAGCAGGGTCCTCCCTCAAAGGGACCGGGGCCTCCCCTCATTCAAGAGGTTGTGGGTCTTTAAACTGGCTCAGGTCTGGGGATTGATTGAGCGATCGTAACTGTGTATTCCGCTGTTCACCTGATCTACCATTCGTTTGCCTGTATAGATCATGTAAATATTTAGTACGTTTTCCATCTATTTCATTCCTAGGGACACCGTAGCTAAGCAGCCAATGCCATAATTCCACACGAGACAGGTTGCTTTGATTACTAC
>NW_022105908.1:4349905-4354198 GCF_000313985.2 Echinops telfairi | reverse complement strand
ACCAGTATCCCACACTCTTAGTAACCATTCCCAGGGATATTCCCCAGGCTTCTGCTTGTACGTATTTGAAAACCCGAGATCTTTATGAGTATAGCGCGCTTCTTCTTGGGTAATCATCTCAACCTCACCTTTAGGAGCTTTCTGAGACTTAATTTTAGTGACAGGTCGAGCGGAAATACTGGGTGGTGAGGGTGTTTCCTGGGTGCCTTTAGCAAAATCTTGTAAGGCATCTCTCTCAGGCAGTGCTCTACTGATGCAGCCCCACCTGGCATATCAACTTGCATAGTTTGGCTAATCTGCTCAGGTGTGGATTGTGAATTAATACTTTCAGCTGGGAGGGTCAATTGTTTCTTTGGGCTCAATATCCTCCTCTTCTGGATCATCAACCCATATGTTCCCATCCCATGTTTCAGGGTCCCAACTTTTCCTAATCAATGCCCTCATTTGGTTTCAGACACTGCTCTAGATCTGCAATTCAGCTGCCGTTGTAATTCAGCCACTCGCATAATGAGACTCTGGACCTGGTTCTCAGCAATGTCAGCTCTTTTGCTAGAGGAGAGAAGACTCTCCTTTGTAGCGCAGGTGGAAGTTTTCAAATCCGTTAGTCTGCACCTCAGGCGCGCTTCTGAGGCTCTGAGACCATCCCTCTCCTCAATCACACTTTCCATTGTAAAAAGGACCAGCCAACCAGCTTCCCTATACTTGTCACCCTCACAAAACTCCTGGAAAATATCAAATATACGATCACCCAGAGCCTCTCCTGCACCCAGCACCTCATCTATCAGTGGTGCTACTTTACATATTATCTCTTCTACTTCACACCATGGATTAGTGGGAGTAGCAGACGCATCTATGCTTTGGGGTGTTGAAGTAACATTACTAGTGTTAAGACTCCACGCTGCATCTTTATCTACAACTGACACCTCTAGCACCATTGGGTCAGCTGGATCAGGGTGTGTCCACCCACTGGCAGCTTAAGCACATGCTGAAGGCATGGCAAAGCAGGACAGTGAAAGAAAGAGCTTTCTTTAAAAAAAAAAAATAATTGTCATTAAAATGTGAAGCTGAGCTTTCCAATATGATAGGCACGAGTCACGTGGGACTATTTAATTTTTAAATTAAACAAAATTAAATATTAAGTTCCTGGAACTGTAATATATTGCTAGTGGGAATGTAAAATGGTGCAGCCCCCTGTGGAAAACAGTTTAGTGGTTCCTCACAATGCTGAAAATGGAACAAGCATTAAAAAAAAAAACAAAAAAGAAAAAGAAACTAATGAAACCAACAACAACTCTACTACTGACTAACAGTCCCCCAGTGTGGAGTGTCTGAGGCTGTAAATCTTCACAGCAGCTGACTGTCTCATCTTTCTCTGGGGGAACAGCTGGTGGGTTTGAACTGCTGACCCTGTGGTTAACAATCCTTGTGTCTGACATTTACCCAAGAGAGCCCTGGTGGTGTTAGCCGATACTCATACTCATTGCTGCAGAGTCCATGACAACTCACAGCAACCCTACAGGACACGACAGAACTGTCCCTGTGAGTTTCTGAGACTGTGATGGTTTACGAGAGCGGTGCTACAGGACCCTGCGGTCCTACTCCTAGGTCCCCGGTACAGTGTACGTTCACGACAAGTGAGAGCTGGAACACAAACAGAAACCTGTGCACCAATGTTCAGTGCAGCACTCCTCACACTCGCCAACTCAAATGCCCATCAAAAGATAAGCAAAATGCGGTACGACGATTTAATGGAATATTATTTAGCCATAAAGGGAAATGAATTTTTGATGCATTCCGCAGCATGGATGAATCCTGAAAATATTATGCTGAGCAAATTCAGTCAGTCATCAAAGCACAAATGCTGGCTGATCTCACTTACAAAAACAGCAAATGCACAGCAACCACTCATTATTAGTGTTTACCAGGAATGGGAGGTGTAAGCTATTAAGGTACTATCATTCAGCATTAACCTAACTTATGGTGCTTGCAGCCAGTGTAACTCAGGCCATTTTGCCTTTGTCCTCACCCCAGTGTCTGTGCAAGTGTCTGTATCACTCAGGGACACATATATTATGTGCAGGCTGTGCGGGCCGTTCTACCTGGAGGGTCATTAAGCCATCAAAGATTATTTATGTAGTACTACAAATACTGCTGTTACTGTTTTATCTGTTTGTTAGGGTGGGCATTTATATCCCGTGTTGATCTTGTGATTTGAGGAATGGAAGGGAAAAAAAAACACCTGGAAAACTATGCAACTCCCTCAGAGCATGCATTTCAGGGTAAAAGGGATATGCTCTGTATGCCCATCACCAGTGAGACACCATGAAACCGCCTGACCCTTGGTCGGACTCCATACTGGTGGCATCTTCTAATGAAACTTCTCTTTCTCTTAACTTGAAGTTGCTGAGTTTGGCTCCACAAGAGGAAGGGTCACTAGGTAGGGGGCACCGAGTTTATGTGAATGCTGATAGCATGATTGGGAAAAGCCTGGTGATGATGACGGTTGCACCACATGACAAACAGAATCAATGCCATGGAGTTAACAAGTCGACATTGCTGAACTGGCGAATGGTTGGTTGTATATAGTTTGAAAACACACAAGCAATCAGGTCCTGAGTAGTGTTGGCCCACCCAGAGGGCTCAATAGTCACACGTGGCTAGCACAGACATAGAACTATCTATCTACCTACCTACCTACCTACCTACCTATCTATCTATCTATCTAAATGTCTATTATTGCACAAAGTTCAAATGGACAGCTGTTAGAACTGTTGTAATATTCTTTACAAATATTGACGTTGTCATCAGAAGCAAGAAATAAAACTTGGTTGAATTCCCTAACATCTAATGGAGCCCTGCTGGCGTAGTGATTACAATTTGGCCTTCTAACCTCAAGCCCTTCCTCAGGAGAAAGGTGAGGCTTTCTACTCTGATAAAGAATTAAAGTAAAACCCACAGGGGCAGGTCCACCCTGCCATGTAGGGCCGCTGCATCGGAATCAACTTGACGCCAGAGTGAGTTTATGGTTTGGTATTGCGTTCACTTTAAAAGACCTGTCTGGGAGGCCTGGAGTACTTGTGACATTTTCGGTGTCTGGAGACCTCCTGAGAGGAGCCTGGTGGCCTAGTGACTTACATGGTGGGCTGCTGGGAGTCGGAATCTCTGGCAGTGAGTTTATGATGTATCATTTTAAAATACACATCTGGGAAGGCGAGGCGAGTGGTCACATGTTCGGTTTTCTAGAGACTCTTCAAGAGAGGCCTTGATGGCATAATGGTTACACAGTGGGAGGCAAGATTCTCCTCTGTCCCACAAGGTCACCACAGGGTCTGGACAGGGTCTCCGATCTGGATTCCCCTGGGTGGGAGGCAGTGAGTTCGGAGACCCCTAAAGCATTCCACCTGATCTTGGCCATAGGATCCTTAATAGCCTGTGTCTGCTAGCCTCCCCTCCACACAACAAGAAACCACCAAACAGTCACGCGTGAGCTCGTGTGATGAGAGCATCATAGAACTTTCTTGCAAGACGTTGAGCTACCTTGCAAGACGTTGAGCCACCTCAAAGAAACAAACACAAGAAACTCCACTTTAGAAAAGAAATAACCTGTGACACTAGGACCCAGCACCAAAATTGGACCATCGCCAAGAATCAACAGCTAATCCAAGGAGCCACCACAAAAATGTGGGGAACCCTGACAAGACTTGGCTGAGACCTGACCGACGCCCCAAAGCCAGCCAAGTCACCTAAAGGGACTGGGACAGTGAAGACATCAAAGAGCCAGCCAAGCTGTCCATTTAAACCCGGGTAGAGACACTGACTTTTTGGAGAGCTAGGAACCAAGGAGACATCATCTCCTGCTCTCTCCAACCCTACCCAGGGTGAGTACACCGATGAGGCGATGCTGATTGGCACGATGATGCCAGAAAGAAATGTGTGAAAAGTGCTGTTATCATGCCCCTAAGCGCATCGTTGTTTATCCTTAGTAGTTTGAGTAATATTTTAGGTTGTTTGATGTGTGTTTGCAGTGAATAAACCGAGCATTCGAAAATGTCTAAGAGCGTTAAGTAATTATCGATCGCGCCGCTCATGACACTCATTGAGCATCCCAACTGCACAAACCCGCAACTCCACAGAGCGCTCTCCTACCTGGTACACTGCGGGAGGCGTGGTCACGAGTCACGTGCTCGGTGGGCGGGGCGCTGAAGAGCGAGGCCAGGCCGCGTCCTCGTCGTCAGGGAAACAGACCCGTGCCGTCCGCCGCCGCGATGCCGGGCGCGCAGCAGCCGGCCGGCG
>NW_022105908.1:4347105-4349302 GCF_000313985.2 Echinops telfairi | reverse complement strand
GTGGGAGTGAGGGGCGGGGCGGCATGGAAACTGGGCCGGAGTTGACCCTGAGACCTGGATGGGACTAAGGAAGGTTCTAGCGGAAGGCAGTTCCAGCCAAGGTCAAGGGAGGCTGGAGTCTGTAGAGTGCCTGATCCTGACCTTTTCAGCCATATCCTTGGTCCATCCTGTCCACGGAGGCAAACTGGGGAAGACAGGCCATGGTGGACCAAGGGGCAGCTTGTCTGGTGGTCAGTAAGGTGGAAGGAGGTTTTGTCATAACGAAAACTATCATGATGTATAAAGAACATCCAACTACCTTAAATAAAAGTTTTATTAAGATAGCTGAATTTCTGATGATGCAGTAAATAGTAATATTGTTGTTAAAGAAGCATAGTACATTCTTTTAATGTTAATTCAGTTAATTATCTCTTGAGCATTATATATACCAGGTATGATCTGGTAGGTGCTAGAGTTATGGTCTCCAGACTGGTCTATGTGTCTTAAGGAATTTACAGTGAGTGAATGGAGACAAATAAGAAACTTGTATGGAAAATAATTTTTATTATGAGATATGAAAAATTTATCGATTCATACAGCTGGATGTCATGCTATTAAGTATGATGTGGAGATCATTTTTCATGTATGAAAATGTCTGCGATGTGTTAAGCATAAAAAGCGTGTTATAGCAGAGTGATTATATTTCAATATGCATAGATGTGAAACATAGTGCACATAAAGTATTTTCCAAAGGCAAATAAAAACGAAAAACAATTTTATTTGGGGGGAGAAGCTAAAAGGGAGACATGATTTGTCTTGGTTTTCATCCCACTTGTATGCCACACAACCCTTTCCAAAACTCAGCCCAGTGCCAAGAAGAGAAGTCGTAACGGCCAGTTACGTGCAACAGGCATTTGAAACACAGAAAGCAGGAAGATGTGGATTCTCGCGAGCTTCCAAGGTCTAATAGTGGAAGCCTGGAGAATTTCAAGAGGATGCTCGGGAGAGATTCTACATACACTTACTCACTCTCCTTGAGTAGATCCGACTCATAGGACCCTCCCTATCTATAGGAGAGGGTAGAACTGCCCCTGTGGGTTTCTGAGACTGTAACTCTTAAGGAAGTAGAAAGCCTCTTCTCTCTCCATGGTAGGGCTTCAAACTGTGGACCTTGTGGTTAGCAGTCCATCATGTAACCCACTATGCCACCAGGGGTCCCAGGGAGCTTAGGCCTTTCCAAAATGGGAGCAAACATTCCTGCAAGTCCAATATGATATTTCCTAATGCCCTGAATCCAGTAGGCTGTGAGATACAGAGAACTGGTCATAGGGTATTTTATGTGACAAGACAAGATCCGACCATGAAATCCTTACTCTGAGGGATACAGACAAGGATGCCCCTTGTCCCCACTTCTATTCAATATCGTGCTGGAGGTTCTAGCTAACAATATAAGACAGCGGAAGGACATTAAAGGTATCCAAATGGGAGAGGAAGAGGTGAAAGCAGAGGCAATTAATCGTACATACAAAATATTTGAACCGTCTAGCTGGGGTGAGGGATCAGGGTAGGGCATACCTAATGTTGACCCCACTTTTGGAGCCCTTTAGTTGTTTTTATCATGAGACTGTAGGAAGGGGCTCCCAGGCTGAGATAGTTTATTGTGCCAGCCTGGCCGATAAACACACGTGGGATTAATTGAAGGGCGGAGAGATGATTGGCTAGATGAGCCTCGCTTTTCTTGTCTCTTGCTCTTTGATCATCGGAACAGTGTGCAGCTGCCTTGCTTGTTCTGTGCCTCAATTTACAGGCTACACTACCTGTGGGACGCCTAGCCTGTGGACTGTGTCGCTGTAAGTTGAGGTCCCTTTAAGACCACACGATTGAAATTTACATCTCTGGAGCTGGGGACTGACAGTTGGTGTCCTGCCTTGCTATTTGCTGCTGTGCTTATATAGCCTAGCTCTCTCTACAGAAGAAGACCTGGCAGCCCTCAAGATTTGAAGGACTGCTAGTGCCTCACAACTCTCTCACAGGAGTGAGTTGCATTGAGCCATTTGTACTGCTTTATAACTTAACTGTTCATTTCTTGTATTATATATCTATCGGCCTTAGCCCCCCTCCCTCAGCCCCCCTCTGCACACCCCATGGTCAGCTTAGCTTCTACTTGCAGGCTCCTGTGAGTACTCCGGTCTACTTTTCAGTCATCCTTGGAAGAAAC
>NW_022105908.1:4331958-4346681 GCF_000313985.2 Echinops telfairi | reverse complement strand
AAAAAAAAATATCCATGAAATGTTTCAAAGGGAAAGTTCCACAAGTTAGTAGCTAACTGACCAACTCAGTGACACAGATTAGTTTCTGACTCACAGTAGCCCTACAGGACAGAACAAAACTGTCCCCTCATCTGCCTCTTGCAGAGTGGCTGGTGGGTTTGAACCGTTGACCTTGTGGTTAGCAGTACAATGCTTCATGCATAGCAGCTCCAGAATGTCTTAATTTAGTAGCTAGTTTCTCCTATTGGTCCTCCTCCCAAACACTTTTACTGCTGCCAGGATTTTTCTCCCATAGTTCTGAAATATGGATATATATGTTAGAATTTTTACATTTTGGGAAGAATGGACATAAGATTTGGAGGATGACCAGCATAGGTTCAAATCCCAATTCTACCCATTTCATCAGTGTAAGCAAGTGAGCTCACCTTTGTTTGGTGGAAACTACCTTGTAGTGTTGTTAGGACATTTAAAAATAATATGTTGGGGCTGAGTAGGGATTCCATAAAGACCAAGAATTATTGCCCTTCCATATCCCACTTAAAATATTCAACGTCTTCTTTGGCCAGTCCCCGTCATTTTGCTTTTATCCCACTGGATCTCTCTGAAGGACTCAAAGCTCGTGTTCTGACTAAGTCACACACTGTAGTCATTAATGTGCGATCTCCCGATAGCACTTCCCCCATGCTTTAATGACTTCCACCCCTGAATCACAGTGCCTGTAGTCTGAATAATTGGTTACTGCAATAGATGTGTCAGTGTGTGTCCTGCCTCCAGTGAGCTCTTTAGCACCTCCAAATGAGGTCATCAAGCTATGACCTGATTGACAGGCTAGACTCCCCCCTACACTCTTAATCCTTTCAAATTGACAGCAGATTATGTAACTACCACAACAGACTTATAAATGATTCTCCTAATTTATGTCAATTCAACTGGTAAGAAGAGCCTTGAAGCTTTGCCTTGCTGGCCCTGCCCTCCTCACTATCTTAACCACCATTACAGCCATTCCCAGACTTTGCATTGCCATTAACCACCAGCTTTCTGGATACAGTTCTGTGCACTTCTTTCTCTGAACGTATGGCTGTGATTCTACTTCACTTCCTCTAATATGCTGACGATAATAAATAATCCCTTGACCCGATGGACCCTCCAATCCATTTATCTTGTTGCCCTTCTGTACCCCTTTACTTGTGCCCATTTCTTTTCCTTCCTTAATAGCTGAGTGTCCTGCCCTGCCACAATCAATTCCTTGTGTTACCTCTTGAACTCTTGGTCTCTACCTCAATTTGCCATGCTCCTTTGGCAAAATCCAATCCTGGAGAGATTCAACTCTCTGCCTACTCAATATCTATCTCCATGAAGTTGAACGGGGCCAGAGAAGGAACAACTGGCTCCACTTTTAATTAATGATCTAGGATGTTTGTGCTGCCCGGGAGGCATCGTGTATTTCCTATGTTCTTCTAGAGCACTCTTCCGTTTCTTCTCTTTCCCCCCTCAAACATCTCAGAACTCCTCTCCCAATTTCACTCTGTGATGATCTTATTTCCTTCTTAGTAAAAAGGAAGCAACAGAATGCCATTTTCACATTTGCTCATATCTTCTCTATCGGTATCCACATATTCTTCAATGCACTATCCACTCTCTCATCTAATACCACCCATGAAACTAAATCTCCCACTGTGGTCTAGGTCTTGTCCATTCTCCTCCTTGAGGAGGTCACTCCAGCAACTCTTCATAATTTTAATTTGTACCTCTCTACTAGGTACATTTCATCGAACAACATGCCCACCCTCCCTCCACCATTTCTCACCCATTTTCTATGATCTCCTACATAGCAGAATTTCTGGAACCTGTCCATTCCTGCTGTCTCTTCTTGGTCATCTTCTCTTAACCTCACTCATCAGACTTCCATCTCCACATTGTACGGAAGAAGTGGAAACGCTTACCAATGTCACCTATGACATCCAGTCGACTAAATAGACGACCACTCATCAATCCCCAGCCTGCTTGACTTATCAACAGCACATGGGAAACTGATGACCACCCTGTCCCCATAGAAGCCCTCTTCAAAAGGCCCAGATGACCACAGTCTTTCGATATGTATATCCATTCCCTCTCAGTTCCCACAAATGGTTTCTATGCTTCTTCCCAATTTCATAACATTTGGGTGCCTGGGACTCATCTCTAATGCACCTTCTCTATTTTACTGCAAGTCCTTGAAGAATCTCATTTAATTTCAGGGTTTTACAAACTGTTTATGTGTGATTATTGAAATGCTATCTCCAGCATTTTCTTCTCTCTGAATTCTCAGCGAACATGACCAACTGTTTATCCAGTGTCTCCACTTAGAGCTCCAAACATCAGTTCCCGTCAAACCTACTCGAACTCATGACTGTCCTGTGCATTGCTTGCCAGAGTAGGACTGGGCTCCACAGGGTGTTCATGGATGACTTTTTGCAAGTAGAATGACAGGCCCTTCTCAGTAGATTCACAATTTAAATATATATTATTAATTGGGAGTTAATACATATATCATGCCATAGTTCAATCATGTGAAGCAGAATTGTACAACTGCTACCACAATCCGTTTTTAAATATTCTTTTTCTTCCTGGACTTCTTGATGTTGTCTCCCTGTTACCCCACCCCCACCACAGTACCACCCGCCCCCAAAAAAAAAACCCTTACTTGTTGTCTCTGTAGATTCATCAATTCTGGGTTTCATATAAAAAAAAACCCTAATATATATATATATATATATATAAAACAAATTTTAACATAACCAAAGTTATTCTCCTGGCCTCTCCTCAATAACTTACTCCACCCTTATTCTTCACCAACTCAGTTAATGTCAACCGCATTCTTCGTTTTGCTCAAGTCCAAGCCCTGAAGTCCTGTTTATCTCTCATAGCTCCACCTGCCATCCATTAACAATTCACTTTGATTATACCTTCAAAATGTATAGACTCACACCATTTCTTATCACCTCCTCTACTCCCTCTGTCCCAAGACCCTATCATTCCTCTTCTGGATTAAAGAAGTAACTCTGAGCTGAATTCCTTTTACACTTCAGCCTGCTCGTAGTACTGGTAGCTACTGAAAGAAGTGCGCATCTGCTAAAGGAAGTGAGACAATAGTATTCCTTTGGCTCAAAATTCTCCAGTAGCTGCCATTTCTCTGAGAGTAAAAGTGAAAATTCTAAAGGCAACACTGCATGTGCTTGACCCCTTCTACACACTCTTGCTCTTCGTCTTCACCCTGTTACAGTTGTATTGATCTCACTGCCCCTTGACCCCGTCAGGTATGTTCCCACCCCAGGACTTTGCACTGGCGGTTCCTCCTACCTGCACTGTGCTTCCAGCAGGCATCCTCATACCACACGCCCCATCCTCCCCCTTGAGTCCTCCCCTGACCTTGCCATGTAAAATTACAGCCGCCCCTCTGTCGTCATCCTCTTCACCTGTGTCATTCGTTGTTGACTCTCTCGCCTCTAGAATATAACCTTCATAAGGTCAGAATGCTTTGGACTTTGATTTGCTGATGTATCCAGCATTTGGAACAGTCCTAGCACATGGTAGAGGCTAAATAAATAGTCATCCACTAGAAAAGCCAAATTCATTATTTTTATACTGCTAAAGGCCCTCCAGGATCTGACCCAAATTTACCTACTACCCCACCACCACCACCACAGTCTGTATTATTCAGTTATTTGTTCTGTAAACCTCAGGGAAGTACTCTTTGTCACAGACCCTGGGAAACTGAATATGTGTAGGTCAAATAAGAAACAGTTTCTACTTGTGAGATCCTGGGGAAATACCACTTCCTCTTCTGTTGCGTGTTAGAGCTTCTCCCTTGGGTCTTAAATGGGTCTGAATCGCGTTCATCTTGTGACCTTTTACAGTTCTGTGTTCCTCTGTGAGTGTAAGAGCTCAGCTCAGTGAACATTGCCTCGAACACTGGGTAAATAACATCCTCTGTGACAGAATATGCGGGAGCCAAGTATCCTGCTTCACAGCCACGGGACTTAGTGATCCTTGCAGAGCCCAAGCTATGGTTCCCTACCACCTTTTCATTTTTTACATGGTAGCATCGTCATGAAACCACCATTTAACTGTTAGACTTTCTAGTATTCACATGGCATTAATTTGAGATTTTGGCAGCTATCAAAGCTCCTGGGGAGTTATGTTAGTTAAGATCTTTTAAGTGACTACCAGCTGCCATCCGGTGGATGCTAACCAGTGATACCATGTGTGTCAGAGTAGAACTGTGCTCCACAGAGTTTTCTGTGGCTGACTTTTCTTGGAAGTAGACCACCAAGCCTTAATTCTGAGTTGCTACTGATAGAAAATTAAACTTCAAGTAGCTCAGAAAGTTCAAGTTCAGAAGCTCAAATAGTATCTCCAGGGTCTGGTCTTTGACCATCTCTAAATGCTCTTTAGTGACTTTTTTACTCTATATGGAAGGAATATGACTCAGTAACTCCAAAATTTCTTCTTCCAAAGTATAAGATGAACAGGAAAAGAAATATTTCTCTTCCTCAACAATTCAGCCTCCCTGCGTTGGCCCAGCTTTGCTCACAGGTCCACTTCTGCATCTGGGATGGGCACGAAAAGATGAAAAACTATATTTGGTGATCAAAAGCAATAATAGTTCACTTCACCGATGGAATCAAGACCTCTAACTTTATTTACATTTTCAAGGTGACCCCTCACACCTGTAGACAAATGATCATTTTACTTCCTTGTGTGGTTTTTTTTTGTTTGTTTGTTTGTTTGTTTGTTTTTTTGGAGAGGGGTAGGCTCTGGCCTCTGTGAACTGCAAACGGACAGGTGTAGCCTTATGAGCATTTCTTTTAGGGCTCTAAAGGAGAACACCTGGCTTTTCTGTCTTGTGCTCCTCTGTTGCAGGTTGTTATACCGGTCTTGGCCAATGAGAAGAATCATCTGGATTGTCCCCAGGTGATATGTCAAGATGTCAGATGGCATGCCCACAGCCTCCAATGTGACCTCTTGGTTATTCTCGAGCAAGTGAAGGGGAAAACTTTTCTGCCTCTTCCAGAAGGTTCAGAAAAGATGGAATTTTGGGGCTCTGAGAGTGAGACTATGTAAGTACCACCAGCCTGGTCATTTGGGTCTCTGACGTATGGGAGATGCTGGCTTGTTTCTTATGTTTTTTCTGTTCCTGCCTCTGCACATCTCCTTGTTCTGCACACAAGCCCTCTGTCTGCTCTGTCTGACAGCATCCGCAGACTGTATGTTTTGTGCTGATTCCCACCCTCTTTTCAATCCCCTTGCCCAAAGTCTTGTCAGGTTATCACAGTAACAGTCTTCTCGTCAGATGCATTTCAGGGTTGCCAACAGCCAGGCTGAGTTCAGCATTTTGCTTATCAGAACAGTGTCTTATCCCAGGCAAAGATCCAGGTCCAGCCTAGGAGATCCATGCCTCTTCCCAGCCTTTACCAAGCACAGAATGCGACAGAACTTCTCTGGGAGCACTTGTTACAGTTCCAGAACCTCCTACCCCAGCAGCTGGGGACCTTTTTCAGGTTCTGGGAATTTTTTTAAAAATAGCAAAACTGTCTTTATTAGAGGCTGGACTCTGTGCCTCTTGCCACAAAAATCTCATCCCTGTCTCCTTTGAGAGTTAGGTCTGCCATATCTTCAGCTTCCACGTGCCATTCTGGCTTTAAATTATCTCTGTTTCTGTTCTCTGGGATTCTTTTCTTTTCCTTTCAAGCCAAGCTATGTATTTAAATGATACAGTCTGCTGTCTCTTATCATATACTCTATGTGTTCATGGGAAAAAGTAACTTTTCTGTATAATCTCAGTCTGCCATATTGCCAAGAGTTCGCCAGGACACAGCTGCCATCATCGTATATTCAGGGTCTATGATCTGATCTGAAGAATCAGTAATGCACACGATGACAACGTACTTTATAATGAAGGCTTTTTTAAATTTATTTTTTCATATTGGAAGTAATTTGCCACCTATATAGTTTGAAGTATTTTCTAGTTAACTGGAAACAACGTTGTGGTTTAATTTTTAAAATACCTAATTTTCAAAATGAATGAGTTCAAATCACTGTTTTATGGGAGGCTTATATTTCAATTTAATAACATTCAATGTGTACATATAATCATTGCTGAGTTTGTATCCCTTTGTTCAAATTTTGTAATTTCCCCCAAAGGCTAGATCATGTTTCAGAGAAGTGGGTATCTCATCCCTTCGATACTCTTTATAATCACTTGTGCTATGCCATTGGTCAGCAAAGACGAGTTGAATTGAAATAGGTGAAGGTGGGTTTCTGGCATGAAACTTTGCATGGCATGCTTTCTTGCTTTGCCATTTGTATTCTGGGTTCCCGGCATGCACAGTTAGTTTTCAGTAAAGACTTTATGAAAAGGCAATCAAAATGTGATTTTGATTTTCAGTCCTTTGCAAAATATCTTGTTGTTGTTGGAATTGGCCCTCACATGATGGCAACTCACATGCAATGAGATTGGACCACGGTCTATATGGTTTTCACTGCGCTTTTGAAATAGGTTGCCAGGTCTCTCCCCCTAGTCTGAAAGTTCTGCTGCAAGAGCTGATGTGTAATGGAAGGTGCTTTGTTCTGAAGCACAGAGCTTGCTGTCCCTCGTAGAGTTTCAAGCAAGGGTTGATGGCCATCTGAATATTTTGTTTGAAGTGTTCCTGCATTGACAAGAAGGCTTCTTAGTGAGATCCAAAATTCTTATATTAGTCTTCAGAGTATTGTTGGTCTCTTATAGGTATAAGTGTGGTTGTCTGTATTCATAAGCAGGTTTTCAGTGGGCAAGGGAGATTTGTATTTATCACTAACTAGTCACCAATATCTCTTACCCACCAAAAGTTCAGGGTGCTTCTGATCTAAATTCAATTTCTGATCTATTTTGAAAAGATTTGGAACTCTGTTTGGGTGAGGGGGACACCGAACTCACTGCTATCAAGTTGATTCCACACCACTAACATGGCGATGAGCAACCCAACACTTAATCCACTGTACCACCCGGGCAAAGTTATTTCCACACACTCCAGGAGATGTTTTCTGTCTTTCACAGCTTGGATTCCATCGATAAGTCGGTCATCTACTCTGTTGAGTCTGCAGTGATCAAGTGGAGCCACCAAGTCCAGGTGGTTCTCAAGAGAGAGTCTTCTCAGCCGTTCTTGCAAGGGGAGCATCCCACACCTAAGGTGGAGCTGGAGTTCTGGAAGAGCAGGTAGGCACAGAGGACCATGCTGAAGTCCTGAGCAGCAGAGGGGCCACAGGATAGAGCCAGCTCCAGCCTGAGGGAGCCACTCACTGCGTCTGGTTCTCCTGGAGTTTCTCGTCAACCTCTAGCACATACAGCTCAGTGTCTTTGGGCTCAATAAAATCTGACTATGGATTGGGAATTGCATTCTTTCCTGTTGCAAGAGTAATTATTTTTTTCTTTCTGAGTCTCCCATCAGTGTGTCTTCTGACATTTCCTCAAAGGTTCTTTCAACTGCACTTAAAATGAAACAAAACAATCCCCCTGAACACTTTCTTCGAAGTGCCTACTCCCTTCCTCGTGAGCAGTTATGGACTTGGAGGAAGAGAAGTTTGGGGCAGTTGGCTGCAGAAGGGTCTCTCCTGGGACCACGTGAACCATCCACAGGTCTAGAAAGTGTCCCTACTGTGCTCAGCCTCCAGGGCTTCCTGCTTCCACGTATCCCTCTGCCCCTCCTCACCGTTCCTTTGCTACTTATCATTGTGCTGGTTGTGATTCCAACGGAGGCAGATGTTTCTGCCCTTGCATGGAGTTGAGAGCACAAGGGTCAAATGGCCTTGCATGCCAACTGGGCGGCAGCCATGTTTACACCGCCATGCTGAGATGCCCTGTTCTCTTGCCTGCTTTTCTGACCATTCCACTGACCAACTGTGGGCCTTGCTCCAACAACCCCTTGCTCACCCTGCCCCAAACCTTCCTACAAGAGCTAATGATCTCCAGCTGCCAAGGTTTTGAGCCACCATCTGTTTGTAGCAGAGTTCACTGTTGTTACCTCCTGGAGCTGCCCCTTTGAACCTGTGTTCCCAACTCCGGCTTGTGTCCTCATTGTTCTGGAAACAGATGTCAGGGCTCTTTGTTGCCTGTGAAAACACCTTGAGGCAGTACTTCATTCTGTCTGCCTGAGTGTGGGTCATTGCAGTGTGACTTGCATCTCCTCTCAGTTTACCTGCAGTCACCTTTCTCTGTGCTACTGTAGGTATGAAGATCTGGAATATATTTATAACCAACTGAGAGCAATCAGGGTGAGAGGCATGGCTGGACTCCTGGACAAACTTCAGAGCAGCTACTTCCCAGCTTTCAAGGCAATGTTCAGAGACGTTGTAGCAGGTGAGGACCACCTAGCATTTTGTTTTGGAATGAATTGCCTTCTGTTTCTGATTTCAGTAGCTTCAGTTCCTTTTACTATTTCAACCTACACAATACAGCACAGCAGCAATATTTGAGTTGGGTTGTCTGGAGAAACCACACCAGTGACACATATGTAGAGGAAGGAACTTTATATCAAGAAGTAACCTAATATCAAGAATGCATCCCAGCCCAGTCCAATTCAAGGTTCTATGCTAGCTGGAGCCCTCTTCAGACTTGCATAGCTACTGTCTGATGACCCAGAAAGGTGAAGCAGCAAGCTGGAAGATCACAGGCTGGGGATACAGATGCATGGATCCAAGGTCGGTGGAAACATGGCAGGTCACAGACAGCTCAGAGGCTGGCTCACAGTCTCAGCAGCCCACATGGGCCATCCCTGGAGGCAGACCCAGTCCCAGCAAGGATGAAGGTGAAAAACAAGAAGTTCCTCATATGGAAAAGGTCTCACTTCCCTAAGGAGGCATCATCAGGCTTTGCCCTGATTGATAGGTTGGACGCCACCTCTGCACCTTCATACACATTCAAGTTGACATAAAATCTACTACAACGATCAAATCTAGGAACAGAAAAGCAGCTATTCCACGTCCTATTTTCAGACCCTCCTTTATATGACCTTGTGCACATGCTCCTATCTTCTCTGAGCTTCAGCGCATAGCCATGACTGCTGTATATCTTTCCGCCTGCTTCATCTGGTCGGTATGAGGTCATGTAGGTGGGGCCGCTTTGTAGTCTGAACAGCACTATAAGAATGGATGTTGTTATCTGTCACTTCTAGCGTTCAGGTCCCGCTTCACTTGACTCCTTGAGCAATCTTTATTCTATTTCCATTTCTGTTCTACATCTTCTCTGTTCTTACTGTCAGATGAGAATGCAGTTTCCTGGCCCTCTGAGTCCCAGACAAGATCTGCCCTGGCAAAAATTGCTAAAGCAACGAATTCTATAATTAGAAGGAGGTAAATTTTTTTAAGGTTCCTCTCCCCCAATCAACATACTGTGCTTGGTTCTCCCTTTTTTTGTTCAAACCTTCTCCTAGCTTTTCAGTATTGCTGATGAGAATGTGTTTTTAAAAGGCCTTTGCACTTTTAGATGGTTTAAGCTTAACTTAAACAGTGATTTCTGAATGTTCCCCCAACCCCATTCCCTTCCCATCCACCTAAGCACTCTTTCTTTAAATAGAATAGCATAAGTGAATCCATGGTGGGTGGTGTGAATGGTGGACACACTTGTCTGTTAACCAAACGGCTGAACAGACTAGTCTACTCATGGGTGCTTCTGAAGGAAAGCCTGGTGGTCTCCTTCCAAAAAGTCAGCCTTTGAAAGCCTTATAGAGCACAGTTCCAAACCAGCACACCTAGGATTGTCATGACTTAGAGTTGAATTCATGGAAACTAATGGTGGAAGTCCAAAATACAAAACGATTGAAGTTGTAGCTGTTCTGTTGAAAGGGAGAGGGTGATGTCTCCAGACCACTTTCCTGCCTTATGCTTAAACCTAAAAACAAACTCCCTGTCATTGACTCCATTCCAACTTATCCTGACTCTATAGAATGGGGTGGAAGGGCTCCTGTTGGTTTCTGAGGCCGGGACTCGGTATAGGAGTAGAAAGTCTCCTCCTTCTCCTGTAGAGTGGCTGGTGGTTTCTAACTACCGACATGCTGTTAGCCGCCTACTATGTAACCTACTGTGTTCCCAGGGCTCCTTTATTGGAATGGAATTTGGAAACTACTGAGCTAAAGGGATAACATCGTTCAGTGGTAGAGTTTCTGACATTGGCCATGTCGTAAACGAACTGGCATAAGTAGTTGGTGTGTGATGTCCTTTTGGTCCCTGAAAATCTCATCCGAGAAGCCCCTCTATTAATTGTGGTTATATTTGAGCCCCTTGTTGCAGCCACTGTATTAATCCATTTCATTGAGGGTCTTCCTCTAGTTCACTGACCCTCTACCAATCATGATATCCTTTTCCAGGGACTAGTCTCTCTCTATAATATTTCCAAAGTATGTGAGATGAAATCCCACCACCCTCCCTTTTAAATAGTATCCTGGCTATAGTTATTAGAGATTATTTTATTCATTTGGCAGACCATAGTGTTTTCCACATTCTTCACCAGCACCATAATTCAAATGCATCAATTCTTCTTTGGTCTTCTTTATCCATTGTTCAACTTTCACATGCACATGAGGAAATTGAAAATATCATAGCTCAGGCCAGGTTGTACAAAACGTGGCACATATATTAAAGAGATATGCAAATAATTGAAGTTTGAGGCTCTGAAATGAAAATACATAGCATAATTATATTTGTGATTTGGTTATTTGGAGATCCAAATTTACTTTCCCATTAGAAGATTTGTAGATTAGAATTGTTCCCTTACATTAATAGTGACTGTGGTAGTCACCTAATCTGGTGTCAATTTAAGGATTAAGAGTGTAGGGGTGGAGTCTAGGCTGTCAATCTGGAGGTAGCCAATGAGACTTCTGTGGGCATGGCCTTCTGAGAATTCTGGGAAATCTGGTACTTCCTCCTTGGAGGCGGAAGACACGTCTCTCTCTCCGCTACTCCCTGGGAGACATTGCAGAAGACAAGCCACATGGACACAACCAGCCCTCAGAAGCGAGAGAAGCCACAGAGAGACCCTGCCAGAACTGAGATGCTTACGCCACTGGACCCAAAGACTCTCTACCCACTGGCTTGTGATCGTCCTGCATTTGACTTCATTGCATGTGTTTAGTGAGTCTGAAGAGGACTTTATGGATTGATATTGGACATGTGGGCTAATATTGGACTTGTGAACTTGATCTGGACTGGGCTGGGATGTTTTCTCAGTGTTCAATTCCTCTTGTGTATAAACTTCTCTCTTAAATACATATGCGTGTTTATGAATTTGTTTCTCTAGTCTACCCAGACTAACACAGTGACAAAAGATTAAGTTTCCCGGGTCAGCTTCAAAAAAGCTCCTTGTACAAGGTATATGCTGGTGATTAAAAGAAATTAGATAAAACAATCCATGATAGTGTGCCAAATAACAATTACTATGAAATTTAAAATAAATTAAAAAACTGAAAGATGACACTAAAGGAAAAGTCCATTTGTATGAAAGGAATTTTTATTTAAAAGGGATTTAAACAAGATGTCATGAAGAAGAATCCCTATAGCATGGAAGTCTTAACCTCTTTCCTCCTCAGAATGCATGGGAGCCAGAGCATGTGCCCATTAGCATGGCTGTTTGATTTGCATAGCCTTCTCGACTGCCGCCCAGTGTTTCTGATAGCCACTATCGGTGGGTTCTCCCACTTTGATAATTGCTATCCTAATGAAATTAGTCTTTCCAAAAATTGATTCCCAGAGGTTCTGCTTCCCGTAACCTCTTTTAAAAAAATAAATAAATTACAAAGCAGCATATCAATATGCTCTTGTGTGCAGAGAGTATCACAACTATTAGACCAGGGATTCATTATAGTAGATTTGGAGTAGATCTTCCTTTTGCTCAGCTGGACAAGGCTTGTCAGTTGTTAGCATAGCCCTGAGAGATGAGAGCGTCTGACAAAAATAAGATAGTCTGCTTCCCTTAAGATTTATAGCCTTGCAAACCCTAGGGAACTGTTCTACTCTGTCCTAAAGAGTTGTCATGAGTCAGAAATGTGCTGGACCTCAAGAGGAATGGGTTTGGTTTTTTTGTTCCAATTTTTTGGTTGACGATAGGTTTTCTATTTTTCTAAACCCAGCCACTAAGTTTGGTCAATATTGTGTTGAAATTATAGATTGCTTTGGATAATTTGACATCTTAAAAATATTACGTTATTCAAATCATGAACATGGAACATCTTTCCACTTATTTTAATCTTCTTCCATCTCAGCAGTGTTTTGTAGTTCTCACTGTATAAGTCCTTCACATCCCTGGTTAGATATATTCCTAAGTATTTAATTCTGGTAGATATTATTGTAAATAGAATTACTTTTCTAATTTCCCATTCATATTTCCCATTGCTAGTGTTTAGAATTACAACTGATTTTTATGTGTTGACCTTGAACCCTGCAAGTTTTCTAAACCTTTTATTGGTTCTGGAAGTTTTCTGGTAAACTTTTTGTAATATCATATATATAAGATCATCTCATCCATGAATAGAGGTGTGTTACTTCTTCTTTTTCAAACTGGCTATCTTTTTCTTTATCTCCCATTTTTCCTTAATTTTATATTAGATGTCTTATACCTCTAATATAATGCTAAATAAAGGTGTTAGGGTGTACACACTTGTCTTGTTCCCAATTTCAAGGCAAAAAAAGGTCCTGGCTTTCTCCATTAAGTATAATGTTGGCTGTGGCTACTACTATATGTCTCCTTGAATAATATTGAGGAATGGCCCCTCTATTCAGTCCTCTTTAAGAGTTTTCATGATTAAAGTTAGATTTTATCAAATGTTTTTCTCTGCGTCCATAGAGAAAATTATGTAGTTATTTTCTTCTGTTCTGTTGATGTAATGTATTATGTTGATTGGATTGGTAATGTTGAACCCTCCTTGCATCCCTGGAATAAATCTCACTTGGTCATGGTATATGGTACTTTTAATTTGCTGTTGGATTGTTTTCTCTTATCTTGTGGAGGATTTTCCATATATCAAGGGGGATTCAAAACGTTCTTAGAAAATCTCCATTATCTTTTAATTCCATTTTTCATGAACTTTTAGAAGATTTTTGTTTATTTGTTTGTTTTCATATGAGATATTGCCCTTTCCGTTTCTTTTCTTATAGTCTCCTTGTGTGATTTGTGTTTAGGTTTATGCTGGTGTCATAGAATGGATAAAGAAATACTCCTTCCTTCTCTATATTTACAAGAGGTTAAACTGTATTTGTTTCAACTATTCTTTAAGTGTTTGGCAGAATTCCCCATTGAAGTCATCTGATCTACAACTGTTTTGGGGAGGAGTTTTTTGTTTTGTGTTTTGAAATCACTGTGTCCATCTCTTTACTTGTTTTCAGTCCACTGAGATTTTCTATTTCCTACTAAATAATTTTGGGTAGGTTGTGTATTTCTAAGACTTTGTCCATTTTATCTGTCATCCAATTTCTTGCCGTACAGTTTTTCATAATACAAAAAAAATCCTAACTCGCTGTCATCAGGTCAGTGCTGACTCACAACAACCTCCTAAGGGTTTTTGAGACTGTGATTGCTAATGGGAGTAGAAAACCCAGTCTTTCTCCCAAGGAGTTGCTGGTGATTTTGAACTGCCAGCCATGTGGATTGCAGCCCAACTCATAACCACGAGCCACCAGGACTCCTGTTCATAATATTCTATCATAATTCTCTTTATTTCCATGGGATCCGTTTGATCAGCACTCTTTCATTTCTTCTTTTCATTATTTCCATATTTTCTCTGTTTATCTTTGTCAGTCTAGCTCAAGATGTGTCAGTTTTACTAATGTTTGCAAAATACAAACTCTGGTTTTATTGATTATCTTTATTGGATTTCTATTATACTTATTGCTCATCTGATCCTTGCTATTTCTTTCTTATAGTAGGTTTAAGCTTAGTTTGCTCTTCTCTTTTTATTTCTTAAAATTGTGGAGTTAGGCTGTTAATTTGAAATCTTTTCTCATGTTGGCATATATTGCTATAAGATTTCCTCTGATTTTTGTTTTTACTGCGTCCCATAAATTTCAGTGTGTGTGCCTTCAATTTCATTTGACTCCATGAAATTTGTGATTTCTCTTTCAATTTCTTCCTTGAGAGATTGGTGGGTTAATTTTATGTTGTTTATTTTCCATATGTTTGTGAATTTTTCAAAAATTTTTGTTCTTGATTTCTAGTTTCACTGCTTTGCAGCCAGAGAAAACATTTTTAAAATTTATCTAGACTTGCCCTGTGATGGAACATGTGGTCTGCCTTGGAGACTTATCATTGTGTTCTGAGGTAGAATGCATGCTGTGTTGGTTGTGATGAAGTGTTCTCTCTCTTTTTTTGAAATGTGCATATCTTTATAGATGTAATATTTACATATTTCTCATAGTTATTTTCTAGCAAACAGCAGTTGATGCAGTGAGGTATAATATATAGAGGGTTTTTTTTGTTTGTTTATTTTGTTTTTAATCATTTTATTGGGGGACTCTTAAAACTCTTGTTACAAACCATACATCAATTGTGTCTGACATATTCACACATATATTTCATTGTTCATTTCTAGATACTTACTTTCCATTGAGCCCTTGGGATCAGCTCCTCTTTTTTTCCCTCCCTCCCACCTCACCACAACCCTTGTGGCCCCCTGATAGATTGTAGATTGTGAATTATTTTCAAATCTCACACCGACCACTGT
>NW_022105908.1:4328303-4331012 GCF_000313985.2 Echinops telfairi | reverse complement strand
AGTGCTTCCTCTCCACTAGCTTGGTGTTGCTCTAATACTCACAGGATCTCTACCCTCTCCTAGATGTCCCACTTCCCTAGTTGTTCCCCTGTCCAAGATGCTGCCCGCTCACCACACCCTTCTCCCCACCTCCTTCCCCCTCTACCTTCCGGGACCATTGGCCCTATGGCCTTCTCCCCGGGCTTCCCTCCCATGGTCCAACCATTATAATTAGGCAAACCATTCCTGTCCTAGTCCGAACAATAAGAAAATACACAGTTGAAGAAAGAAAAGGTAAGAGAAAAGAAAAAAAAACAAACAAACCCTACATAGGTCCAAGTCTGTTTGCTGGTCCCCATGAGACCCTCCCCCCTGGTCCTGAGGGAGATCCTGGGGCTGTCCCTCCTCACCCGAACTCTATTCTTGGGACTCTGTGACTCGACTTTACTCCAGTTGCTGATCTGTTATGCTCCATTCCCCCACAGTCTCCCTGCCGTGTTTCCTATTAGTGTCCCCTGTCTCTGTATGCTCCAGTGAGGGGACAACATGGCTTGAGTTGTTGGCAGTCCCACAGTCCTCTCTGTGCCTTAGCAGCTCCGTGCAGGGACCTCATCCTCTGGGCTTGGTGTGCCTATATGCATTCTAGGCTGACTGCCCCTTTCTCTTTTTCCTTCTTGGTTTGCTTCCATCTGGGTATGGTAGGTCATTTCCTTTGCCCCACCAGAAGGTCTAGTGTCATTCTCTGCGGCACACACTTCCAGGGTGGGGGTCAGGCTGGTTCTGGTTGGGGCTGGCCCTGTAGTCCATTCTTGTCATGCATTCTCCATGTGTTACTTTGTCCTCCAGGTCTGGTGCCCCGTGGTGGGGTCTGTATGCACACTCCAATTCTGTGGAGACACAACCAATACTCTGCCCCTGGGTGGGTTAGTGCCCTCTTCCCCCCATTTCATCATCTTAGTTTCTCCCCACCCCTATTCTCCCTCCTCCTTCCACCTTTCCCCTTCTTTACGTTGGATTCACATGTACCTCCCTGGATTTGGTCTGACACCCCCCACCCCCCACCCCACCCCCGATTGCCTATGCTTCCAGCCATATGTTGTGAGATAAGTGTCTTTTCTTCAATTCCTGCTGTGCTGATTGTACTTAACCTCAGGGGCCTCATGTTATACCTGTCCTTTTGAGCTTGGCCTACCTCGCTTAACATAATCCCTTCCAATTCTTCCCATGAAACGATGTGTTTCATGTGATCATCGGTGCTTTTTAGTGTTGCATAGTACTCCATTGCATGTATGTGCCAGAGTTTACTAATCCACTTGTCTATCGATGGAAATTTAGGTCATTTCCAACTCTTTGCAATTGTTAATTGTACCGCAATAAACATTGGAATGCAGATGACTGATCATGTTTTTGTTTTTGTTTTTTTGTTACCTCCTCTGGGTATATGCCCAGTAGAGGGATGGCTAGATCATAAGGTAGATCAAAATTTCCATTTTCTTTAAGTATCTCCAGATTGCTTTCCACAGTGGCTGTACAAAAATCTACAGGACCACCAGCAGTGGAGGAGAGTTCCTATTTCACCACAGCCCCTCCAACTCTTGTTGCTCTCTGATTTTCTGATTTGGGCTAGCCTCAGGGGTGTTAGGTGATATCTCATGTATTTTTAAATTTGCATTTCTCTTATGGCTAATGAACGGGAACACTTTCTCATGCGTTTGTTGGCCATACGGGTCTCCTCACTAGTGAAAATTCTTTTCAGTTATTTTGCCAACTTCCTGAGGGGGTTGACTGTTTTCCTTTTTTTGCAGGCCATGAGGGTGTTGTGTATTTTATAATGAGCCCTTTGTCTGATGTGTCATTACTAAAAATCCCCTCCCAGTCTGTGGGTTACCTTGTCACCCTCTTGGTGAAGTCTTTTGAAGTTCACAGGTGTTTTATTCTTATTAAATCCCATTTGTCGATTTCCAGTTCACCTGTGTGTACCCTTCCCTACTGCAGTGAGCCTATGACTTCCCTGGGCCAATGATCTCAGGTTAGTCCTGATTCCTTCGTTCATGGTCCTGATGGTTTGGTGTTTTACTACTAGGTCTGTGATCCACCTTGAGTTTGTTCTTGTGGATGGGCGAGGTAAACATCTTGTTTCATTTTTCTGCATGTAGATATCTATTGTTTCCAGTACCACTTGTTAAAAAGGGCATCCACTTCCCACTTGATGTTTTGGGGACCCTTATAAAATCAGTTTTCTATATGCTGATGGTTTTATTTCTGGGCTGTCTCTTCTTTTCCACTAGTCTGAGTATCTGTCATTGTGCCACTACCACACTGTTTTGACCACTGTGGATGTGTAGTAGGTGTTAACCCTAAAAGGCCAAGCGTGGTGTTTTCGTAACATTTAATTAAATGTATATATTAATATATATTGATAACTATGAGAGTAAAGAATAAAAACAATTTTTTTCCTGAAATTAAAAATTCAGGGGTTGTAGGGTTAAAATCAGGTAAAGTGAGTGCTCTGACTTGGTCCTTCTTGAGGAGTTCTCTGCTAATCCCGGGCTTCCTCCCTCTCCATATGAAACTGGTGATCAGTTTTCCCAGTTCTTTGAAGAAGGTTGTTGGTATTTGAATCAGAATAGCATTGAACTTGTAAAGTACTTTGGGTAAGATTGTCATCTTTACTATATGTTAAGCCTTCCAGTCCATGAGCATGGGATGTTCTTCCATTTGTGGAGGTTG
>NW_022105908.1:4325737-4327937 GCF_000313985.2 Echinops telfairi | reverse complement strand
TGTGTGTGTTTTAAGCCTTCTCTTTGCCCTTTATGATTGTCGTCTTTTGTATTTTTATTGTTTTATTGTAGGGAGTTATTTTGGAGCTCTTCTTTCCTTTTCAGTATGTTTTATAAAACATTTTTCCTTAGTGTTTACCATGGATATTACATTTAACAGCTTGTATTTATAACATTCTAGAGTAATTTGGTGACAATATAACTTCAGTAACATATAAATAATTCTCTATCTCTACCATTTGTTCCCCTGTTTATTTTTATCACGTTATATCTTTATATTCCATGTGCCGTATAACATAATTTTTCTTTGCTTTCTATATATTTGTCATTTAAAAAGACAAAACATTAGAATTATCCAGTATGAATGCCTTATTACTAGCCCTTATAATTGTATCCATTTCATTTTATTAGGAATGTTCCTCTTTAAATAGCTTTAAATATATCTTTGTATCCTAGCCTGTTTTGGGGTTTCAGGGAGGTCATATGTGCCCATTGTCATATAATTGGCCTGAGTGGGCATTTGAAGACAGGTCTTGTTATCTGTTTCAAACTGTCTCAGATTATCAGCCGCAAAGTAAATAACTTATCAATAAACACTTGTCAAGTGTCTACTATGCAAAGGACATTAAACTGAGGCTGGAGGGGCAGGAAGAAATGCAGATTCAGGAAATTTAGAGACAACGTGTTAGACCCTTGGCTAGGGTTTTCCAGTTTTCAGAATTCCTGTGTGGGAGCGAGGACGCTGTCTGCAACTGGCTTTCTCAGTTCAGAAAGGGATTGTGGTCGTCCACTCTGCAGATCCTTCTTTCCAGGCAAGATTGCTGTAGGCTGGGTATGAGCCTCAAGAAGGGAAAGCTGACTCTCTCGGGTTCCTTCCAGCTCTGACAGAGGCACGGGACATCCACATTCACCTGATGCCGCTCCACCACCATCTGGAAATCATCGAGAGCGTGGAGTTTCCCCAAATGAAACCACGGCTTCGGCCTTTGCTGCACGTGATTTGTCTGATCTGGGCCACGTGCAAAGACTACCGCTCCCCAGGGAGGCTCATGGTGCTGCTGCAGGAGATCTGCAACCTCCTCATCCAGCAGGTTGGCCATCCAGGATTCTCATGAACTCCCCGAGGGACTGTTTGGAGCCAAGCTGTAGCAAAGAGTACAGGGTGCATTTCTCAGGGAAATTATGTGGTTCTCATAGTCCTCAAACGTGATTGCTTTCACCATCACAAGGCAATGATTCACAATGATACTTTCAGTAATACTGGACTAACGGGTGACTCATTCTTCTTTTCCCCTCTGTCTAAGACCAGGGGTAGAGTGAAGGGCAGGAGTGGTAAATTTCAACCTCTTTAATGATCTGTGCTGACGGTTTGCTATCAGATTGGCTACGTAGACTAACAAGAATGCCAACTCCAGAGTTAGAATCTTAACTGTTGTCAAATCGGCTCCAACTCATAGTGACCACATGCTTAACAGAACGTTATCCAATCCCATTCCATGTTCATGACCACTGGTTTGTTTGAAACCATTATTGTAGCCATTGTGTCAACACACCTCACTGAGGATCTCCTTCACCTTTGCTTGCCTTCCACTTTACCAAGCAAGGTGTCTTTAGGATTAAGTCCTTATTGATGGTGCATCTAAAGTAAGCTAGTCAACGTCTCAGACAGGACTCTGTGAGTCACATGACTGGCAGTGGATTATTTTATCTCAGGTAGATCACAGGATTTTCTTCCTAGTCTGAAAGCGCCACTGAAACCTTCACCATTCTGGGAATTCTAATACCGGGGACATAGGTTCCGGTGTTACAGCAACTGCAATATACAAGCTACCGCAGTACAACAAACTGATACCCGGGTTTCAGACTCCCCTGTGCTGAGACCTTCCCTCACGCTTATTATCAAGTTACTGACCTCCTCTGTGCCTCAGTGTCCTCTTCCGTGTAATGATAAAAATAAGAGAACCTATCTTGAAGGTAGCTGAATGATTGCAAGTTATCAATGAGATAACAGCAAGCTTGCCCAAGTTGGCTTCTCCGAGGAGCTGTGACCCCAAGAAAAATGAACTTTAAAGCATAGCTAGTAATAACTAATATTATGGAGCATGGGAAAGGCAGAAAAATGCTCTTACGTATGTGATCTGAGTTAATTTTCAAGTGAACCCTGTGAGAGTGATTGTGTGTGTGTGTGTGTGTGTGTGTGT
>NW_022105908.1:4310244-4325573 GCF_000313985.2 Echinops telfairi | reverse complement strand
TGAGAAAACCCAATCAAACATGCCAGCAGCAAAGAGATAATATATTGGTTCATAGTCCTTAAAAGAGTCCCTGGCTGATGCTAACAGTTAAGTGCTCGGCTGCCAAATTGAAGGTTTGAGCCTACCTAGAGGCACCTTGAGAGAAAAATAATCCACGAAAACCCTATGGCGCACATAAGCTCCAAGACTGTTTGTTTGCTGGTGGTACCTTAAAAATCTAGGGATAAGGACAGCTCGGGGCAGATGGCATCGTCAGTTTTTCAGCCCTACGGTCTACTGGTTGACCAACTAACAGCTCCAGCTTCAGCGCTTTCTTGTTTCACATCTGTGTCTCCATGAAGCCATAGAAAATCATGATGGTCCTCAGAATGCTTGTACTAGACTTATTTGACTATCACAAAGCCAACAGGTTATGAAAGATCACCTGAAGAAGGACATACGCCCCAGCTCCAGCTGCCCACTCAAACACCCACTGTGTTCTTTGTCACTGATTGGTCACTTGCACATCCCTCAGCCAATCCTGGTAGCTGGAGGATGGCAAAAATGACTTGCCTCAATCTAGTTTTCAGTCCACCTCTGGAACTAAATCTAGATTCAGATATGTCCTGTGGTAGTCCTCTAGCTATGATTTACTGCAGAGTTGGTGACGGGATAAGTGTGTGATCCCTTGCATCCATAGCCAGACTCAATGACACTGGTCTGCTTGCATCCCAGGCCTCCACCTATCTCAGCCCAGAAGACCTCCTTAGAAATGAGGTTGAAGAAAGTCAGGGGAAATTACAAGTGGCCGTGGATACGCTGAACTTCTTCAAGCAAGCATTTAGAGACAGAAGGGAGAATCTCCATACATACTTTAAAGAGGACCAGGAAGTGAAGGAGTGGGATTTCCAGTCGTCCCTGATCTTCGAGCGATTAGATGGCTTCCTCCGACGTCTGCACACGGTGAAGGTGGGTGTGGTACTCGCTTTATTTTAGGTGCTCAGGAAAAGAATGGCACATCTGATAACCCAGCCTCCGTTGGCTGGAAGAAGGATGAATAATAATCTTTGAAACCCACAACCTTCCTCTAGTTCTTAAACGCTTCCTCCCCCCAACTACCATGACCCCAGTTCTGCCATGCAGACCTGGTTAGACCAGAGGATGCACCGCGGTACAGATGGGAATTGGAAACGCAGGGAATCTAGGACAGGTGAACCCCTCAGGACCAGGGGTCACAATGGCGATACCAGGAGGGAAGGGGGGTAGAAGGGGGGAATTGATCACAGGGATCTGCATATAGCCTCCTCTCTGGGGGACAGGCAGTAGAGGGATAGGTGAAGAGACGCCGGGCAGTGTAATATAAGATATCATAATAATTTATAAATTATTAAGGGTTCATGGGGGAAGGGGGAGTGGGAAGGGAAGGAGAGGGGGGAAAAGGAAGATGGGCTGATTCTGGGAACCCAAGAGGAAAGCGAATTTGGGGAATAATGAGGGCAGCAGATGTATAGGTGTGCTTTACGCAATTGATCTATGTATTGTGATGAATTGTATGAGCCCCAATAAAATGATTAAAAATAATAATAAGCTTAATACATAGATGTCAATTGACTTGATCACCATGGGATGGTTCTGATATTCATTTAGGAAATTTTGATCATAGAGCTACTAAAGAAGACCCAAGGAATTGGTCAATAAAGCCAATGGTTTTCAAATTGTACATGGTGTTCTAACTTTGTTTCAAATAAAGTTTTACTAAAAGGACCAATCAGGGGGAAATAAAAGCAAGCTGATTGGGGTACAGTTATGGCAATCCAACCTAGCTAGCTGCTCTAAACTTCTGTTCCACTCAAAGGAGCCCTGGTGGTGCAGTGGATGAAGCATTGGGCTGCTTATCCACCGCCCATTCTGAAGGGTGAAAGATGAGTTTTATCGGCTCCGAGAAAGATTCAAATCTCAGAAACCTCAGGGAATGTTCCTCTGCCCTTTAGGGTTGCTATGAGTGGTAATTACTCAGTGGCAGTGAGTTTGAAGTTTTCTCTTACCATCATGGTGTACAGGAGACGGCAGGTGAACTCACAGAGGAGATTCAGGGGGTGCAGAGACACAACATCAAGGCCTTTGAGTGAGGTGTCCAACATGCATTGTAGAGGCAGGCAGGGTTGGTGTGTGATTGGAGGTAGGGAGGAAGAGGCTGCAGTCCAGGGGTGTTCTGAGAGAGTGGGAAGCATTCGAGGAAATGTCTGACAGAGAGGATGGGAGAGGACCTGAAGACAGAAAACACTAGAGGCGAGATCTTAGGAAAGATGCGCCTGAAATCCTTAATCTGGATCACGGAGAGTGCATGTCATTGATACCCAGCTTTATCTTAAATGCCCACGTTTCCCTGCAGCCACTACCATTGAAGCTCTTGGTGCACAGCCTCTCCTCCGCACCCCCTGCTGCACCATTTCCTCCACTCACCTCCCCCATCAGCCCCTTTGCTATTGTTTACCCCGAGGGGCCTGACGCCCCTGCTCTGACTGGCCTCTGACCTGGGCTGACCACGTGGACTAAATCCCTGCAGTCTGCAGTGATCATATAGGCAGGCACTCGGGCTCAGAAATGACTGCACCAGGCTGGGTGCTTGGGCCTGTGTGTACCTGCTAATGATGCGACTTTGCATATAGACAGCTCTCCTACCATTAGGGTGCTTAATCTACTGGGGAGATGCAATAAATATAAGCAGATTTCGATGGTCACTGGTCTCCCTGGGGTCATTACCCTCACAACAGTCTGCTCTCAGGCTGGGCGGCTTTTTCTTTCTGAATCGGGCACAGATGCGTAAAAAAGCAGTAGTCCCAGTGTAAGGAGAGGGTGTGACTTGAATGTCACCATTCTCTCTTGTCTTGCTGCTCCTTCCCTTCTCCATCTGTCTGTCCTTTGCTCTGGTTTGAAGGAGGCTTGGTGGCAGTGTGGGATAACCGTAAGGGGAGAGGTTCAAACCCACCAGCTGCTCCAAAGGAGAAAGGTAAGACTGCCTAGCAGAGATTTACAGCCATGGACACCTTTTACGGTGGGACTAGGAATTGGAATAGACTCCGTGGACGTGGTTTGGGGTTTTGGTATCTTGCTTCGGTTTGTTGGTTTCCCCTTTTGCTTTTCTGTCTAGCTCTACCATTTCTTTGCCTTATTGCTTTTCTTCTCCTTGTCCTTCCCTCAAAGGCTTTGAGTGTGCACTCAGTTGCTAGCCAAAATGTTGGAGAGGTGCCTGGGAAGAAAGGGCTGGTGATCTACTTCTGAAAAATTAAGCAGAGGAAACCTCAGGAGCACAGCGGTTACTCTAACACACGTGGGGTCACTATGAGTAGGGATTTTCTGGGCAGCGTATGGATACTTGGCTCTTGGGATGAATGTAAGTATGCAAGCTCCACCAGGAATGGCAGAGTTATTGAAAATGAAAACTGTTTTCACTGCCCCTGCCTCTTCCTTCCTCCTCTTTCTACTCTCTCTGTTTCTCATCTGTTTCTGGACACTGAATACTCATGATTCCTGTTCCCACTTTATTTGCCTTTCCTCCCACCCCTTTTTGTTTTCCATCATACTCAGCCCTCTTGCCCTTCCCCACCCCCACCTCCACCCCACCCTCTGCCATCCTTTCTTAGTGCAGTGGGAGCCACACGGGACTATCGATCCGTCTTCTGGCATATTTCATGTAGCCCTTTAGTTAACATTCTGTGTATCTCTGTGATCGATGCCTGTTTGAGATCAGATTAATCTGCTTCTCCCCAGCCAGAATTAGCATGAACTTCGCCTTATTCATCATTCTTCTGCTGTTCTAATACAATATATGGCCACCAAGAGGCTGGCGTCCGCGAGCATTAAATACACAAAGCCAAGCTAATGAAATGACATCAGTGTGTCTGCCCCACTGCCTGCACGTGCCTACACGTCCACCTTGGGAAGGGCTGGCTTTTAACCTTCGTGGTTCTCCTGAACGGCCTCCCTCTGATTTGCGTTGCTTTTTCCGCTCTTTTGCACAAGAGTGTTTGCCTGCTTGGCAGATGGGCTCTTCTCCTCCGGGTGCCTGCTAAATGGAAGGGGGCAGGCCAGGAAAGCGGCGGCGCATTGTGGAGTAATTTTCAGCAGGTCTGTAGCCTGTGGATTAATTGCATTCTCTGGCTACCACCATCCTCCCCTTCATCATTACACCCATGGTGCGGCTCATCTCTTGGAAGGCAGAGGAGGGAAGAGAAGGGGAAAGAGAAACAAAGAATTAACGTGTCTCATGAGCCTCTCTCCTGGCAGAGCTTGCCTACTTCCAGCCATCCCAAGAGCCAGGTGTTATTACCCTTAGTTTGACAAATGGGCACAATTAAGTTGAATTGTCCAAATTACCTTGTCCGTGGTCACAGAGCTGAGAGGTCTAACTTCAATTAGTACCAGGGCCGTAGGGTCCCAAGTATTGTCTTGCCATCAAACTTTTATATCTTGTCTTGCCATCAAACTTTTATATCTCCTGACGAATTCTAAAGGCTTCCCTCCCCCACTGCCTCTCTCTTTTCCTTTCTTCCTTCCATTTGGAGGGTCCCAAACTGATGATATGATTTTATCCTGCCCTTGTACACTCCTTTTTAAAAAAAAACACCACCATATGGTGCCTAGGTCTTTGATCTAAACATACTATTTGGTCAAAATTGAATTCCCATTCCATGAAAGGTCCATCTTTCATTCCCTAACTTACTGAAGAAACCCTCAAAGCATGTAAAATCTTCACAATTGGAAGGAATACTCAGAAATCAAAGAGGAAAAGAACCATTTCATTGCTTCCCGATTCCTTCCTTCACTTTACCACACACACACACACACACACACACACACACACACACACCCTACTGTAGAGGCTGCAGGCAGAAACACAAGCGGGGGGGCTCCCCCCCGCCCCACCCCCGCTTGTGTTTCTGCCTGTAGCCTCTTCCCTCTGCACAATGTAGTAAGCAGCTTGGAGAGAGCTCTCATTTCTTCCATTATAGAATCGCTGTAAAGCTGTGATTCACTCGGAGACCCACTGATTTCCTGCTGCGGCTTTATGCGCAGCGATTAGTGGGGAGATAGGTAATAAGCTGACCTAATACACACCGCTTTTCCTTCTGCTCCTTTCACCGTCTCCAGCCCCTCTACCACCTCCTTTCATTCAGAGCCTAATTGGGCTGCCTTGCCTTTGAGTCAGTCTGGAACAAGTGGTCACGTAGAAGGCCATTAGCCATGGAAGGCCGGCAGTGGTGGAAAGGTAAAGAGAACAGTTCTCCTTTTATTATTTTTTTCCACAGATGACCTTTTGCAATTTTCATCTGCTTTGTGCTCTCCCTTAATGAATTCTGAAGGCATTTCTTTTAAGACGGGCGGCATGACCTCTGCAGTGAGACTGGAGGTGCTGTTTTCCAGGCTGGCCATTATTCCTGGTGTTGATGCTTCACCTCCTGGGCCAGAGCTCAGATGGAACCCTCCTTCCCCCTTCCTTCCCCAAATCACAATTCAGTGTGGCGCAGTTTTTCTTAAGAATAGAACCTGATCAGTCCAGGGAGCTGGCTGGGACCTCGATGCTTTTGTGATACCAGTCTGTAAAGGAGAAATTGAATGTCGCTGCCCACCACCCCCTCAACTCCCATATATATATATATATTTGAAGGGCCCTCCAAAAGCTCATGGGAAAATCCCATTCCATTTGAGTTTGTTGATGCTCCCTGGTACACACTACCAACCAGATCCCATTGGTATGATCACTGGTAAGTCTAGCGCCTACTGCTCACTGAAGCCTTACAAGGTACTTCTCATATAACTCTGTGACCCAGGGCTACTAAGGCTTTATTGACCCCATTTACAGATCAGGAAAGCAAAGCCTAGGAAAGTTAGTGCCTTGTTTGGGGCAACATTGCTAGTCATTGCTAGTCAACCACCATCTGCCTGTCTGTTTGCCATACTGTGGTATCTTGCACATTATTGTGATCTTGGAAACTATCAAAATACCAGCAGGGTCGTTGAGAAAATGGTGTGGACGTCACCTCTGACTTCCCCTGGCTTCAGTAGGGAAGAGACTCTGATTCTACACCAGGCCAAGACCACAAGGCCGAGGTCAGACATGCCTCACCCTCCGTCCTTTATTCTAACACCAGCCATTCCTTCAACAGCGCTATACCTCTGTGCTGGATTCAATCGATTATTGCAGGAGCCACACAGAACGCAAGACAATCCCCATGATTATGGGGATTATTAGGGAAGTTAATAGGTTACAGAATGTTAAAGATCCAGTTCTTCCTCACTAGTTTTTCTCAGCTATCTTAGCAGCCATGTCTCTCTCTGGTCCTCTGACCTCAATCATGTGGTTCCATGGCCTTTGCCTCATTCCACGGCTCAGGAAGCCCATACGTGCTTTGTGTTGTGGCCTCAATTTGACTCCCTTGCTCTGTCTCACAAGGAGGCTTGGTGGAATAGTGGTTGCATATTGGGGTGCTAACCACAAGTTTGACAGATTGAAACCACTAGCCACTCTGCCGGAGACAGGTGAAGCTTCCGCTCCAGAAAAAGCTGCAGCTTCAGCGACCCACAGGGAGCAGCTCCGCCCTTTGCTGTAAGGTCACTAGGAGTCGAAATTGACTGGACGGCAGTGAGTTCACTTGTTTTTTGCTTTTCTTTTTTAATCTCATGACTTCAGTGTGGCTCCTCTCATCGTCCTGTGGTCTGGAGGATGCAGCCTGATGCCTCTACTACCTCTGCTATACACCCCACTGGTCTTCTTGGTAATCACAGGCTTCTCTCTCTCTCTCTCTCTCTCTCTCTCTCTCTCTCTCTCTCTCTCTCTCTCTCAGATAAACCAAGAGGGATGGCAAGCCTGACCACCATTAATGACCCTCTATTAATGACTCTCTGTTAATGTTTCATACACTATTTGTGTGGTCCCACCCAATCCTTCCGTAGGAGTTACAAAGACACAGATCACTAAGTTCACGTCACCGTAGACATGGTGGACAAGTTACAGCAGAACTTCCAGACTAGGGAGGAAGAAAGTTATTTATTTCTGAAAATAAGCCAATGTAAACCTTTTGGGTCACATCAGAATATTGCTCAGTACAGTGATGGAAGCTAAACCCAAACATAATGCATGGTGACGAGGTGGTGTAGGAGCAGGCAATATTTCATTCTCTGGAAGGTCATTATGCATCCCAGCTGTCTCAAAAGCAACTAACACACGTGAGAGCTAGGAAGTGGCACAACCAGCGTTGTGCAAATTCAGGTTTGTTTATTTTTTTGGTCCCTAAAACCCTAAACCTAGGTCCTTTTCACTATGCTATAGATCTTCTCCTTGAACCTGATATTGTAAGAATGATGTCACAAACAGTGAAATGGTAGTTTTAATACACCCAGAGGTGCCTCTAAAACCTGATGATCTGGTTCGGAAAAGTCACAGCTTTGAAAATCCCATGGAGCGATTCTGTCTGGAACACCAGGAGTCGCTACGAGCCGGAAATGACTCGGTGGCAACTGGTAACAGCCTGTGGTGCATGGCGTGTGAATTGCGGTGGGGACGCAGAAGGGCCTCCTCCTGAAAAAGATCATGTAAACCCTGATAGGTTTACGTTGCAGTTTTTCCGGTTTTATGGGGACTTTGAAATTAAAACTGAACCATCACTGCCACCACAGCATCATGTAAATATCTTGAAAGTCAAAAATATAATCATAGACTTCATGATAAATCCGTTTCTAAGACAGATACAGTATTTAATTGTGAGGCTATTAGGCCCTGATTCTGGATGCTTTTCTTAGTACCTCTGACATTAAACTCCAACTAAACAACTAAAATTTTATTTGGTGGAGTAAGATTGAGAGCTCTCCTCTTGGAATTGTTAAGAAGACAAGGGCGCTTGCTTTCACTACTTCTGTTCAGTACTGTATTAGAAATCCTAGCCAGAGCAATAGCACAAGCAAAAGAAATAAAAGTTATCTGGAATAGATTTGAAAAATCATGGGAAAAGACCACAAGGTGTTTCTACAGAATCAGAGAAGCCTTTGTTAAGCAAAAATATAGAAATGAAAATATTGTTTCCTGCCATAGCTTCCATCTACATCCGTGTGCTTCTAAAGGCAGTGCCCCTCTCTGACAGGTCTTGGGAAAATCCTGCACTTTTAAGTCCACACCACTGAAAAACAGGAGTTTGAGCATCCTTGAGAGACTCAAGTTATTTTCCTTTTCTGTGCTCTTTGAGTTTGGGAGACAAAGGAAGTCTGAAAGGGTAAGGCAAGGGCTTTAGGGCGGGCGGAGTAGGTTTCCCAACAAAATTGTGGTTGGTAGTATTTGCCGCCCTCAGAGAATGAGCAGGTGCACTACTGTGATGGGGGGGGGAGGGGGGTTCTCAGTGCTACTTTCCTGCCACTTTCCTTCCCATGCAGTTTTCAGTTTCCTAGAAGTGTCTTCATAGTAAGCACCGGTGGTAGTCCTGTATCCTTTGAGAAAATCTGAAAAGATTCCCCCTATGAGGCCCTTCCATCCCCACCCCTACCCCAAAAATGTTACCCTGACCTTCTGAGGACCTCTCTGCCTTGTTTGTCACTTGGAAGTCTCTCTGTTGATGGGACCTTTTCTTTGAAGGTACCCTAAGGAGGATGAGATGGGCATATTATTGTCGGCAGCCACCCACCCACCACAGAGACATGTTTAAACACATTCCATTGTAAATAGACTCGTGCAGATATAAACTAGAATTCTCCCAGGACACTGGCACCATGTGAGGTTAATGGATCCCTGAAGCGATAGCCCTGAGTTAATCTTTAAATCTTAAAAAAAAACTCCCCAGATCAGCTTAAAATTGAATAATAGTTGAGCTAAACTAGTGAAAAAATGTCTGTCTTGAGCATTACGCTCTCTCCAGAACTGTCTTATTATCTATTGGGGATCACAATGATGACAGCAACCTGAAAGCTTGGATAGAAACCCTAAGGTGCGGTGAGTGTGTGTTAATGAGGGAGGACTAACTCAGGAAAGGAGGGGGACACCGCAAAGATTGTAATCAATGTCCTACACCTGTAGACATCCTGACATCAGCATGTGTTTACGCTCAGTAACAGCAGTACAAGGAATGCAATGTGTTGCTCTTGTTGATAGGTGCCGGCTCTACTTACAGGGACAGGACAAGACACTGCCCAGTCCTGCACCCTCCTTATCAGTGTTCTGTCCTTTGAGCCGCTTCTTGCAGCCACTGTGTCAATCCATCTTGTCAAGATCTTCCTCTTTTTTGCTGCCCACCCTGCTACTTTACTATGCATGCTGTCCTTTTCCAGGGAGAGTAAAATTTAGGGGGTCAAAAAAGTACACGAACTAAAATCCATCTCAACAACTCATTCTATGGCTGGGTATTTGTAGGCCTTACATGGCTATGTATTAATGTGAACCACACAAAGCTGCCAATTTTGTAGGCAAAAGGGGCCAAATATTAGAGATTTCATATGTCACCAACATGTTAAAAGCAAATCTGCTGTTCTGTCCCATTCCTTCTTTTCTTCAGCTCTGTCCTCAAGAGTCCCTGAGTGGTACCCAGGGTAAGTGAACATGCGTATCTGCTAACCGAAAGGTTGTAGGTTCGAGTCCACCCCAGGGTTGCCTTGGAAGAAAGTCCTGGTGATCTATTTCTGAAAAATCAGCCATGGAGGGTACTATGGAGACAGTTGTTCTTTAGCAGATTGGGGGCACCAACCTGGCCTTGTGCACAGAAAGCAAGAGTTCTACCACTGAAGCACCATGGCCCTCACTTTTCCCAAACAGAGTCATTCGATCAATATTCCCTGGTGCCGTGATACATCTGTTTGATTGGAGATGAATCAACCCGCAACGACCACACCAAAAAAGAAGAAGAAGAAACTATGCTTCAAGGATTCCTAAGAAACAGAATCCGTTAACAAAATTATCATCTAGCCTTCCAATGCAATCCAACCTATCAAAATGCATCTGTCTTTGCAAGTGGCTGGAGAGTATTTCCTAAAATTCAAATTGACATCCCCAGAATTATAAAGAATGTGTATCCAGGTTACATTACCCAGCACTAAATTGCTGCTCATATAAAACTGATTACACTAAGCACCTTGTGAGAGATGTGAATTACTATTTAAGCCAATTTTATGTAAATAAAATTTATGTTGTCTCTCTAGCATATGAAGCTGAATATGTCAGAAAATTAAAACCTCCTCTACTTTATGTGGTTGGTAGGAGGATTCCTTGGGCCTGGTGGATGTCTTCCCTGCCTTTGCTCTGCTCTTCACTTCAGCCATGCCAGTGCAGGTGAACATACAAGGGTGGCTAGCTGGTTGTCTAGGAGTTCCAGGGTGGTGAAAACAGTTAAGGCAAATGACTATTCACTGAAAGGTTGCCCATTCAAGCCCACATAGAGGCCCCTTTCAGAAAAGTGCTGGCCATCTGCTTCTGAAAGGTCACCGCTATGCCAATCCTGGGGAGCAAAGTTGTGCTTTGCACACATGGGGCCACCATGAGTCAGAGTTGACAGATGATACTGGTAGGTAGTTAGCCAAGGTTGGGCTGGTAACTTTCTGACAAAACAGGACAATGAGCTCGCTCTCATCCTTTCCCAGTGTTTTAGTCAATACAGCTGGACTCACTCCATGAGAGAAGGGGTTCAGGGAGCCTTCCCAGATGTGTCCCTCTGAGCAATGACTTTTAGCAGTAGGTGGCATCCAGGAGATAGATTCCCACTGCTGTCACTCAGTGATGTAACTGTGGAAGTGCTTCAAAAGTGGGGAGGTTTGAGTCCATCCAGGAGGAGGGCCTATCGATCTGTTGCTGAACACCCTGTGGAGAGCAGCTCTCCTCTGACATAAGTGAATGGGAGCTCTGTGAGTCAGAGTTGACTGGTGCGGTTGAAGCGGCACTTACTGGGTTTTGTAGTATCAGTGTTATAGTGCTTCCCCTCTGCTCTTCGAGTCTGCTTCCAGGGTGCAGGACCCCTCCCAGGAGTCGCCAAAGGCCCAACTGTCACCCCAAACTTGCTCTATCTTCTTTCTTCTGCTGAAGGGGCATGCATGCAGAGCAAGAGCTGTAGAGGGAAGCTCATCTCGATTTGGAGCTATTCTGATGTCAGTCATTTCTCATGAGAGAGAGAGATGTAATCTATCATGTTAGACATAGTTAGAAGGCTCCCATCCTATCACAGGTGATGTGGGCTTCCATGGATGGATTCTCCAGGGACTCCTCCCTAAGGATTATCCCCCTGTCCCTCACTTCTGAGCACATTTTGTTTGAAAAACTGCCCCATCAACAAGACATGGTGACCAGCATAAGTACTTACTGCCCATTGACTGTGTGCCAGGTACCAGCCCAAGCCCCATGCCTACAATATCAAATTCAGCTCTTACAACAGCTCCATGAGATGAGTACTATCATGTCATGTTTCATATAAGGAAACTGTACCCACGGATGTCAAGTAAATACCCACTGTCGTCCGTCCGTCCCCCCCAGCTGCTGGGAATGACATGCTGTGTGTGCTTGGCCTAGACATACTGCAAGGAATCTGGTTAAGATTGTTGGTGATGCCCTCTGGGCTTGTCCTTTGGGCTCTTTGTGGAAGATCTATTTTCCTATCGATAATTTCTAAGAGAGTTGTTTTACTGGAAACAGAGAATATAACAAATTGGTTTTGTAAGAACTTCATGACAAAGCCACCAATCACATAAATAAATGTATTGTATTATATTGCATTATTCATTACAGAACATAGATGGAGGCTGACCATACATTTGATTGTGTGTGTGTGTGTGAGTGAATTGTATTCCATTGTACTCCATTCATTCTGTTTAACCAAGAGTTATTTATGTCAACCTAGTCTTAATAATAAGGTTACAAAACTGGTCAAGCTTCATGTTTTCCTAAGCAACCCACACCCCATAAGCTCCCAGCCCATCTCATATGAACATGAGCATCATCTGTTCTCTGTTATTATTTTTTTAAGGGTCTTTTAAAAATTGTCTCCACAGGATCTTCTGAAGACAATGCTGGATTTCCAGAAACTGGGGAAACTTGAGTTTAGTGGCATCCGCGGGAATGCCCTGAGCCAGCAGGTCCAGAGAATGTATGCTGAATTTCAAGATATGTCCAGGGTCTTCTCTGAGTCCTCCTATGACTGCTTGGACCCCCAAAGCAGGGTAGGACCTCGCCCAGACCAACTTGTCAACCTTCTCTCTTTGCCAGATGTCTCCTGTAGGGCCTGGGACTTTGCGTGCATTTTTCCTGTGGCTCCAGTTATCCTATCAGTGGGGACCCTCTTTTAACTACCTTCTGTGTCAGGAGAACATTTAGGGAAAACTGCTTTCAACAGAACCACTTGCAAGGCTGTCAAAGGGGGTTAGCGGCATTAGAATGGCCATGGGACAGTGTTGTCCTGGGGTCTCTAAAGCCTTTCAGCTGCCCACAGACTGCCCCGTGAAGAGCAGGCCCAATGAGACAGAATTTTATTTGTGTCTTGGGAAGGAGTCAGTGTGACTGCAGCCTCGTGTTTTTAGTCGGTCTGACAAGGAAAGGGCCAGATAGGCAATGATGTAACCCCTGGGCCTACACCTCAGCTGGAGCCTGGGAAAGCTGAGACCTGAAACCAGGTCAGCCAGTGAGCACAAATGCACAGGATAAGGAAGCAAGAGGAGAGAGATTAGGGTAGGACTCTGCTCTGAGAAACTTCAGCTACCCTTGAAGTTCTTTGCTGGCTCAAGCGCAAGGAGATAGTGCTTCCTAAAAACCCCACTGCTGAGAAGTACAGAAAAGAGGGGGGCTACAAAGCAGGGCACGTGCCACGTCTCTGTGGCCGCCTCATAGACCAGAACAACCACAGGCAGAAACGCACCACGATGTAGATGTGGCTGGATTTGGAAAGTAGAACTACATTTTGTTTTCTTGATTTTCTTTCTTTGGAGTAAGAATATGCACCGCTCTTATAAATCAGACACCATAATGGTAATTCCACATATTAGAGAGTTGCAGTAACAAAATTTCTTTGAAAATGACCTATATTCTAAGAAGAGGAACATACTATACATAGGGTTTTAGCAAATAAGATACATTTGGAATGTATTTATACTAACAAATTAAATTATTCAGTGTTTGCCTTGAGGCTCAAATATAACGGAGTGTCCTCTAGCTTTACTTGCTAAATTCGGAGCCTTCAAGTGGCTGCTGACTTAACCAGTTAAGGTGTATTTCGAAGAAATACAGCCCATTACACACCGAGTCAATTCTAACTCATAGGTACCCTAGATAAGAAGTAGTGTGCATTTATTTATTTTGACTATGTTAAGAAGACTTAGCAGTGGGAAGAAGGACTTCAGCAATTCTGGAAGAGCCCAGTGGTAGGGCCATTGCTACTGAGGTGGCTTCTGGGAAAGGACAAGGTAGTACGATGGCTGAGGGAGAAGGGGCTTTGGAACCTGGCAGCTAGGGACGTGGGAAGACAAGTGTAAGGGCACTGACTCTGGGTCCACAGTTCTACTCTTGCCTAGAGTCTCCAGAGGGGAAGTAAGGTATTCCGTGTTGAAAAACAGCCATGCCATGGTGAATTTTAGAAAATGAAAATGAATGTTTAGTAGAACCAATTCTAGTTCCTATGTCATTCCTAAAGTGAATGGTGCAATTGGAATTCAGAAAGTAATTGTATTCCTGCTTCCACGTGGTGTCTCTTTAGGAATTTGAAGATGACATCTCTGGCTTTAACCAGAGAGTAGAAGACCTCGACCGGAGATTGGGGACTATCTTTATTCAAGCCTTTGATGATGCATCTGGTTTGGATCATGCCTTTAAGGTTTGTGAAAGTAGGGAAGTGGCCAGTTCTGGGGTTGATATTTTCCCAACTTTCATTCCTGCAAATGAGTCTGGTCGAAGGGCCTGAATGACAAATGGTTGAATGCTCACTCGCTAGCTAAAAGGTTGACAGTTCGAACCCCACCAAGAGGCGCCTCGGATGACAGGCCTGCTCATCTGTTTTTGTCTGGTCACAGCCTTGACAGCTGTAGGGAACCCAGTTTTATGTGGGGCAGCAAAAACAGCATTCTCCTGGAAGTCAAGGTCGTGTGAGGGGCTAAGGCAGAGGAATGTCCAGCCTGAACTTCTCAGTCTGGCTGCTTATGCTTTTCTGAAAACATGACAGGTAAAAATGCTTTCCCAAAGAGCACGTCTTCTGGAACACCCTCTTTGGATTCCATGCCCCAGAAGGTTACCCATTCAAAGTGAGAAAGTCCATTGTGGTTATATCTGGAAACCATGACTGTGCACCACAATGAGTATTTAGACACTGTTTGATTTGAGTGGTTCTGGTGGCCCCCTGGGAAAAAGCACCAGGCTGCTAACCCAAAGGTTGTTAGTTCGGACCTACTAGCTGCTCCACAGAAGAAAGCTGTGGCAGTCTGCTTCCATAAACATTACAGCCTTGCCACATCCTATTCTGTTCAGTAGAATCATAATTATTGGATCTGCCTCAATGACAATATTTATTGTTTGATTATGTTGCTGTTAGATGATGAAAACTACTTACCAGGCAATTAGATGGAAAGAACTAGAATCAGAAGACTTGTGCTCTTGCCCTGTTAGCACAGATCAGATGGTGCAAGGAGTATGGAGGATAAGATTCAGTTTGATAAATAGATACTTGGTTGGACAACTGATAATCTTGAACTTTGAGACACGAAGACTTAGTAGAGCATGATAGGTCTTCTAAAAACTATGAAGAGACTGCTGTAAAACTTAAATTATTAGAACCAGAATTAATCAGTGGAAGTTAAAAGGAGGAAACGTTGGTGTCAAAAGAGGAACCACTCTGTCCAAGCTATTTAGTAAGAAATTGAGAATGTCCAAACATAGACTGAATATTTGGAGGGAAATTGTAGAAGAGACTTCAACTCTAATAGGGTGAATCAATCTGAGGGGCAGAGAGGGAGGGAGATAGAGAGAGAAAATGACCTTTAACAAATACTTGACCTCCACGGTTCATAGAAAAGGACCTTAGGGGTTTCTCTCCCCAAGATTTTAAACTGATTTTATTGAAAGGTCTCAGAATTGTCTACAAAATAGTTTCATTTGTCATTATCTGTCATGGATAATTGAAACTCTATCATGTTTATAGACAATTTGAGAAATTCATACACCATCCGTGCCTTGAGGATTTTCTGCCCTGGTCTTCCTATAAACCCCTCTGCACCCCAAAGGAATTCCTCACATGCGTTCTCTGACCCTGAGGAATGAAGCTTAGAAAATATGTGTTCAGATACATATCCAAAGCCTCCCTTTTGAGTACTTTCTGCGCTGGGAAGGTGACAGAAGGAGTCTATCTGCT
>NW_022105908.1:4308075-4308952 GCF_000313985.2 Echinops telfairi | reverse complement strand
CATAAAAGGCTTAGGGAAGTTTTAATGCATAGGACTAATACCTTCCAAGTATCTTTACCATCACTACTACTCTCAGGGATGTTGCTCTCTAAAACGTTGCTTGCCCCACTCTCAAATTTTAGTCCTGGTTCTTGCCCATATGCAGCTCCACTAAGCTTTTACCCTTCTTCATCATCTCCTTCCTTCTCTGTTTCAACATCTTCCTTGTATATACCAATTTAACTCCTCTAATAGTTGTAGCTTTCTCTTTGCTTTTGCCCTGTATCCAGATGCTTAAGACAAAAGAATGCATGGCCCAATAGATTAAAATCTTCTCAACTGACCCAACAAATGAGAATTGTTCTTTTTTAGAAGCAGTAGAGTAGGACGGAGATTGTGAATGTACATATGCAATGCATTATTAATATATATATATATGTGTGTGTGTGTGTGTGTGTGTGTATTTATGTCCACAATAAAGAGTTGAAACCTTCTTATATTAATGGGCATATGAAGGGAAAAGAAGATTTATATAACCTTCAGGGAACCTTGTTGGATAAGTAAGCTCTGGCAGCATCGTGCATGGGTTCTGCGTTAGACTATTAATCACAAGATTGGCAGTTCAAAACTATCAGCTGCTTCTTGGGAGAAATATAAGACCTTCTGCTCCCATAAAAATAACCCCATGGGTAAATCCATGGGGCAGTTTTCCTCTTTGCATAGGGTTGGCGAGAGTCAGAATTGACTTGATGGCAATGAGTTTAAAGGATACGTGGTAGAATTCTCACTTTCCAGGTGGGAGGCCTGAGTAAATCCCCGACAGATCGCTCTCATGAGTAATCTGCCCATCTGTCCCTGGAAGCTTGTATGTTACTGTGATGCTGAGTAGGATTATAGC
>NW_022105908.1:4279336-4307488 GCF_000313985.2 Echinops telfairi | reverse complement strand
TATCTGGGCTGACCATTGGTCCATGTTGCCTGTGTTAGGCCGGGTTGACTAGAGAAACAAATTCAAGGACACTCATATGTGCATAAGAGAAAGATTAATATCAAGCTGTAATTGTATGTCAAGAAAACATCCCAGCCCAGTCTAAATCAAGACCACAAGTCACTCGTTAGACTCCTGCAGCCACATGCAATGATGCAGAATGTAGTCCGTGAATGCAGAGTCGTGTGGCTCCAGTGGTAGTGGCCATATTACATGGCTTGCACAAGTCTCCACGTGGCCTCAACAGGAAGGTGAAGGCAGGTGGGGGTGGGGGCATGTTCTCAGGACCCACCTTATGAGGAGGTCAAGTCCACCAGGAGGCACCATCACGCTGTGACCTGATAGACAGGCTAAACTCCACCCCTATACTTTCCTGTATTCAAGTTGACATGAAATTATGTAAGTACCACATTGCCACACTGACCAATCGTCAGTAAACCTAAGTTCCACACTAGGGTTTTACACACCTGAGGGGGTAAGAAAAAAACCCTCATTCTTTCCAGTGTCACAGCCACCAAACTTCTGATTTGAGAAACCAGAAGGAGCCTGACAAGTACAAAGTCATGATAGCAGTAAAGTCACTATTTTTATTGCAAGTCTTATAAATATAAAATTAAACAATTGCTGTTGAATCAACTCTGACTCCTTTTGAACCCACGTGTGTCAGAGTAGAACTGGCCGACGTAGGAGTTTTCAATCATTGACTTGGGGGGCAGTAGATTGTCAGGTATTTCTTCCGAAGCTCCTCTCAGTGGACTCGACCATCAACCTTTCAGTCAGTAGCTGAGCACCATAGCTGTTTGCACTATTGAGAGACTCCTGTGATTCCTGCCTGTCCTATATTACACCAAGTCAAACTCACTGACACTGAGGCAATTCTGACTTATAGTGACCCTATATGACAGAGTAGAACCGCTCCTGTGGGTTTTTAAGACTGTAACTCTTTACTGGAGTAGAAAGCCTCATCTTTTTACTGCAGAACTGAACTTCTGACCTTGTGGTTAGCAGCCAGCAGAGCTCCTTGGTCTTATATTATAGGCAGTGTCTTGGAACACCCAAGTTGTAACCTCCGTTACCAGGGCTCAGAGTGGAGCAATTGGCAGGAGGTATTGCTGGGGTGCAGCAGTGTTAATAGGCTTGGTCACCTCTGCTTACTGCCCTGTGCTGGGTCCCCAGGGTTCTCGCCAGTACACAAAAACATGCCTGCCATGGCCGGAGGTCTCCGCTGGGTCCAGGAGCTGAGGCAGCGCATACAGAGGCCCATCAGCCATTTCCAAGGCCTCACCCATCCGTGAGTATCCCACTCCTGAGAAGGAGGCTGGTTTGGGTCTTGTGTCTCCTGCTATAAATACTGCATTTTGGAGAGATGCAAATGGCTTCCTGACGTTATCTTTCTAGCCATCCTCCAGATACAGATTGGCCTAGCAGTGTGAGGGATTGAACTGAGTTGCCCAAAAGAGATCTGTCGAAGTCCTACTCCGTGTGCCTGTGACTGTGATGTTGTTTAGAAATAGGCTCTTTCTCCGAGGATGTTACTCTGAAGTTCATTTCATGAGATCCCACTAGACTGGGGTGCATCCTACTCCCTTTTGAGTGGGGTCTTCTGAAAGGAAAGAACTGACAAGGAGACAGAGACAGATTACACCATGTGAAATACATCCACAAACTAAGGAGTCTCAAGAAATGCCTAGAGCTGACAGAAACTCCAAGAGACCAAAAAAAAAAAAAACGTGTAAAGAGAGAGAGCATGGCTCTCTTGACTCCCTAAACTCAGATACCTAGTCTCCAAAAGAAGCCCTGGGTTATGAGTTGGGCTGCAGGTCTGCAGTTCGAACCCACTGGTTTCTCCTGGAGCTAAAGATGAGGCTGCTTCCTCCTTTACGATATATAGCCTCGGAATCCCCAAGGGGCACTTCCACTTTATCTTATAGGGTCAATATGAGTGGAATTGACTCACTGGCAGTGGGTTTGATGATGGGGACTTAAACATGCCAATGGCGGTGAAAATGGTGCCGGACTGGACAATGCTTTATTCTGTTATACAAGGCTCGCCATAAGCTGGAGATGACAGGACAGCAGCTAAAAACAACAAAAAAAAATGTTTTAGAATCCTCATCCTGAAGGGGAATGGAAGCCACAGACTTTCACTGTCCTCCCTCCCAGGACTCCTCCCTCCGTCTACTGCTGCTCCCAGGACCCGAGTGAGGAGGCACGCTGCTTTCCAGCCTCATTCTCTTACGTGCACAAGACTGAGACTTGTGAGAATACCATAGCTTTTGCCAGAAGAGGAAGTCTGACCCCACCTCCGGTCTCGGAAGCATTTTCCAATCCTCACTGCCACACAGGTGTACCTGCTTAGCAGTGGGAAAGGAAACCAGGCTGGGCCAGACCCTAGTCAATCCAACACTCTCTAACCAGGCATAAGGGGTTGGATGGAAAACTCAAGAGATCTTGTGAAGAAACCCTGCGTTGGTTTAAAGAGTAAACGAGCCAGTTCAGGGTGCGATGTAGCAACGATGAAAAATACAACTTTCCTCTAGTTCCTAAATGTTTCCTCCCCGCTCCCACCTCCCTACCATGATCCCAATTCTACCTTGCAAGTCTGGCTAGACCAGAGGATGCACACTGGTACAGATAGGAACTGGAAATACAGGGAATCCAGGGCGGATGATCTCTACAGGACCAGTGGTGTGAGTGGCCATACTAGGAGGGTAGAGGGAGAGTGGGTTGGAAAGAGGGAACCGATTACAAGGAACTATATGTGACCTCCTCCCTGGGGGACGGACAACCGAAGGGGGGGGGGGCGTAAAGGGAGACGTCGGACAGGGCAAGATATGACAAAATAATAATTTATAAATTATCAAGGGCTCGTGAGGGAGGGGGGAGTGGGTAGGGAAGGGAAAAATGAGGACCTGATGCCGGGGGCTTAAGTGGAGAGGGGATGTTTTGAGAATGATGAGGGCAATGAATGTACAGATGCACTTTACACAATTGATGTATGTATGGATTGTGATAAGAATTGTATGAGCCCCTAATAAAATGATTTTTAAAAAGAGTAAATGGATCTGAAAGACCTTTCCAGGGGAGAGCCTCAGTTAGCTAGAAAACAAAAACAAACTTTTTGAAAATGAAGGATGCTTCGCCAATTTTGCAGGAGCTGGACTGTCTTTCAGTATTGTAGTGGCAAAAACAGGGACAGCGTTGTAGTTGTTAACAGTGTTTCTTTCCGGTTTTGCTCACACTCCATATGTGCATGTCCGTGTGTGTACACGTGTCTGCCCATGTGTTGGTATGCTTGTGTGTGCACACATTCCTGTGTGCATGTGTGTGCATGCACGAGCACGTGTGTTATGTCTGGGTATGCATTGTGTATACACACATAAGGGTAGGAGATGGGAGGGGAGGGAATTTCGTGTAAGCATGAATGGTCATCGAGTGGTAGGATTTTTCATCACATGTCTTCAATAGATTTCAGAAAAGGGCATTTCTTTAGTACACGACAGGAAGAAAAATAAAGATACTCTGCAGAGGTTTTTATCTCCCTTCTCCTAAATACAGGAAAGTACAACACCAAACGTGTCGTTAGTATTTCAATTTCCTTCAGTTGCAGATCTTTGAAGGAACTCGTTTATAGTGCGCGTGGCTGAGTGGGTCTGCCAGAGGAGGGGCGTGGCCGAGTCCTGAGCTTGAGCAGGATGGCAGGAAGTGGTGGGAGAACTTTATAGGTGTGAAATGCTGCCTGCTCACCTGTGGGGCAGCCGGTATTCTTGGAAGCGCACCCGCCCTCTAGCGGCCTGCGGAGGGTGTACAGGAAGAAGAACGAGGGCGACTGGACCGGCATTTGGAAGCCAGCCTAAGAAGCTGCTCCATCTCTCCCTCTTCACAGGCAGGGGCCTGGCGCTCATCAGAAAGCAAGGATTAGTAGGCAAGCACAAGGAAGCCTGTGATCGTCCCTGTCGAGGATTGTACATCTGAGAAGATCCTGTAGGGAGTTGCTCTTGGTTTGGGAAAGAACTAGAAAGACGCCAACCATCCCCAGAAGCAGAATCTTTGATGTGGTTTTAAAAAAAGAGAGAGAGAAAATTGCCGTTGCTCACTCCAGAGGAGTAAATGCGCACAGTCTTAGCACGCCAACCGTGCTCCTCTGGCGACCCGACACTCTATGGTGCCCCAGGGTTCTCAAGCTCTTGTGTTCTTATCTTTTTATTTCTCCTTGTCCTCTTGTTCTCTCCTGTGAACGTGCAGCTGCCTGGAGTCCGCTGAAGGAAGGCGAATGGTGCATAAATACGAAGACATGCTCTCGGTGCTGGAAAAGTAAGCTTCTGGGCGTTTCCTGCTGTGCAGACTGCGGGGTGGGGGTGGGATACCATTTGCGGCCCAGGGTTTGTGCAGGTTCCTCAGTGGTTTTGAAATGTCACATTGTATTTGACGTTGGCAGCCTGCTGTTTGCGAGGAGAGTATTTCTGGGTTACGGTATTTCTGGGTTATTCTGGGGCACGGCCCCTTGAGAAGGCGGCTCTATTCCGGAAAAACAACACTTTTCGCTGGAGTTGTGTGAGGAGCAGGGGCGGAGTTGAAGCGGGCCACGTGGGGCTCACCTAAAGAGTGTACTCTGGGGTCCATGCGCTGGGCCTCGCCAGTCCTGCTCACCAAGCAGAAAGCAGCTGAGTAGGCTGCAAACTCCGGAAACCGGTTTTGGAAAGGGCTTTTTCCGCTCTTTTATGGAGCAAGCACACAAATGAAGATTGTATGGTTGGTCCTGCTGAAAACGGCTGGGGTGGGGGTGTGCAAACCTGTTGTCTTGTCTCCTCCATCCGTCATGTCCTCTTTCTCCTGCTGTGAGGGTATGGGTGGTAGAGTTGTTGTTCTTATGAATACAATTGTGTGGGGTCCGTTGGTGACACCTCCATTTGCTGAGCCACCCATTTTTCCGAGCTCTGCCTTCAAGGGCTTCAAAGGTATCTGTTCGGCTCTCTCCACCATCAGTGCCTTCCCATAGACTGCAACCTTGCCTTGCTGTCCTGAACTGCTGCTGACAGGTCGAAAGAGGCCTTCCTGCCTCCAGAGCCATGCCCTTCAGGGCCCACCCTGCTGTCAGATCTGATGATGTCCCCATGCTCCCCTTCAACTCTTCCCACCATCTGCTTGAAGCAAGCTGAAATGCCCTCCACAGTTGGGCCTTGGCCTTCCCTCCAGCTTTGTCCCTTGCCTCCTCTGCCCTCAGATAGATGTATCTACTCCTTGTTCCCAGCATGCATACGTTGGGGTTCCTCACCTTGACCCCTTGGGTCATGCTGCAACTTCTTCCCCAAGTGCTTGCTCCTCCTGCATGAACAACTTCTACCCATCCTCTCAGACTGCATCTCAGCACCCAGCATCTCTTCATCACCGCCACCAGGAGAGCTTCCCTGGCATTCTCTGTACCACTTGGACCCGGACCCGCCACTACTGTCCAATGCCTCATACTCTGTCTATCTCTTCAGGATTGGGCTCGCTGCATTACTTCTGCTGATCAGTGGTTCCCATTACCAACTACACTCCCCAGGGCATTTCCTCCTCTTGGAGCAGGAGCTCAGGCCAGGTGTAATGACTGAGTAGATGATGTCCTTGAGCTACATGGAAGAAAGCCAAGCTTACCTAGTAATTTCTTCTGACTTTTACTAAGGTTAATCGCAACTTCCTGTTTCTATGAACAAGGATCCGGGATTACCTGTCACTGTTTCAGCCGAAGACAGGGATGAGGTTGATTCGAAAGAAAGTTTATTCTAAAGCATTAGACAAAAGGAAATAGTGGTGTTTGTTATCTCCATACTATTTTAAAAATCCATTGAGAATCAAGCAAGTTATACACCCTTGACTATGCAAGAAGCAGATTTACAATGATAGCAGGGACTTGATTAGCACTGTTTTCAGTGGTAATAGGTTATCATTGATATCATTGAAGGTAACAAAAGAAGTCAGGGTTTGAAGTGAAAATAGGGAATTATCTATACCTAAATCATCCCATGAAACCTCATTTGTTTGTCTAAGTGAGGGAAGCTTCCTACCTTGCCTTTCCAAACCCCCACCTCCTGAGCCTTCATAGAGGCATTGTTTACCTGAAAGCGGGGGTGGGGGGTGGGGGGGCGGAATGCTACCTGCCTGGATTCTTATCTTATTGGCCTGCTTTACAAACTTCCCTGAGTTAGAACATTTCTGATAGAACTTAAATTCTTTTCTGCAAGGGAGAGGGCTGGTAGGTTTGTGTTTCTAACAAAGAAATCCTTAAAACACATATTTCTGGTAATTCTTTCATCCCTGCCCCCCATTTCACCCTCACCCTCCACTTCCTTCATCCTCCCAGAAGACCCTTTGGTCTCTCCCTCTCTACCAGTTCCTCTGAATTCAGTTCTGCTGCCTTGAGAAGAAGTAAGTGATTATCTGCAGGTGCTTCCATCACTCACTGACCATGACTTTGACCTGATAATATAGTTAGGTATTTTACTAATGGTGGTTGTTCAGTGGTCGAGTTGATTCCCAGCCAGTGCACTTCATACCCAGCCACCGTCCCCCTCTTCACGGAGGCTTGCTTGTCGCTCTGCTGCTGCTCGGGTTTCAGCGGAGCTTTCCAACTAAGATGGATTCAGAAGGAAGGCCCGACTACTTACTTCCCCCAAATCAGCCAATGAAAACCGCGTACCTCAGAACTGTGATCCCGCTGTACATGCAGATGGAGAAGGACCAGGCAGCATGTTATTCCAGTGTGTGGGGGATGGCCATGCTTGATGGCACCAACACAAGTATATAATTGGCTCCTAACATGCAGCATTACTAGGAGTTGGAGAGTTGAGAGGGTGGTTACCAGGCACGGGGCTGTTGTCTTCAATCCCTACAGGTATGAAACGAGACTTTATGAAAACTGGTGCCAGACTGTCTCAGAGAAGTCACAGTACAATCTTTCCCAGCCGCTTCTGACACGGGACCCAGAGATGAACCAGATCACCGTCAACTTTAACCCACAGGTAAGTCAAGTGGCAGGATCAGCTTTTCCATTCCCTGACGAGTTTTGCCTTTGAAAACTATTTTGAAGAACATGTGACAGGTGCTAAAAATGAATTTGTAACCTGAACAACTCCTTTTTGATGAATTTTGGGGTGTAGTGCATCCACAAGTTGTCTAAATTCATATTCTTCACCAGAGTGAGCATCATTCACTGCCAAGAGTAAATTTCAACTTACAGTGACCTCATACAGCATTTCCAGTAAATTGTTACAGGAGCAGACAGCCTCATCCTTCATCCTCAATGCAGCTGGTAGGTTTGAACCATCGACCATGCAGTTAGCAGTCCAACAGCACCACCAAGACTCCTTCAGGTTAGGATTAGCCAGTATATATGCTTTCATTTTCCACAGCCAGAAATTTTCAAAGTGCTACTGTCCACTTACTATGAAACCTTTGTCCATGGGTCAGTCTGGAGCATATAATATACTACCTGCAAAGACCATGCACTAGGTGCTGGAGGGCCACAGAAATATGTGTCAGACCTGGGTCCTGCCCCTCAGGAACCCATAATCTAGCTGGGGAGGTAGAACCTAAGCATGTGAACATTTGTGTTACTAGGTTGTCCTGGAGTCCCTCTTGACCCATGGATAATAGGATGATGTGTTCCCTGGTCCCATACCATCTTCCTCATCACGGGCATGCTTGAGTCTGTTGTTGCCATCCAGCATAGGGGACCTCGTTCCAGAATTTGATTGTTGTAGTCTATGAGGTTTATGTTGGCTACATTCCAGAAGTAGATCATTAGGCATGCCTGCCTGGTTTTAGTCTGGAAACTGTGCCAAAACCTTTCCACCAGTGTTGACGCTACTGGTATTTGAAATACACCCATGGCCGCTGTAGCATGTAGACAGACCACCAGTGTACAACAAACTGACGGATGAATGGTAGCTTTCTAAGATAGCGCTTGATAAATCCCAAATAGGTGAATTCACTAATAGACTCTAAACCAGTGGTTCTCAACCTGTGGGTCACGACACCTTTGGGGGTTCAACAACCCTTTCACAGGGGTTGCCTAAGATCATAGCAAAACACATATTTCCAATGATCTTAGGAACCAAGACACTTTTCTTCTATCCATCTTCAGGCGCGTGCGCCCACATGCAGATACGGCCACATCTGAGTACCCAGCATGAAGACTGTTACCCTTGCTACATTATGCTTCCAGACAAAAGTTCATTTATTTGTAATTAGAAATAAATATTTCACAATATATAATTACATATTGTTTTTGTGATTAATCACTATACTTTAATTATGTTCAATTTGTAACAATGAAAATACATCCTGCATATCAGATATTTATGTTATGATTCATAACGGTAGTAAAATTACAGTTATAAAGTAGCAACGAAAATAATTTTATGGTTGGGGGTCACCACACCATGAGTAACTGTATTCAAGGGTTGCGGCATTAAGAAGGTTGAGAACCACTGCTCTAAACCAATGGTTCCCGATTAGTGGTGATTTTGCTCCCCTGCAGATATTTCTGGCTATTGTGAATGGAATGGGTGATGCTGACACACAGTAGGTAGAAACCAGAGATCCTGCTACACTTCACACGGTGCACAGGATTAAGGGTTATTCAGCCTCAAATATCAATGATATCCAAGTAGAGAAACCCTGCCCTGATTGAGGTTGGGATGGTCAAATGGGTGGAAGATCCAAGTGGAGTGGACTGTGAAGCTTAATGCTGAAAAATGGTGAACAGATAAGATCATTTGTCCAAAAAAAAAAAAAGGATTGGTCTCACTGAGCTAAAAGCAGTTACCAACTTCTGCCCTGGTGGCATGTTCTCCAGGAATGTACTGCGTAACTTAGCTGGAAGTGAAGGTGACAGAGCTATCAGTGACAGCATACTGGTGCCAGTTGCAAAAATGGCACTCAGGTAGCATATCATTTACCCCCCTGAAATTAAAGATAGCAAAGGGAGTTGGAGAATCTGTCTCTTGGCTTTGGCCTGGCAAGGATCTGCCTTTAACCCAATGGAATAATTTCAATAGTACACACTTGTGGCCACATGGGCTAGGTGCTGGAATGTTAACCACAACACTGGTGGTTCAAATTGATCAGTCATTCTGCAGGAGAACGATGAGGCTGTCTGCTCCCCTAAAGATTTAGTCATGGAACCTTTGTTTAGGGTTGTTTGAATCAGAATCAACTCAATGACAGTGGACTTGGTTTGGTTTGGGTGAGTGATAGTGCATATCCGGATAATTAGAGAAGTATCAGGATTAGGAAGTAGGCCATAGTCCAGGTGAGTGACACAATTATAGTGATCAAGTACATACCTCAGCATCAGACAGTCTGGAACACTCCTGTATACTCTCCAGAGAGCACTTCTCCCACTACAGATGGGTGGATTCTAACTCACAGTTACCCAGTGGGCAGAGTGAAACTGCTCCATGTGGTTTCTGAAGTTGCCAACCTTCACAGAAGCATGTTGCCTCACCTTTCTCCTTCAGTGCAGCTGGTGGGTTTGAACTGCCACCCTTTCAGTTAGCAGGCCAATGCTTAACCCACAGAGTTATCGATGCTTGTAGGTTATGGATCATAGGAGTCCCTGACTGATATAAATGTCTGATAAGCTTGGCTGCTAACCAGAAGCTTAGAGGTTCATGTTCACCCAGAGGCCCCTCAGAAGAAAAGCTGGTGATCTAATCCCTGTGGAGCACAGCTCTATGAAAATCAGGTGTCCCTGAGTTAGAGCCAGCACAGTGGTGGCTGGGAGGGAACAGAGGGAGGCGGAAGGAGGGAGTAATGAGAGGTAAGGACAAGGGGGTAAGTACTTCAACCATAACGTGAATGTACAAATACACTGAGGGGAAGAACTACAAACACTGTGTGCTGTTGTTACAGTGAGGATTAGCACACATCTCTGTAGAGAGGGATGTGAGTAGAGATTTGTCTCACTGCAGCCAAGATAACAGGTTGTGTGGATTGAAATGGCTGGAATGCCAATGTATCCAGATTATTTATTGACATTATTTTAAATGACTTATCATCTTTATCATTGGGTATTTAAATGAGTTTCCAGGGTTTTTACTCACTATTTCATTGATTCTACAATGCATTATTTTATTATTATGATTATATATATATTTTTACATCTTGGACAAACTAAACCAGTTGTCCTGGAGTTGACCCCAACTCATGATGACCCCAGACATGCCAGAGAAGAACCGTGCTTTATAGAGTTTTCTATGACTGATTTCTAGGAACCAGGTCACCAGGCATTTCTTCTTAGGTGCCTCTGAATGCATTGAAACCTCCAACCTTTTGGTTAGCAGCCAAGTGTGCTAACCATTACTCTACCGAGGGACTCCTTTTCTATTCAATTGTGCTTATAATCTATTACACACACACACCACCTTCAGTATGGCTTATAACTCAATGCCAGGAACACTAAAATCCTCACACCGGGATCAATAGGTAAATCATGACAAATGGAGAAAAGATTGCAGTTGTCAAGGATATCGTTTTGCTTGAATCCATAATCAATGCTCAGAGAAGCAACAGTCAAGAGATCCAAAGATATGTTCCATTGGGTAAATCTGCTACACAAGACCTTTTTAGAGTATTGAAAGCCAAGGCTGTTACTTTGAGGGACTAAGGTATGCCACAGTATTTTCCATTGCCTTGTGTGCATGTGAAAGTTGGGTATTGAATACGGAAAACTGAAAAAGAATGGATGCATTGGAATTGTGGTTCTGGAGAGGAATATTGAAAGTACCATGGACTGCTAAAAGGACAAACCGGTCTGTCTTGGAAGAAGTAAGGCCATGGTGCTCCTTGGAAGCAAGGCTGACAAGATGTCTTCATCTTCTGTACTTTGAACATGTTGTCAGGAGAGGCTAGTCGAGCGAGAAGGGCCTCCTGCTGCTAAAGCGGAGGGGCAGTGAAGGAGAGGAAGGCTCTAGAGGAGATGGATTGACAGTGGCCGCAGTAATGGATTCAGGCCTAGTTGTGAGGATGGCACAACAGAACGGGCACCACTTTGTTCTTTTGTGCATAGGGTCGCTGTGTTAGTCCAAGTGTACTACAGAAACAAATTCATAGACACTCATATATGTACAAGAAAGAGTTTTATATACAAGATCAATTGAATATTGAGAAAACATCCCGGCCCAGTCCAGATCAAGTCTGTAAGCCCGATATTAGCCCATATGTCCGATACCAATCTATAAAGTCCTCTTCAGACTCACACAGTACATGCAATGATGCCAAATGCAGGATGATCACAGGTCGGTGGGTGGAAAGTCTTGTGGATTCAGTGGCAGTGGAAGCATCTCAGAACTGGCAGGGTTTGCCATGTGACTCCTTCAGCACCCGGGCTCTATTGTAGCTCCAGAATATCTCACAGGTAGTGTCTGTGTGTCCAGCCTCCACTGAGCTATTTATCACCTTAGCGCTTCCAAATGAGGTCATTAAGCTATGACCTGCTTGACAGGCTAGACTCCACCCTTCCACTCTTAAGTCTCAAATTGACAACAGATTATATAACCACCCCAGTCGGTATGGTTCAGAGCCTACTTGATGGCACCTAACAATAACAATAGCAACATGCACAAACACATTTTAAATCAATAATTTAATGAGCCACATTTTTCTTTTTCCTTAGCAAATACATAAAGTAATAGTGGATTTTACAATGGCTGACATTGTTACTTTATCATGCTACAATAAACATAGTTATGTTATCGCATCTCTTCTCAGTTATTTCTCTAGGTTAAATGCCTAGAGATGGAAGGCAAGTTAAGAGGTCTTCTCATTTTGAGGCTTTTCATTGTGTTATCAACGTGTGCTACAGGACGGTGATGTCCAGTCATTCCGTCAGCAAGATAAGATAGTGTTCATTTTTCAAGATCATCTCCAACTTGACATAGCAGCAAAAATAAGTCTCAATGTTCTTTTTCGTGCGCGTTCATCTGAGTACCAGTAAAGCTGAGCGTCTTCATGGTTTATTGCCCATTTATATTTCTCTTTTGAATCACTTTTTATGTCCTCTGCTCACTTGCTTTTGAAGACACTCTTGTCTCCTGTGTTTTTGTTAGAATATGTTTGAGTTATTTTTCAAATAATAAGAAACCTGGAGATATCTTCACCTATTTAAGTTTGTCTTTCTTTTTTTAATGTTTGTGATGGTTACATGCATTCACGTTGTTAGTTTTTCGTTTACGTACATCTTTGCGATCTTGCTCTTTGGGGTTTTATGTTTGAAAAAGTCTTTTCCACCTCAATATCCTACCAATCCCAAACTAAGCTCACTGCCATCAAGAAGATTCAGACTCACAGCCACCCTATAAGACAGGGTAGAACTGCCCCTGTCAGTTTCTGAGACTGGAACTGTTTACGGGAGTAGAAAGCCTCCTCTTTCTCTTACAGAACAGCTGGTGGTTTTGAATTGCTGATCTTGGGTTGAGCAACGCAGTGTGTTACCACTATGCCACCAGTGCTCCTAATTGTTAGCGGCATTGAGTTGGGTCTGACTCACAGCGACCCTGTGTACAACAGAATGAAACAGTGCCCGGCCCTGCACCATCCTCCAAATTGTTCTTAGGCCTGAGCCCATAGTTGCAGCCACTGTGCTACCCATCTCCCTCCTGTGGAACACTCTCTTCTTCTTCACCCCAGTTGACACCCGCCAACTGTCAGTGTATCCTTACGACTCTGTGTGGCCTCCTTTAGAAATAAAGCTAGAAGTCCACACTCGAAAAGGCATCTCATGAATGAGGTGGCCCAGGCCAGCTGGTCCTCTCCCTTCTTCCCACACCCCCAGTCCTTCTCTACCTGTGGTCCCCGCTATCCCTGTCCATTGCCTGCTATTCCTCCTTTGCTCGGATTTACAGATTCTGTCACCTTTGCTGGTTCTGCGTCATCTTCCCTCTGCCTCTTATGCTAATGTTCCTTTCCTGTCTTTTGATTTAAGGAACTTGCAAGAGCAGGCATTAGGAAGGGACTTAGCAGTACTTTGCGGCCCCATTGGGCATTTCCAGTTACAGTATTGACCAATATTCCAGCTTGCCCCTGTCGCTGCACTACAGCCATTTGTGTTGACTCTTTTCTCCAGCTGATTTCAGTGTTGAAAGAAATGAGTTATCTTGAGCCCACGCAGATGAAGTGCATCCCGGAGACAGCAGCAGCCATGTTCTTCTCCAGGGAATTCTATCGACAACTTGTGGCTAATTTGGAGTTGATGGCAAATTGGTACAACAAGGTTCTAAGAACTCTGCTAGAGGTGGAATTTCCATTAGTGGAGGGCGAGCTGCACACTATTGATCGCTGCTTGAGAACTGCAGAGGAGACACTCAACTGGAAAACAGAAGGTAAGAAGATCCTGCCTGGATTTGGGGAGAGCGTGTTCAGGACCTAAATAAAGTTGATAAGAACAAACCCCAACCTGTTAGAATGGGGATGCCACCCTATAACAGGAAAAGGAAAGTGGAGCCAGAGCAGGGAGGTTCAATGAACAGGTTTCAGTAGAGTAAATGCGGGGTGTTTGGGCTGGAATGAGAGTAAAGGGGGCAGGGTGAGGGAAGCCTGGAAGACAGAGTGAAGCTGGGGATCCCCTTGCAGAGGAGTTTCGGGGAGGAGACAAGCCAGTCAGGGTGCGATGTAGCAACAATGAAAAAATACAACTTTCCTCTGGTTCCTAAATGCTTCCTCCCGGCCCCCACTATCATGATCCCAATTCTACCTTGCAAGTCTGGGTAGACCAGAGGATGTACACTGGTACAGATAGGAACTGGAAACACAGGGAATCCAGGGCGGATGAGCCCTTCAGGACCAGTGGTATGAGTGGCAATACTGGGAGGGTAGAGGGAGAGTGGGTTGGAAAGAGGGAACCGATTACAAGGATCTATATGTGACCTCCTCCCTGGGGGACGGACAACAGAAAAGTGGGTGAAGGGAGACGTCAGACAGGGCAAGATATGACAAAATAATAATTTATAAATTATCAAGGGCTCATGAGGGATGGAGGAGCAGGGAGGGAGGGGGGAAATGAGGGACCCAATGCCGGGGGCTTAAGTGGAGAGGAAATGTTTTGAGAATGATGAGGGCAATGAATGTACAAATGTGCTTTACACAATTGATGTATGTATGGATTGTGATAAGAGTTGTATGAGCCCCTAATAAAACAATTAAAAAAAAGAGTGAAGAGAGAAGAGTCGTAAGTAAGACAGGAGAGCTGGAGATAGGGAGAGACAGAGGGATGTGAGGCCACACGGGAAGGAGAAGAAAGAGAGAGCAAACAGGAATTCGGCATTCATAAACTTTTGGGACAGAAATAAATCATTATGTCTAAAAGGAGCCCACACTGCCCGCCATTGACTGTGGCATCAGAACAGTGAAGAGAGGCGGGTAAGGATTCTGGGAGACTTGAGGAGGGGAGGTGTCATATTATGCTCAGCAGCAGGGGCAGAGAAGGGGTTAGAGATACTGGCTGTGGCTGAGAACTGCCCCTTCACTCAGATGGACCTTATACAACCAACCAACCAATCGCTATAGAGTGGATGTCCCCCCTGGCCAACCCCATGTGTGTTCTTGTGGAACTGTGCCTTAGATGTTTTTAGTGGCTGATTTTTCTGGATGGACTTGATTTACACTTGAAACCTAAGTTTATCCTCTCCTTGAACCCACAGTAGAGAAGGCAGGGAGAGTCGATGTGCCTCTTCTTCCTTCTCCTTGGGTTTGATGTACAGATTTAGCAAACGTTGATGCTTTGTGCTTTATGAAGCTGAGGTTGCAAATGATCCCCCACAATCGCCAACATCTACTGGCCCCTTGGCGAATGAAGCCTTTTATTATTTTATCATTGTTATTTTATTTTCTTAGCTGGATTTAAAATATCTTAAGAGAGAGAACTGTGAGGTTATTACCTCCCTTGTATCCTTGAGGATCCCTGGTGGTGTAATGACTATGCATTGGGCTGCTCAACCTAAGATCAGGAGAGGGAAGCTATCAGCCCCTCTGGGAGCAAGGCGAGGCGTTCTGCTCCTATAAGGATGTATAGTCTCAGAAACCCACAGGGACCGTCCTCCGCTGTCCTTTAGGGTTGCTGTGAACCAGAATGGACTCAATGACAGTGAGGGTTTGGTGTTTCTTCGTCCTCCAATTCACTAGTGTTTCGCTGACAGATTGGTCTGCACAGGACACTGGGAGGCATTATTGGGAGAATATGAGACATATATGGGATTTGTCTGTTCTGACAAAGCCAAATCACAGAGCCCTGGTGACATAGTGGTTAAGCATTGATCTGTATGTCATTTGCATGGTTGGCAGTTCAAAATCATCAACAGCTCCGAGGGAGAAAGACTGGACTTTCTACTCCAGTCTCAGAAACCCAGAGGGGGTTCACTGTGAGTCAGCATTGACTTGATGGCAGTCATAAATAAGTCATATAACATGAGCGACAATAAAAATCCATCAACCAAATCAAGCCAAACCCACCGCTGCTGAGTTGAGTTCATTTGGACCCCTTCTGACCCTACAGGACAGGACAGAAAAGCGCCTTGTGGTTTCTGAGGTTTCCAGTCTTCACAGAAGTAGACTGCCTCATATTTCTTCCAGGGAGCAGCTGGTCAGCAGATCAATACTCAACCCGCTTCACCACTAGGGTGCCTTGTTAAAAAGTAACTCATTATAGATTGAAAAGTAAAGTGATAAATCACATGGAGAAGGAGATCAATTTGAATTAGAATTCTAAGAAGAGGTGGAAGAGGTCAAAATCAACTTCCAGAAGTCTTTAAATGACACATAAAACAAGTTAGAACTTTATATTCCATATGCAAGAAGAAAGGGCACTTCTCCCACTTAACGCATGAAGGAGCCCTGGTGGTGTAGTGGTTACTCGTCGGGCTGCTAATGACAAGGTCAGCAGTTCGAGACCACTAGCCACTTAGAGGAAAAAAGATGGGGCTTTCTACTCATTAAGAGTTACAGTTTCAGAAGCTCACAGGTGCAGTTCAACCCTTTCTTAATAGGGTTGCTATGAGTCGGCATAGACTTAAAGGCAATGAGCTTGGTTTACACAGTGACAGTGTTAAACACAAATGTCAAAGATAGTCATCAAGCTGCACTGGTGTTTTGCATGTAAAATTGTATGTCCCAGTTACTGCTTTAACCTTTGGGTGTTCAGTGGGTAAAATCTACCCCTTTATTTCTCTTACACATAATAGAGGTCATGGTAGGGATTGACTGCTTGACACAATGAAGAAGGTTTCATTGATAGTTTTCAGAAAACACAAAAGTATTAACTCCCTGCCTTTCAAAGCAACTGTTCTGTGAGCTCTAAAAAACTCAATGCCATTGAGTTGATGCTGACTCAGAATGACCCTATAGGAAAGGGTAGAACTTCCCCTGTTAGTTTCTGAGGCTGTAATTCATTACAGGAGTAGAAAGCCACGAGTCTTCCTCCTGCCACTGTAAACTACTTAAATTATCGTTCTTCTTTGGGGCAGGTGTTTCGGATTATGTCATCCAAGTCACCCATAGTATTCGTGATCTTGAACAAAGAATTCAGAAAACTAAAGACAATGTGGAAGAGATTCAAGGCATCATGAAAACATGGTTATCTCCAATATTTAAGAGAAAAGATGGGAAAAAAGAATGCCTTCTCTCTCTGGATGATCAGCATGATCGAATGGAAAAATATTACAACCTCATCAAAGACTCAGGGCTTAAGATACATGCCCTCGTCCAGGTAAAAGCCTCTTCTTAGACCCCATGAATATAGGGAAGGCAACAAGAAGCATCTTTGGTTGCAAGGGGGATTTGTAAATGAAAAGAATCAATAGATACTGTGTTCTGCAGCCAGGGACAGAAAGTTTATACCAATAGAAAAAGCACTGGAGAGAACAGATTGTTGGTGTTGGGTTTGCCATGTCTACCCTGACTTGTAGAACACCCCCTCAGGCTTTTCTGAGCTGTGATCTCGCTGATGGCTTATTTCCAGGACTTCTTCTCAGAGAGCTGCAGGCTGGGCTCAAATTGCCAACCCATTTGTTAGCAACTAGGAAGTTAACAGGTAGGTGCCACAAAGACTCCTAAAAACAATAGACTTCTGAATGAAAATGCATATTCTATTAGTACTTTCTTAAAGGTAGCCCCTCTTAATTGTCACATGACTTCAATCCCACCCCAAATTCGCCAAGTAGATAGAAGGGAAGGCCAAGGACAGACTTCAAAATTATCCACTGAACCACCCGCCTCCATCTTCCACTTTCCCACACCACCTAGCGTGTCCCTCAAGCCTCAGCTTCAGAGTCCATCCCTGCAGTTCCTGGAGAGATGGAAGGTTGCAGTGGTTTTCCTCATGGGAAAAATAAACCCCAAGTTCTGAGCTTAATATGCAGTAGAGTTCCTCCCTGCATTATGGACAGGCCACCCTCATGCCCTGTCATCAAAGGCTAAAGTTTCATTGTGAGAAAAGAACAAGGCTATTCATGACCACTTGCTGTATTGACCCTATTGAAGTAGCCGGAGGGCAACATCTGAGAGGTTCATCTCCCTCTCTGTGGTTTGAAGTACAATGATAATGGTGAACGGGGAGCATTATTGATGACCGGAAGTTAAGGGGGATGGTTTCTGAAATCATAGGTTTCAGAGAGTGGGTTAACTCTATTTAGTCCCAAATTAAAAATCTCAGTAGGCCTTGTGTAGGTCCTAGACATCCATCCATCTATCCATCTAACCATCAATCATCTATCAGCTGTGTTTCAAACACTGTCCTAAACAGTAGAGTGAATACCATGGAAATGCAGACATAGTGGTGGTAGTGTTGTATTGAGTTGAATACCGCTCCTATTTTTCAATGAGAGAAAATTAAGATTCAAGAAATTACTTAAGGTTTTTATTTTATTCTTTATTTTTATTTGTTTATTTTAATAAATCATTTTTGAGGGCTCTTACAGCTCTTATAACAATCCATACATCAATTGTATCAGGCACATTTGTACATATGTTGCCATCATTGTTTCCAAAAACTTTCTTTCTATTCGAACCCTTGGTATCAGTTCCTCTTTTTCCCCCTCCTACCATTGTCATGAGTCCTTAATAATTTATAAATTATTTTAATTTTCATAGTTTACACCAGCCGCTGTCTCCCTTCACCCACGTTTTTGTTCCATTTATGAGTCTATCTAATGAAAAACTCTCAAAACTATGCAGTGGAAATTTGAAATGGGAGAAAATTCAGAGATTTAAATTGCCTAATCAGTAAGTCAAGTACAGAGACCTGAAAGAAAAAAAATTATAACTGCTTAGTTTTCCATAGGTCAAGCAGAAAATAATCAAAAGTAGCTTAAATTAGATTATGGTCGTAAAGATTGCTCTAACAGTTCAGGCACTTTAGTAATAACTCTTATCCCAAAATGATATTTATAATAACTCACATTTTTTTAGTGTACCACGTGCCAAGCACCACTCTAAGCACTACATGTGTTCATTTAATTCTGGTGAAAAATCTAGACACACTTACTCCACTGGTTGATGAAGAAAGCAAGGTGCAGAAGGTGAAATGAGTGCCTAAAGTTCCGTTTCGTAAAGCCAGTACATACTCAGTTTATAAGAGGAAGGCCCTTGACAAGATGGAATGACACAGTGGCTGCCTGCAACAATCGGCTCAGATGTAAGAACAACTCCGAAAATGGTGCAGGACCAGGCAACGGACGTCTGTTGTCCGTAGGGTCGGGTCGCTGTGAGTCAGAACCAACTCAATGGCACTTTAACAACAACAACATACTAGGTGATGTTCGGTGCCACTAGACAACCAGAACAAAACTCGCTACTGTGGAGTCAGTGCTGACTCATAGCCACCCCCTGTGGGTTTCTGAGAGGTCACTGTTCACAGGTGGGTGTAGGAAGCCGGCCTTTCCCCGGAGTTGCTGCTGGTGGCTTCAAACTGCTGACCATGCGGATTGCAGCCCAATGCATGACCACTATATCATAGGACTCCCTGTGTCACTGGATAACATTGTATAATTCCACATATGCCATGATTTGTCTAAGTTATCCCATTATTGGATATTTCAGCACAGCTGGTCATTTATTTATTAAAAGTGAAGTATAAAAAAGTGCACTACCCAGATGTGCTTTGCACAATGGATGGATGTATGGATTGTGCTGAGAGTTGCACGAGCTCCCATTTAAATGATTTATTTAAAAAATAAGATGCACTGGCATTGAATCAATTTCAACTCCTAGCTGCCTTATAGAACTGCCCTTGTGGGTTTCTGAGGTTGTGGGTGTAGAAAGCCTCATCTTTCTCCAAAAAGTGAAATCCAATATTTAGATAGTAAGTGTACCTATAGTTTAATGGATTTTGAAAAATATACATTCACATAACTACCATGATGATTAAAATGCAGAATACTCTAGAAAGCTACGCTGTGTAACTTTCTGTTCATGTCTCGCTGTCCGACAACCCTGATCCTTCCTTTAAGTTACAGAACTCTCAAGTTTCTAAAACACATTATCTATAATAAGATGAGAGGTGAGGTGCCTGTGGAAAGTCATAATAAGGAAAATGACTAGGGGTGAATGAACAAACAAAACTCACTACCATGGAGTCAATGCTGACTTATAGTGACCCTCTGTGGGTTTCAGAGACTGTAATTGTTTACAGGAGTAGAAAGCCCAGTCTTTCTCCCTAGGGGCTGTTGGTGGTTTCAAACTGCTGACTATGTGGATCACAGCCCAACTTGTAATCATTCGACAGTCTAGGCTCCTTAGGGGTAAATGAGATGTCTAAATATCCCACAATTGAGCATGTAGGGTTTCTCTCTTTGAAGCCCAACTTTTGTTACCATAGTGATGCTCCGCCAGGTTCGAGACTGTATCCTAAAAAATAGAAGGATGAGAATCAGAGAGAGGAAGCAAGTGCTTTTGCTTATGTGTGACTATGAATTTTAAAATTGCACTCAGTGTGATCAATGCTTTTACCCTAAAAACCAAACTGATTGCTGTCAAGTTGATTCCTACTGTGACCCTACAGGAGAGAATGGATCGGCTTCTGAGAATAGGGCTTCTCAGGCTATCAATCTTTATGGAAACTCATCTTTCTCCCAGGGAGCAGCAGGTGGGTTCCAACCCCCAGCCACCTGGTTAGCAGTCCAACACTCAACCTGTTGGGCTAATACTAAATGTAAGCAAGACACACCAGCTCACCTTTGAGGATTACACCGGAAATTCTTTACTTCTTTGAAACCTCCTGATTCTTCGATGCTGTTCTGTTACCCTTTGTTTTGTTTCCACTGCATACCTTAACTTCCCCTCTGGTGCAGCATCCTTCATAGTACATCAGTCAGCACTTCCAAAGCACAGAACATCAACAACAAAAAATTCTACACCCCCCCCCCACCGGAAATGAGTTTTTATTTATTTAATTGATTTTTTAAAATTAAAAGATCATTTCATTGGGGGCTTTTACAGCTCTTATAACAATCCATACATCAATTCTACCAAACATATTTGTACATATGTTGCCATTGTTATTTTCTAAACATTTACTTTCTATTGGGCCCTTAGTATCAGCTATTCCTCTTTAAAACCATTCCTCTTTAAGAAGTGGACTGACCGCACTATCTTCCTCAAGGACAGGATGGGACCACATATTCCCTACCTGGACTATGTTTGTATTTCTTTCCATCATTGGTTATAACCATTCACACAGAATGGATTTGATATACCTGTATGTGTTAGGCCAGTTGACTAAAGAAACAAATCCAGGGGCACTCATATATGTAAGGGAGAGCTTTATATCAAGAAGTTATTGTATACCAAATCACTATCCCAACCCAATCCAGATTAAGTCTGTACGTCTGATACTACTCCCTAAGTCCAATACCAGTCTATAAATCCCTCTTCAGACTCACCCAGCCACAGGCAATGATGCAGAAGGCCGGAAGATCACAGGCTGGTGGGTGCAAAGTCTTGTAGATCCAATGGCAGTGGATACATCTCCAGGGCTCTGGCTGCCATCAGTGTAGCCTGTCAACTGGAAGGTGAAGCAGAGAGAGAGGTGGGAGAGGTTCCCAGGCCCCTCCTTGTGAGAAGGCCACACCCACAATAAGGGACCATCAGGCTGTGACCTGATTGACACGCCATCAAGGTGACACAAGTTTATGTAACTACCACACTGTAACAGCCAATTAATTAGGAGAATGCTTTCGTCTGCCTTCTTCATGTTGTTTTCCTTCCTATTAGTGAGACGAGACCAGTTCTTTCCTGCTTCTAAACAGAGTTTGCTTCCTTCCTTCTCTTCTGTAGGAAAACCTGAGTCTGTTTTCAGCTGACCCGACCTCCCGTATCTGGAAGACCTACGTGAACTACATCGATGCTATGCTGCTGGATGGTTTCTTTCTGGCCATTGAGTGTTCCCTCAAATATCTCCTGGAAAATACTGGTACCGACTACCTTATGGATGTGGGTTATTATTGGGAAGATAACCACCATACTATCTGTGGTGTGAAATGGTCAGAGATGGTCAACCAGGATTTAAGATAATAAAGTCTGTAAGGTTACACATTGGACTGCTCACCACAAGGTCAGCAGTTCAAAACCACCAGTCATTCCTCGATGAGAAAAAGATGAGTCACTATATTCCCATAAGGCAGTTGCACTATGAGAAATCCACACGGGCAGTTCTACCATGTCTTACAGGATTGCTATGAGTTGAAATTGTCTCAGTGATTCAACTCAAAGAGTTGACTGAGGTGGAGCGTCAGGAAGCACAGTGAGTAATGGAAGCTTCTTCTGGACTCAGGTCACTGAGAGAGGAACATTTGTGTCTTTAGGCATCATGCATTTCATTCTTTTGAGAACACAGAGAAGTTTGTAGTAGCCAGGTTACGTGGAAAAAATAGACATTTGTGTGTAGGTGAAAAGTCAAGAGCCAACAAGCAGAGGAAGAAATTTCTTTCAGAGGAGTGGAATGTTGAAAAGGGAATGGGAATTCCTGAAGCTGTGAAAAGATGACGGAGGGCATTTGCTTTATGGTGGCCAAACCGGGGTAAGGTGTACAGAGTGAAAGGTATGATGTTCTTCTTACTGGTCACCGTGAAGTCGTGGCAAATCCCTGCATAAAGGGGTGGGACCATTGTGATCCATAGAGTTTTCATTGGCTGAATATTCGAAAGTTGATCATCAGGACGTTCTCTCTAGTCTGCTTTAGTCTAAAGCCTCCACTGAAACCTCTTCAACATTAGAGCAACCAACAAGCGTCCTCTTATAAACGGACAGTGGGTGTGCTTGAGGATTGCTGGCCAGGTCCCCTGCCTGGACGTTGAACATTCTACTGCCTAACCATCTCTGAATCACTTTGCCTATCACCCTACCCCTCAACACATACTAAGGCCTAATCTTCAGGACTTACAGATAAACTAAATGTTCACATTCTAGTACATTCTGAAGAATTTAGCAAAGGCCTTATTGAAGTAATGGTTGGTTGCTGTTCTGACCACTTTTATCTGTAGGGTTTTAATGGACTGATTTAAAAAATATTACTTTATCAAACTAGTCTTAGTCCATTTAATCTGGAAGCTCTGTTGAAACTTCTTTAGTGTTTTAGCAACACACAGGCTTCAACTGAGAGGTGGAATGAGTGGTTGATGTGCACTGGATGGGAAGGCAAGAATTCTCCCACTGAAAGGCCAATATCTATTAAACTTTAAAAAAAAACAACTTGCTGCCATCCAGTCCATGCTGACCCACAGTGGCACACTGTGGGTTTCTGAGGCTGTAATTGTTTACGGGAGTAGAAAGTCAAGTCTTTCTCCTGCAGATCTGCTGGTGGTTTCGAACTGCTGACTATGCAGATTGAAATCCAACGACTAACCTTTGGGGAATGCAAATTGCCCATAAAACAGTGTTAGGTGTCAGTGAGTTGGTCCATCTGCATAGAGCCCCTGTACAGCACAACGAAACACTGGCCGGTCCTGTGTCATCATCACACCTGGTCTTACGTCTGAGCCCATCAATGCAGTCACTGTGAAAAGCCCTATTGTTGAAGGTCTCCATTTTTTTCAACCGCCCCTGCACTTTCCCAAGCATGATGTCCTTCTCCACAAGGCCTGGTCTCCCCTGACAGCTATCATAGGATTGAAAAAGCATCGTGAAAGTGGGTCAATACAGATGTACCCATGATATACTGCATGATTATGTACAAGGGACTTCAACATGTTTATGGGGCAACTGCGAGATTAGAAGAGAGAGATGGTCCCCAGCTACCACTACCAACTGTTCTGCAAAGGATCGATCACGTGACAAGGTCCCGGGTAGTGTGGAGGGAAAATGTGGAACAGAGCCCCAAATCATGAGAGACCAGGCTTGTTGGCCAGAGAAGACATGTCTGAAACCAAACTCATCCCTGGGATAAAACAATCCCCCATTTTACCTCAAAAAGGTAATATTTACCCAAGAACAAGGTTCAGCAGATAAAGAATGTAGGAGGAATGGAAACAGGAAACAGGGGAAAGTGAGATAAGTGATGACATATTGAAGGGATTGCAACGGATGGATCGATAAAACATGTATGAATTATTGAATACAAACCCGATGATCCGCTCTGTAAACCTCCACCTAATTTATGATAAAAAGTTAGAGTATGAGAGAATCAGATCAGCAACAACAAAATATCATGGGAACATTCTGTTGTCTTTCAATTCCGTTTTCCCACCAACTTTTTGAAGACCCCTCATGGAGTCTGTATTTATAAGTTCATAGATAGGGTGGCATATAGTTTACTTGATTTAAAGAGTTTTCAGGAAGAGTAAACTCTCTTGAAAAACATGTGTCCTATGTGCTGACAAGAGAAGCTAATCCTGATGTTAGAAGCAGCAGCACCCTAAGGACCAAGCAAAGCAGAAGGTCCTGATCTCCAAACAGTGGTACAAGTACATCACCTCAAGAGTTAATACGGGCAGAGCATTTGGGGTTCAGTGACTAGGATTGAACCTGGACAGGATTTGAATTACAAGAAATGACAAGGAAATCCGTTTGAGGCCAGAAGCAGAGAGGAGGTGAAAGGGAGCGAGGAAGTAAGGCTGCCCAGCCTCTGACAAAGCGTCACAGTGACTTTCTCCAGAGCCACTGAGCCTCTGGCCACACCGGGCTCGGGGCCTTCCCCTCTGCACTCAGCCGAGTCTTCTCTGATGCCTTCTTGCACAAGTGTGGTGTCTGGACCCCAGCCCTTCCCTACTTCGTTGAACTCTGTGTCTGATTTATTTCTCTGAGTTGGGCTTGATGTCTTAAAATCCCGCCTCCCCTGCCTCCCCTGCTTTCAAAATATTCTTCCCTACCTTTCCATTTTGATGACCCCTTCATGGGTTGTGGTTTGTGGCACAGGTGTGAGCAAAGAGAGAGCGCTTAAAGCAGGCGCACCTGCTGTCTTCAGGGCCCACTCAGAGGAGCCCACATCCGCCTTCCCACATGCCACTGGCGATGGAATGCCATGTCCCCGCACAACTGAAAGGAAAACTGGAAGCCAACCACCACAGAATGCACTCCGACGCACGGCAAACCCGTGGGTGTCAAGAGTAGGACTGTGTGTCGTGGGGTTTCCAGTGGCTTTGACGTAGAATGCCAAGGCTTCCTTTCCAGGTGACCCTGGATGGATTGGACTTCTAACCTTTCGTGAGTGGCTCAGTATACAAACTCTGAGCACCACACCGAGACTCTAGCTGGCAGGGCTCGGAAATCCAGTCACATCCCCACTTTTAACTGAATTTCTAAGGAAGAAGAGCGGGGAACGTTCCATTGAAGAGTCTCTGCCACCCACAATTTCCAGCACATAATATTCTCCTAAACATGTCTACATTCAAATATAAGGACAAGTAAAAAGCAAGCAGTTGGTAGTAAGAGTTTAAGCATTTATTTTGTACTTGGAACATCTTGCTCCATGCATTGTGAATTACATTTAACAAAGCAAGTCGGTCTAGCAAATGATTAGAGATTTGTCAATTATTTGTGTTGCTGTTAAATCTTCCATCCCTGCTGTACTACAGAATTAAAATAAGTTCTATTGTTATAGAAGAAGAGCAGAATTGGGATCTCCTTGTTTCTCCTGTCAAAACAACCATTGGGGAGCCCTCAGGGTGCCACGGTTGAGCACTCGGTTGTTCACCAAGAGGTTGGCAGTTCAAACCCACCAACTCTACTGTGAGTTTGGCCAAAAACAATACTGACTGACCACAGAGGACAGGGCAGAACTGCCCAGAGGGCTTCCAAGGCTGTCACTCTTTAAGAAAGCTGACTGGCACATCTTTCTCCTCGCACAAGACTGAGAGGTTCAAACAGGCAACCTTTCAGTTAGCAGCCAGGCATTTCACCACTACATTGCCTTGGAAACCCATTAAGCCTGTGCCTTATTGGGTTACTCTAAATCTGAGTCGCCCTTCTAACAGTGTTTGGTGGCCACTATTGCAAGCATTCACCTAGTGGTTGCCCGTGGATTTGCATGGTTGTGATTAGGAAAACTTCAGTCGGTCCTAAAAAACGGCTTTCAAAAGTAACCTCTTCTCAGCCAGAAGTTGTTCTACTCCCGGCTGCCATTTGGGCGTGTGGAAAGGGACTGGCGTGGGTTGCTCAGGGTCAGGGACATGGGTTCTTAGGACAGGGAGAATACAGTTGCTACAATACCCAGCTCAATGCATATACGTTGGCTTGCCGAATATGTCAGTGGTTCCCTGACTGAGAAGCAAAACAAGACAGAAACCCTTACCTTTTCTTGGGTGTCAGGAAATGTTGTAGGTCCACTCTCCTGTACCCAAAGAGCTTAGCTCAGGGAAGGAATTTCTCTGGGTGCTTTTACCACCATATTTCACTTTGTCTCTTTTACCTCTTCTTCTTTGTCCTGGTTCTTTTCCCTTGTTTTTCAGAAAACAAGGCTGGAACCACCCCAATATTTGAAACACAGCTGAGCTTAGCTCCCCCAGAATTAGTGTTCTGCCCCTCGCTGGAGTCTGGGGTGAAAGGAGGCTTTTATGACCTGGTGGAGGGTCTTCTCATGAACATTTTTAGGATAGCATCTCTGGTGCCACGGATCTCTCCACAAGACCACGCTCCTCACTATCAGGTACTGGATCCCCCACCTTTCTTCCCAGCTAGAGACCCTGGACCTCCGTGCCACGCACTGGTGTAATCCCACCCGCTGTCCTCTTACCCCACCAGGTTGATATGGAGGGCAGAGCTGAGCTGGCAAGCATGAGGCGCATGCTCATGGAGAGGGTCCAGAACATGATGGCCCTCTGCTGTGGCTACCGAGACACCTTCAGCCAATACGCCTCCCTCTATGTGGAGGACCGGAAGGAGGTCCTGAGTCAGTTTTTGTTGTATGGGCATGTCCTCACACCTGATGAGATTGAAGCCCAGATAGAGGATGGCATCCCCGAGAACCCTCCCCTCCTCCCTCAGTTCAAAATCCAGATCGACCTCTATGAGAAGCTCTACGAAGAGGTCTGCAAGCTGGAGCCCGTCAAAGTCTTCGACGGCTGGATGAAGGTTGACCTGCGGCCCTTTAAAGCGTCGCTGTTGAACATTGTCAAGAGATGGAGCCTCATGTTCAAACAGCACCTTGTCGACTCTGTCACTAACAGGTAAGGTCCCCGTTCTAACTCGAATAGCTTCCCGGACTGGTGCAAACCCCAGGCTTTCACCTCCCTTGTACTCCCCCCATGGGTAAGGTGATGAAGTTAAAATACCTTCGAGTTTCCATGCTTTTCAACACCACTGCTAGCTTTCATCCCGCCCTTTCCTTTGCGGGCTAGATAAGGCATCTCTGTGTTTTATTTTCCCCATAGTGCCTAGCGTGTGAGAGACACTCAGAAATAATGCCGGATACAATCCCGGCAGATCCATCCTCCCTTCAAAACTCCTAACTCTGGCATCTCTTGCAGCCTGAGAAACCGAAGGGATATCTTAAATTTGTATTTGTCCCAGATTTGCCAGCTAAGCCAGGCAGCAAAGGTCCAAGTAGTACCGGTAGCTCTCACTTCAAAATCTGAGGTTTAAGCTTTCAATTATTTAGCAATCACCTGGTACCTTTCTAGCTCCACTGTTCTGCAACCTGCTTGTCCAGTTGTTCAGACCCAGCAGGATTTCCCACTCATTGCCTCCACCGCCTTCTTAGGGCCTCACTCTGACTCTCATTCCTGCCGGTTTCCACCCTGTAAAACCCGAACTCTGTTTAACTCAGGGTCCTCTGCCTACAGCTGAGCAGCTCATCTCCGATGAAGGGAAAACAAAGCATTCTTCTGACCAGCCTCCCGTTAGATTTATGGATGTAACGTTCAAGTCGGACCTTGATGCTTCTGCTAGCATCCACAGGTTTTTCTAGGCATTTTCCACATTTCCCTGATTCCTGTGTCCTCTCTCACCTCAGACGTCAAATGCCCTCTCTTTCCTTGTGGCTTTGCTTCTTATCTCACTGAGAAAGTAAAAACAGTCACAAAAGACTTCACCACCTTGTGACCCACTGGCCTGCCATCCTGCCGCATTTGAAAACGTGCACTCAGCTACCTTTACCACGGGCCCTGGGTGAGCTCTTCTTGCTTCTCGAACCTCTGTTCTCTTAGCCACTCAAGGACATACCTCCTTCAATATTTCCTGATTTTCACATCATCAGTCTTTTTTCTTCGTACATGAAATATCGTGTTATCATATCTGCCATCTTGAGGAAGGGCGTGTGCCCACAAAGCTTCCACAGCACTGCTTTTTTGTGCTTGCCTTTACTGGGAAATTCCTCCAAGGATGTCCCTCTACTTGTCTTCTTCACCTATTCACCTTCCATTCTATCTTGAAAAACAAGAAAAAGTATGAAATTGAAAATGCACACAATTCAGAGAATAATATTCAGTCAATACTTGCACTTGCACCACCCAGTTTATAAAAAAAGAATGGTGTCTATATTTTAAACTCCCATTACAAACTCACTCACACCTGATAAAGCCCTCTGTTTTTTTAAATCATTTTATTAGGGGCTCATACAACTCTTATCACAATCCACACTTACATCAGTTGTGTAAAGCACATTTGAACATTCATTGCCCTCATCATTCCCAAAGCATTTGTTGCCCACCT
>NW_022105908.1:4222661-4277875 GCF_000313985.2 Echinops telfairi | reverse complement strand
CATCATCATTTTCAAAACATTTGCTTTCTACTTGAGCCCTTGGTATCAGCTCATTTTTCCCCTACCTACCCCCACTCTCCTTCCCTCCCTGCCCCTTGATAATTTATAATTTTTTTTTCATGTCTTACACTGTTCAATGTCTCTCTTCACCCACTTTTCTGTTGTTCATCCCCTAGAGAGGGGGTTATATGCAGATCATTGTGGTTGCCCGCCCCCCTATCTCTCCCCACATTTCCCTTTCCCTCCTGGTATCACTACTCTCATTATATGTCTTGAAGAGTTTATCTGTCCTGGATTCCGTGTATTTCCAGCTCTTATCTGTACCAGTGGACATCCACTGGATTTCTAAGGTAGAATTGGGGTCATGATAGTGGGTGAGAAGGAAGCATCAAAGAACTAGAGGAAAGTTGTATGTTTCATCTGTGCTACACTGCACCCTGACTGGCTCGTCTCCTTCCCATGACCCTTCTGTAAGGGGGTGTCCAGTTACCTACAGATGGACTTTGAGTCTCCACTCCACACTCCCCCTCATTCACAATTATATGAATTTTTGTTCTTTGATGCCTGATACCTGATCCTATCGACACCTCGTGATCACACAGGCTGGTGTGCTTCTTCCATGTGGGCTTTGTTGCTTCTCTGCTAGATGGCCACTTGTTTATCTTCAAGCCTTTAAGACCCCAGGCACTATATCTTTTGATAGCTGGGCACCATCAGCTTTCTTCAACACATTTGCATATGCACCTATTTTGTCTTCAGTGATCGTGTCAGGAAGGTGAACATCATGGAATGCAGGTTAATAGAACAAAGTGTTCTAGCGTTCAAGGAGTACTTGAGTAGAGGCCAAATGCCCATTTTCTACCTTAATACTAAACCTGTAAATATATGTACATAGATCTATTCCCCCACCGTCATATATAAATATATTTACATATGTACATGCCAGTATTTAGACCTCTATAAATGCCCTTTGCCTCCTAGTTCTTTCCTCTATTTCCTTTTATTTCCCTCTTTCCCACTATCATGTTCGGCCTTCATTTGGGTTTCAGTAATTCCTCTCGGTTACATTGCCCTTGATCGAGATTTGAAAACTGCACTGATGAGAGAAAAGCTAGGAAAGTTTCACCAAAGACTTTATCCCCTATGAGCCTGCTCGTTCTTCAAAGGTACAAGGGCTGTACTCTGAGACTCTCAATGATGGTCCCCACCCTATAGCCCTGACCATTGCTTTAGACATTTTTTTGTACCTCAAACTCAAAGAATATTGAAAAGAACACAATTTTAGTCCCTCAGGGATGCCAAAATTACCATTTTGAGTTGAAGAGAAGAGAATTATCTGTGGAAGGACAGAGAGGTGTGTGTCTTTCAGATGTATGTAGATCTAGATGGGAGATATGTTGAAAAACATTAGCTTCAGATTTTGCATTGAGTTGTCTCCAGCTCATAGAAACCCATGTAGAACACAATGAAACATGTTCCTGTCTGCACTGTTGACACAACTATTATATTTGAGCTTACTATTGCAGCCATGGGTCAGTCCATCTCACCGAGAGACTTTCTCTTTTTTTGCTGACCTTCTATTTTACCAAGTGTGATGCCTTTTTCCAGGGACTGGTGTCTCCTAATAACGTATCCAAAGTGGATGACATGAATTCTCATCATCCTTCCTTCTGGGGAATATCTGGCTCCACCTCTTTCAAGACAGATTGTTCTTTCAGAGTTTTCCCTTGCCAATTATTTCCCTTGCCAACATCAAAATTCAAGTGTATTGAATTTTCTTTCACTTTTTCTTCTGAAGTCGTCCTTATTCATTGTCCACCTTTCACATGTATATGAGGCAATTGAAAACATTTTGATATGAAATGATTGAAAATATATTTTAATATATTTATCATACACATATATATGGATGTATAATATAAATAAAATATGATAAAATTAATATATGTATATACATATATAAGGTTTTATATGAAAGGTAAGTAAAAAAGTGTCACTACAAGTAATAGAAACTTTTATATATGCAATGGAAATATATATGTATATATATATACTTATATAGTCAGCCCTCTGGGCTGAGCACTGATTCAATTAATCATGGATTGATTGTAATTTGGGGGTGGAGGTGTGGGAAACAATTAAGTGGTCACAGTAATTCTTCAAAGGATAAGAGAGAAGGTAGAGTGCTATTTATATAGCATGTGCATTGTACTAGTTATTAAAGTAATCCAGAAATGATTTCACACAGATGAGAAGCTGTGTTTAGAGTATATTCAAACGCTGTCATTGTATACAAGGGACTGGAGCATATGCAGGGTTGAGTATCTTTAGGATCTTAGAACCAAATCAATCCCCTGTAGATACTGAGGGGCAATTGAATTTATATCTATATTGTACACACACACACACACACACACACACACACACAAAGGGGCTTCAAATGGTTCGTGGAAAAATTCTAATATTTTCATTCTTTTTTTCCATGAATTTTTTGAAGTCCCCTTATGTGTATGCATTATGCATATGTATGATATATAAAGTCATTGTAATCATTTTAAATATATGATTCAATAGTATTAATTGCATGTACAATATTCTGAAACCCTCAATGCTATCCACAAATTTTCATCACCCCAAAGAGAAGCAGTACCTCTTAAACAATAACTCCTCCTCCCCCAACCCCACAAGCCCCAATAACCACAAATCTTGTCAACTTTGGTCTCTGTGCATTTGCTTATATGAAGTATTTTAACCTTTTGTGCCCGACTTAATTCACTTAGTTATTATTTTCAAGGTTCATCCATATCATAGCAGAGATCTGAACTTCATTTCTCTTAGTGGCTGAATAATATTCCACTGTATGGAAATGCCACATTTTGTTTGTCCGTTCATCTGTTAATGGACACTCGGATTGTTTTCACCTTTGGTTGATTGTGATTAATGCTGCAGAGGTCCTTGGCATACAGGCATCTGCTTCATCCCCACTTCAGTCTTCCAGGCACGTATACCTAGGAGTGGAATTGGTGGGCCATATAGTAATTCTCTGATTCACTTGTTGAGGACCTCCCATGGTATTTCTTCAGTGGCTACATCATTTTATAGTCCCCTTAGCAAGTCACAATGATTCTAATTTGTCCACCTCCTTGCCAACACTTCTTTTCTTTTCTTTTTAAATAATAGCCCACCTAGTGGTTGTGAAGGAACCCTGCTGGCTCAGTTGTTATGTGTTGGGCTGTTTTCCTCAAGGTCAGCAACTCAACACCACCAGCCACTCCACAGGAGAAAGATGGGCTTTCTATTTCTGTAGAGTGACCGTCTCTGAAACCCACAGGGCTGTTCTGCCTTGTCCTGTAGGGTGGCCGTGAGTCAGCATTGACTCTTTGGTAGTGAGTTTGTGAGTTTGTTTGTGTTTGTTAGTGGTTGTGAAGTGGCCTCATTGTGGTTCGATTTGCATACCCTAATGATAGTGAAGAGTCCTGGTGGCACAGTTCCTTATACATTGGGATGGTAAAAAACAAATAACTCCTTTAAAGAAAGATGAGACTTTCTGGTGTAGTAAAAATTTACAGCCTAAGAAACCCCTAGGGGCAATTCTGATCAGCCCTATACTCACAGCCACTGAGTCGATTCCAACTCCTAGTGAGCCTAGAGGACACAGTAGAACTGCCCCCTGTAGGTTTATGAAACTAACTTTTTATAAGAGTAGAAAGCCTCATCTTTCTCCTGTTCCGCTGATTCTGGCTTCCACCTGCTGACCTTGTAGTTAGCAACTTTGTGTGTGTTAGTCTGGGTAAACTCAGGAAGCAAATCTATAGACACTCATACATGTGTAAGAGAGAGTTTTATATAAAGGGTAAGTGTACATTCAGAAAGCATCCCAACCCCATCCAGTCCAAGCCCATAAATCCAACTTAGCCCATATGTCTAACACTGATCTACAAAGTCCTCCTCAAACTCACAAAACACACACAGTGATGCCAAATGCAGGAGGGTCAAAGACCAATGGGTAGAAAGTCTTTGTATCCTGTGGCGGTGTAAGCATCTCAGCGCTGGCAGGGGTCTCCACACGGCTTCTCCAGCACCTGGGGCTGCATCAGGGTAGGTCCATGTGGCTTCTCCTCAGGGATGTCTCGCAGGAAGTGATCCTTGCCAGCTGAGGCAGAGAACTAGCTAAGACAGCCGCACACTGGTCTGACCATCAGAAAGCAAAAGACAAGAGAACTCAAAAGGCAGCGTTCACTGAGCCATTTATCTCTCCACCCTTCAATAAATCCCACGTGTTTATCAGACAGGTTGGCACAATAAACCTTAACTATCACAATGTGTAACCCATTATTCCACCAGCGTTCCACTATGTCCTATGCTATTGGCTGGAATCCGTTAGATGGCAGTGGGTGGGGGTAATGATAGTGAGCATCTTTCCATGTGCTTGTTGGCAATTTGAATATCTTCTTTGAAGAAATTGCCTTTCCGTTGTTGGATTGTATAACATAAATTTCAAAATCAATTTGAAAAAATGAGAAGAATACTTTGTGATCTTGCTTATATGTGCAGTGACTAAAGATCAATTGGGGAAAACTGCTATATTTGTGGTTTTGAATAGTCCTGTCCATGAACATGTTACTTACCATTTATTTATGGCATAAATTACATCTTAAATTAATATTTTCTTGGAAAATGAAAGTGAGTTTTGTATATTGATCTTGTATCCACACCCATGACATATTAACTTTTTAATTCTAATAATTTACTAGGGTATGCTTTGGGGTTTTCTATGTAAATACTCATCATCTATAATTTATGGTTATTTTATTTCTTTTGCTTACCTTACCACATTGGTTAGGACTTCCATAATATTGAATAAGCTCAGTGATGACAGGAATTCTTGTTTTGTTCCTAATCTTAAAGGGTGAAGATGTTTTCAGCATTTCACTACTAAGTATAATATTTGCTGTATGTTTTTAAAAATATGCTGTCTATCTGACTATTGAAGTTCCCTTCTATTCTTAATGTTGCTAATAGGATTTACTGTTAACCTAGTATAATTTTATCAAGGGTCTTTTCTACCCCTATTAAACTAATTACTGTATTTTCAACCTCAAGATGTTAAAGTGGTAAATCTATTATTTGATTTATATCAAACATGCTTAGCATTACTGGTATTTACAGCATAAAGTACTGTCTTTGCCTGTATACATGTTGGTTGATTTTGCTTCAAATATGTTGTTTTGTTTTGTTTTGTTTACATTTTCAAAAATGATTTATTTGGAAACAAGTCTTACGGTATATTACAGAAAAACATGTATTTTGCCAGTGACAAATACAAATTTGAGCTACCACAGTAAATAAGAAATCAAAGGCAAAGTATGAGTGAGCACACCATATCAAAGAGACATGGAAAGAACAGGAAGCAGGGCTAATGTTCATGACAAAGAACATGCATCCTTTCGGATCAGATGCCAGCCATGCACATGGCGTTACCCCCGATTTCTAACTTGCTGGACCACTCAAGGACTTTGAGGAAAAAACAAGTCAGACAATTGTGGGCAATAGCTAATTACAAATTAGTAACACAGATGTAATTAAGTATTTTTACAACTAGAAATGAAGTGCCATGTATATCAATGGGATATTAGCCATGACAAGAACCAGACATCTCTAACAAGCCTTACTAGCAGAGACTTCTCCAAGTCTTCGATAGGTATCATCAACAAAATGCATAACATTGCTGCATCTGATTATAATTGAGACTGGTCTTCAATTTTCCTTTCTTATAAAATTTTGGTTTTGCTACCTTCACAAGTTAAGTCAATGTGATAGTTAGGGTTTTTTGGTTGCAACATGGCACCCATAAAAAGATATGGGTGGAGTTTAGCCTGTCAATCAGGTTGAAGCTGGATAGCTACCCCATTTGGAGGTACCACTGAGATAAATGGCTCTTTAGAGGGGCCGCTCTGCCTTCACCTTCGTGTGGATGCCGTGAGGAGACATGTGAGAGACCTGGAGATGTGTCCACTGCCATCGAATACGCAGGACATTGCATCTGTGATTCCTGCATTCTGCATCATTGCATTTGGCTGCATGAGTCTGAAAGGGGACCCCTGGACTAGTATCAGACGTAAGGACTTGAGTTGGACTGGGTTGGGATATGTTTCATTCAGGTATATTTATTGTATTATACTGGATTTATTTATACCTTTTTATTATATATCTTCTTGGTTCTCCTTTTCCTACCAGTGCACCCCACCCCCCATCCTTTCTTGTCTGTTTTAGGGTTGAATGTTTTGTTTCCTTGTATTTTTCCTTTTGCTTGTTCCATTTGTGTTGCCTTTTGCTAGTATAGTTCTCCCAACCTCAGAGTACAGAAGGCAGATGTTCACGGTGGCATCGTTTCATTGTCCAGTTCCTGGCTGTCTCTCTTCCTAAGCCAGAACTTTCTGAGTCTTATTTTTCTTACATCCATTCAAGAAAATCCCCAGCCATGACACCCTCAAGTGTTACCTGACACTCTGACTTAAGATCTTCTCACTATCCTCTATATTCCAGCAACTTTTTGTTGTTTTTGTATCTTTGCACTGTAGTGTGAACATTATTAACGTTTGAATTCTCCTTTTCGGCTCTTGTCTAACTCATTGATTAAGCTTTACATTTTAAACACACTTTTCATGTCTAGATCTAGCCTTTTGGTTATTTTACCAATTGACTTGCCAGGTTTCATGCTTTTATTTTGTGCTCAAACTTTAAGTCTTCTGTTTTATTTGCTTTTTTTTTTTTTTATCAGTTTTATTGGGAGCTCTTACAGGTATAACATTCCATAGTTCAATCACAACAAGCAGTATTGTACCATTGCTACCACAATCAGTTTCAAAATATTTTCTTTCTTCTTGAACTTCTTGATATCAGATTCCCTTTGGATCCCTACCCTCCCCCCCCTATCCCCCAGGAACCCTTATTTATTTATTTATGCTATATCTTACACCATCCACTATGTCCACTCACATGCAATTCTGTTGTTTATTCCTCTCGAGTGGGGTTATGCTGTCAACACTGCTATCAGCTCCTTCCCTCCCCCAACCTCTTCCAGTACCCCCAGTGCTGTAATTATGATGTTTGGGGTTGGAAGGGGATTCGAGACTAGGCAGTTTGACTGTCTTGCTGCCATTGGCCGAGGCTGTCCTCGGAAACTGACTTAGCTCAGTATCTACAGCCAAGAGAAGACGTGCTCTCTGCTCCAGATCTCCGGCCTGCTTTATTTGCTTTTAAAGGCTTGGAATGGGTTTATTAAGAATGATGTTAAATTTTTTTTGATTGTCAAATTAAAATGGTTGATTCTTTCACACCATATCTGAAGGATGGAAGAAAGATGGGGCTTTCTACTCTCATGAACAGTGAGAGTCTCAGAACACACAGGGGGCCACGCTGCTCTGTCCTTTAGGGCCACTATGGGTTGACGTCAACTTTACGACAGTGAATCTTAAGGCGGAAGTAAAGGCCTACAAATATTATTGTTTCTTTCTCCTCTAAGTGCCCATCAGCTCAGCACAAGGTGGTTAACTCTGCACTGGTGAGCGCACATTGAATGTCTTCTCTGTGCCTCTCTTCAGTGATGTGATCCCGGGCCATCCTTTTTATGTTAGCCACTTCAGTCATTCCACCACTTCTCTGCACCCATTATTCCACACAGCCCATGCCCTGTCACTGATTCTGGGTAACTTGGGAAGCCTCTTAACTCTATTCCTGGGTCTGAATTTATGTTTGGACTGAAAGGATAAGCTGGAGGAAAATGGTAGTAATGACCAGTAAGATCAGAAGAGCTTCTTTAGGGTTCTGAAGTTTGTCTTTAAACTCACTGACATACTGTGCTTAAGTGAAAGCGTTTTCTTAGTTAGGCTTGAGGTGATGTTCCAGCAACGGCAGAACAGGCCCTTTACATTTCTGTGTGGGAAAGGAATAATGAGGAAGGAACCTAGCCATGGGCTCTTTTGTCCATGAACTGTTTCAAATATAGCTATTTTACTCCAAGATCTAAAGTCTTCTACTTTTGTTTGTTTGTTTCTGATGGCACTCACTTCAGAGGTTGTGATGTGTGTTTTGTCGTTTTCATTGTATAGTTATATTACTTGGAGTTTTACTTATGGGAATCCTTTGAGGAATATATTCTAGACATGTTACTCCAGAAAAGATTTGCGATATTTTCCTGCTAGTCTTTGAAGAAATATACCAGTCCCAGACCACCTTGGACTTCAACCCAGAGTAGTTCATCCAGTGCCAAGGTCAAGACAGGCAGGGTGACATGCCATCCCTCCTGTGCCATGTAGTTATCATTTACTTATCTGTATGGTGTTCCAAAGGAGCCCTGGTAGTTCTGAGGCTTAGACACTGAACTGCTAGCTACAAGGTCATCAGTTCAAACCTACCAGCTGCTCCACAGGAGAACATTGAGGCTATCTGCTCCTGTAAAGATTTATGGTCCTGGAAACCCTATGTAAGGCCACTATGAGTCAGATTTGACTAACTGGCAGCAGGTTGTAGGTTTTGGCTGACTCAACATTGCATGCAGTATTCCATTGGACACCTCACCAGGTATATGGTTTAGGCTTACCTGTCACTTACATTCCATTAAGCAGTCAGATTTGAAGGTCAAAGTCCCCAGGAGTTGGTATCTTTTAGAAACAAGCTTTGGATCTTTTTTGTTCCTCAGGTTCTTGCCTCCATTACATTTCCAGCCTCTGGAAATTCTTTAATTTCATGCTATCATAGTGATGCATTATTTTTCTTCTCATCTGCTGATCAGAGAGGCCATGCAGCTAGAAGCAGAACTCCAGCATTTTCTATCTTGCTCTCCTGTCAGGCTTCTGGTACACCACTCCACTGAATTCTTCTTGTCAAGATCTTGAAACATTTCATATAATTGAATACAGTTGAATACCGTAGTTGTTACTTGTCAGACTGCTAACCTCAAGGTCGGCAGTTGGAAATCACTAGCCACTCCATGGGAGATAAGCAAGACTTTCTACTCCCATAAAGATTTGCAGTCTCAGAAACCCACAGGAGAAGTTCTGTCCTGTCCTATAGGATGTGAGTTGGAATCCAGTTGATGGCAGTGAGATTGGAGTTTGGTTTATCTTCCTGTAATTCTTGGTGGTATTTGTCACGTCTGGTCACTCCCTCCTTCCTAAGCAGTTTCTTCCGTTGGATTTCATGATATTTCTCTCCCCTTGTTTCCCTTCCGTCTCATTAGCCATGCCTTCCTTGTGTCTGTATTGCTCACTTTCCCAAGACTTGTTACAAGACACCAAAATAAGAATGGGTAGCTTATCTGAAAAGAAATAAATAGTCTCATGGTTCTGAGAGTGGAAGTCCAAATTAAGGTGGCAGTCATGTTGCTTCCACTTGAAGGAAAGTCTGTTCCATGCCTCTCTTCTAGCGCCTGGTAGTTTCCGATGCTCCTTGGCTTGAAACTGCTGTGTAGCGTGACACCTTCCTCTGTCTTCCTGGGTCTGTGCATCTTCTCTTTGATGAGGACAATACGGATATAAGATTGGGATTTACCTTACTTGATTATGACTCAGGTTCCACTAACTCTTAGCATCTTCAAAGACCTTAATTCCTGGAATAGCCACGTGTACAGGTACCAGGGGTCAGTATTGAGCATAGTTTCTGGTAGACACAATCAATTGCTAGCAGTTTCTTTTCTAGACTCATGTTTTCTAGGCCTTTAGGTATAAATTTAAACTACAGGGTGTTTAGCCTCGGGTCCTTTTCTCTTGCTGCTGCTTCTACCTAGAGTACTCTGTCACTCACTCTTTCACATTATTTAAGTTCTATCCAAATATCAACTCCAAAAAGACGCCTTCACTGACCACTCGCATCCTAACTCTCTCTAGCCCCTTATTCTTATTTATTTTTGTAGTGTTTATTATTACTTGAAATTGTTTTGCTTAGTATTCTTCTTTCCTACTAGAAAAGCTAACTGCATACGAGTGGAGTCTTTGTTTGCCTTACCATTCCATCTTCAGGACATAGAAGCATGCTAAGACTCAGGAACAAACCAACCCACTGTCACTGAGGCCATTCCAACTCAGAGCGAAACTAGGTAGGGGTTCTGAGGCGGTAACTCTTTATTTTTAACTTTGTGTAGTCAGGTAAAGGTTTGCAGAGCTGAAGCATCACTTTTACACTCAACTATTCACACACATTTTGTTTCAAGTCACCTGTTGCAATCCCCTTAATGTACCTACTGTGCTAGTTCCCTGTGTTTCCTGTTTTAATTCCTCTTTCATCCATCCATCTCTGAACTTGGACATTGGATACATATGCCAATGTGAGTTCACTTCCTGAAGGGCCATAGTCTTGGGTGTTTACCTATCTCTTTCCCATCTGCAAATGTGGTCTCTTTTATGACTTTGAGTTTTGTTCCACATGTTGCTCCCATTCTCTACAGGACCTTGCAATGTGATTCTTTTCAGAACAACTCCAGGAATGACTAAGCACTACCTAGTTCCTCTGGTGTCAGGGTTATAGAGACTGATTTTTGATATGTTTCATTAGCCTTTTGAATTAATTAATCCACACCTCTTTCATTTACATTACAACCCCCTCCCCACCCATCCCCAACCCCGGTTGGAGAATGACCAATAGCTACACCTTGGATGGCTGCTTATGGGCATTTAAGATCCCAGTTGCTACGTACCTAAGAATGTCGCAATAGAATTTGGAGACTATCAATGTTTATGGGAGCACATATCCTTATTTTCTTCCATGGTGTGGCTGTTGGCTTTGAACCACTGACCTTGTAGTCAGCAGTCCAAAGATGCTCTCTCTATATATTTAATCAAAGAATGAGTCTAATTTAACTCTCACAATAACTAGTGAAACAGAGATTATTGTTCTAAATTGACAGGTGAGGATACTAGGCCCCGAATCATTAAATGACTTGGCCACAGTCACTGTTCGGAACTAAGTGTCAAGTTCAAACCCAAGTCTGCTATGTTTGAATTCATTGTTGCAACCACTGTGTCAATCCATCTCCTTGGTGGTCTTCCTCTTTTTGGTTGATCCTTTACCAAGCATGATATCTTTTCTCAGGAACTCGTGTGTACTGTCTAATGTATATGAGTATAGTAGATGTAAAATAGTTAGCAAAGTTCTTGGTACATGTTAAGTTTTTCATAATAATAACAGTTTTGTTTGTTTCAGGTGAACTTTTTTCATTAAAGGCTCCAATTCCATTTCAATTTTACTTTATAATAATAATATATATATAATAATATAAATACTTATAATAATAATAAACACTATTATTTGGGGGGCGGGGATAGAGCTCCTTTTCAGGAGTGGGAGGAGGAGGCCTCCTCATATTCTGTTTGCTTTGCTTAGCTTGGCTGACCTTGAAGCGTTCATAAGAAATAGTGAGAGTGGCTTGCTGATGAATGTAGAAAAAGGAGATTTTGACGGTCTGGTTGAGATTATGGGACACCTTATGGCTCTGAAGAAACGGCAGAGCAGCACAGATGATATGTTCGAGCCCTTGAAGCAGACTATTGAGTTGTTGAAGACCTATGAACAAGAGTTGCCTGCTACAGTGTTTAAGCAACTGGAGGTGAGTACCAAACTTCCTTTTCTTTTTTTTTTTTTTTCTCTGAGAAGAAAGGAGCGTGAAAGTGTCAGCATTTTTAAATGGGGTGGGTTGAAGTAGCTGAAAAGCAGGGGGGTCTTGGTGATGACTCGAAATGCGTGTTTCAGAGCGATAGTGAATAACATATCTATAATGTCTGGTACACTGGGGAAACTCAGTCAGTCATGAGAGAATATAATGCTGAATATAGATGAGAGAAGGGATATGTACAGAGTCATTTGGTTCCCCAAACTTAACAATGATCTACTTTTTTTTTAATTAATGAGGGAAAATCCGGTTTAAGTGATGTTAAATACTCCATGAGAAATTGTAGGGCTTAAGCAAGAATGAACAAATGCTCTTCACTAATATTAGCAAGATGATCACTGTGTTAATAGTGGAGGAATCCAAGGGCCTTCAAAAAGATTATAGGAATGTGGAATGAGAAAGATAATGGGATTTTTAAATGAACTTCTGGAAGCCCCCTTCTAGTGTCGACTCAGAGGTAGGAAGGAGGTAATCAGGAGTGTGGGCAACCGAGGTAAAAAAGCTGAGGAAGGTGGGGCTTGTAGAAAATGGGCCAATGGTACCACATTGATACCACATGACCTGTTACGATAGATGAAGACACCTGAGTTCAGTTCATCTTCAGATCTGTGGGGAAGAGGGAACACAGTGTGAGCCTGACCACACTGAAGCCTCTTCTGCAGGAGCTGCCAGAGAAATGGAATAATATTAAAAAGATGGCCATCACGGTGCGACAGCAGGTGGCCCCGCTGCAAGCGAATGAGGTGACCCTTCTCCGGCAGAGGTGCACGGCCTTTGATGTTGAGCAGCAGCAGTTCTGGGAACAGTTCCACAAAGAAGCTCCCTTCAGGTATGGGCCAGAGTGGCTGCTGTTGCTCCCTTTGCTTTTCACATTGGAGTTGTGCAGTCGTTGAAGCACATTGTGCCAGCTTTGTGTTTCAGCAGAGACCAGCTAGCAGTCTTCCCTCCCAGAAGGCTGTTCGGTTGGACCATGACACTGATGTGGGCACAGTCCTAGAATGGCTGTAAAGGGATAGACGAGCATTGTAAGAATATCCTGCCTGTAGAAAAAAATTCTAGGAATTGCTGTGTCTCTAATTGGTAAATATTGTATGTTATAAAATGACTAGGTTTTCACTAGGCTCCTGTGACAAACTGGTTCTGTTTTTAAAATTTAAAACGTGGTTGATAAACTTAAAAGTTTTCAAATAAAATTTTGGAAGACATTTTGTTCCTCTAAAAAGGAGAATTTCAGGGAAGGAATTTGCTTCAGAGTGTTTTCTATCTCTGCGTAGTAGTACTCTGATACTTCCCATAATTGCTTAAAAATTATTTTCATTTGCTTTAATTTTTACTGTTGTTGAGAATATACACAGCAAAACATAAACCAATTCAACAATTTCTACATGTACAATCCAATAACACGGACTAAATTGTTCAAGTTATGAAGCCCTTCCCTCTATCCTTTTCCAAACTGTTCCTCTCCCATTAACATAAACCACTTCTCCCCAAGTTTTCCAGCTGTTTTGAGTCACTGTTGTCAATTTGATCTCACCTCCATATTCTTAAAAGAATACACTGGGGCAGGGAGACCGCAGTCAGTGTGAGATATGAAAATAATAATGATTTATAATTTATCAAGGAGTCACGAAGGTGGGAGGAAGGGTGGATGGAAATGAAAAGAGCTGTTGCCAACGACTCAATAGAACATTGTCTAGAACATCAGACTGTGAGATATGACAAAATAATGATTTATAAATTATCAAGGTTTCATGAGCGGAGAGGGGAGTGGGGAGGGAAGGGGAAAATGAGGAGCTGATGCCAGGGGCTTACGTGGAGAGCAAATGTTTTGAGAATGATGAGGGTAATGAATGTACAAATGTGCTTTATACAATTGATGTATGTATGGATTGTGATACCAGTTATATGAGCCCCCAATAAAATTATTTAAAAAAAGAAGAGAGTTGTCTAGAAAAGAATGAAGGCAACATATGTACATATATGCCTGATACCATTGATGTATGGGTTGTTATAAAAGTTGTAAGAGCCCCCAATAAAATGATCTTTTAATAATAAAAAAAAGAATACACTGCCCAAACATTCTTTACTAGGTAAGCTAAGGTATAGTCAGGGATGTAAATAGCCTTGCTACCAGTCTTGGAGGAGGTATAGCCAGAGTACTCCTTAGCTGCAGGAATGGCGAAACTTCATCTTACATACTTTGGACATGTTGTCAGCATAGACCAGTCCTTGGAGAGGTCCTCTTGTTTAGTGAAGGAGAGGGGCAGCGGAAGAGAAGAAGGCCTTCAAGGTTGACACTGTGGTTGTGACAGTTGGCTCAAGCACAGGACAAATCATGAGGATTGGGCAGTGCGTGGTATTGTGCACGCATAGGCTCTCTCTGGGTCAGAAACATCTCAGCCAACTGTGGAACAAGACTATCAGTTACTCAAAGGCAAATTCAGTTTGAAGCTGAAAAAATTTAAAATAAGTCTACAAGAACAACCCTGAGTCTATCCCTCCAGAATTTCTGCAGCATGTGGAAGAAACAGCCTCGCTTGCTGAGAGTGATGAGGTCAAACACTGAACTTTTCAGTACAGATTACAACTCATTGTAAAGAAAACAAGAATCCTCACAACTGGACTAATTGGTAACATCATTATAAGCAGAGAAAATATGCTTTAAGTTGTCAACGATATTTCAAGTAAGGATCCACAATCAATGCTCATGGAAGCAGCAGTCAAGAGATGGAGTGACACATTGCATTGGGTGAATCTACTGCACAAGAACTCTCAAAAGTGTTGAAAGTAAAATGATGTTACTTTGAGGAATACGGTGCCTCTGACCAACGCCATAGCATTTTCGATTACCTCATTGAATAACATATAAGGAAGACTGAAGAAGAATCAATGCATTTGAATTATGATCCTGGCAAAGAATATTGAAAGTACCACAGTTGCCAAAAGAATAAACAAATCTGTCTTGAAGGAAGTACAGCCAGAATGCTTCTGAGAAGCAAGGTTGGTGAGAAGTTATCTCACGTACTTTGCACGTTATTAGGAAAGACTAGTCCATAGAAGAGGGCAGCATGCCTAGTAAAGTAGAGGGATCCAGAAAAAGACCCTCAACAAACTGGATGGACACAGTGGCTGCAGCAATGAGTCCAAGCACAAGAACAATGGTGAGGATATTGCAGGACGGGGCAGTGTTTCCTTTCGTTGTACACAAGGTTCCTGTGAGTTGGAACTGAATGTGTGCAAGAACAACAAAGACCGTTAGAATTTTGAACAAGATTGCTTTGACGCTATAGATTACTTTGAGTAGTATTACTATCTTAACAGTAATAAATCTTCCAAAGCATAAGCATGAAACATCTTTCCATTTATTTAAGCCTTTTGAAAGGAGCCCTGGTGGCCTAGTGAGTTATGTGTGAGGCTGCAAACCCCAAGGTGAGTGGTTAAAGACTGCTAGCTACTCCACTAATAGTTTTGCATCAACGGTCTCTTAAGGTGCTTTCAAAAGAGATTGCAAATGTGTTTATAGAAATAGCTTCCCAAAGAGGCTTCTGAGACAGCTTCATATAAAACAACACTATCTTGCTGCTGCTTATTTGTGTGTTTCGCAGAAATTCAGTACCCATCCTCTTTAGTAACATTACGTGTATATTATTAAATATTTTTTAAAGCTGTATTTTTTTTCTTAGCATTTGATACCTTCTGGCAGTAGAGATATTGCTACTCGTAACTGGGTTTTTGAAATTCACATCTGTTAATTTGACATGCAAATGAATGTTTGCAAGAGAATGCTTTGAAAATAAGAGCTCACAACAGTGTGCAAAGGAAATGTTACTGCAATTTCAGGGCATTTCTCTTCTTGTCAGGAAAACCATCAAGACAGGAGGAGAATCACGGATTTAGTGCTGAAGGGAACTCTCTTAGTGGTGTCAGCTTATAAGTTTTGTTTCACTTCTTAATTTTGTGTGTGTACTTCTCTGTGTTTACAGGTACCACATGTGGCAAATTAGTTTCATTCTTGCCCTCTTAGAAATGCCTAAAATACAAGCCCTAATACAATCTTCTGTGAATTCACATTATGTCTCTTGTTTAGATTGGAGAATTGTTACCACTTCAGTTTAGCTTCCAGTGAGCTTGTCTTTCTTTGAGGGAGAAAAAGAAAATGAGAGATGCTGGGTTGCCTGGATTTTCTTAATTTTCCCCAACAAGTTTTGCTTCATTTTTTTTAGCTCTCAATTCTGAAATGTGCCAGCATATCCCTAGCTTGAATATCTCAGAGTTCACAATAATTGACTAAGCCACCATGCTCAGAACTTTCTCCAGCTCTGACTGATCCTACCTACTTGAATGAAACAAATGTTTTATGTTCCTGCTCTGACCTTGAGCACACCTGTCCTAAACTTGAGCCATGATTCCATGACACATCATCTTCTTATTCACATCCAAACCAGGTAATCCACAAGTTTCCTAACCAAAGCATCTGATGACCCCTGTAAGCACCAACCCAAACACCTTGCAGTTTCTGGGTAACAACAAGACTCTATGTACTGCTCAGAGAGTGTTTCAAAGATCTTGTATGATTGCATGTTGTCAAGAGAAAACAAGGCTTTCCTAAGTGCCAATGCAGCAGATCTGAGGGAAGAAAGACCTTCTATTGTGTTTGGACAGTGTCCGTTGTCTCTTTGATAGCCAGAGACATGACAGAGTTTGTCATTGAATATCCCTGGGATTTGTCAATATCCTAAGATGTAGCATTAGTTCAGGTTGACCTTGTTATTTCAATTAATTGGACTCATCCACATGATTTGGCCTTCCATAGAGTAAATGAGATAGTGGTCTCAACTGTGGAGTCAACAAAAAATGATGTAAATGGCAGGGTTATAATATGGTACACATTCCTAGATCTTAAAGACTTCAAGCCTCAGGGACAGTTAGTGGGTTAAGCTTTGAGATGCTATCTACAAGGTCAGCAGTTCAAAACCAATCATTTGCTCTGCAATAGAAAGATAAGGCTTTTTACACCCTTAACAAGTTACAGTCGTGGAAGCCCACAGGGCAAGTTCTACTCTGTCCTATTGGGTCGCTCTGAGTTGGCATCTACACGAGGGCAATGCGTGTGACATCTGCATTGGGTGCTGTTTCTAACCCCTGCTGGGGAAGCAGTCTACATCTCTTAGAGAAAGTGGTGCTTGAGCCAATGGGCAAGTGAGAGTTAGCCAATAGGGAAAAAATTAGTGGAAAGCCAGGATATTCCAGGCAAAGGATGTAGCACATGCAGGGGCACAGAAGGATGAAAATGTAAGAAACAACTGCAGAAAGGTAAGTAATATATAGTTGAGATTCAAGAATGGGCATAGCTAAGTCAGAATGGGTATAGCTAAGTCCATGTGACAGGTTTTAAAAGTCCTAATTTTTTAATCTGATCTCAAGAACCATGACCAACCACTGAGAAATCTGAGCTTGGGAATAACATAATGTGAATACCACACTCTCATGACCGAGGACAAAAGAATGGAGTCAAACAGACATAAAGCCAAGTGCCTGACTGGGGAGCAGTTACAATGGCCCTGATAAGAAGTAGTGAGCCCTGACCTGAAGTAGTGATGATGAGAACGGAGAGAGAAGAGGGGGGGCAAGAAAGATTTAGGGGAACTGATTGAAAGTATGAAAGATGAAGGTAGAAGAATTGTTATTGTCAGCTGCTATCACATTGGTCCTGATTCATGGAGATCCCATTCGTAATGAAGCAAAATGCTAGCTAGTCTTGAAATGTCTCCAGGATCAATTGTAGACTGACTTATAGAATTTTCATTGGCTGGTTTTTATAAATAGATCACCAGATGTTTCTCTCCAGTCCATCTTAATCTGGGAGCTCTACTGAAGCTTTTCCAGCATCATAGCAACACTCAATTCACCTATGACAGATGGATGGTGCCAGAAATTCTGCAAGAAATCCACTGCCTGGGAATTGAACATGAGTCTCCCTCATGATAGGCGAGAATTCTACCACCGACCCACCAAGGTCCAACCTATGGAGGAGGAGGAGAGTCTAGGATAATTCCCCATCTTTAGTTTGGGCAAGTAGGTAGAAGTTGGTCCTGTTCCACTGGTCACTGAGATGGGAACCAAACAATGGAAAGGATGAGGTTTTTGAAGCACCACAAATTCAAGATTCGACAGATTGAGTTTTTGATATCTGTGAAACATCAAATGGAAGTGTGCCATTGTTCATTGTCTATATAAGCAGGGCACTGAGCTTAAAAATTACCAATGAGTAGCTTCCAAAGACTCCATCTAAACCACTTAGTCCTCACTCCATGTGCCCATGGAAGGCTGATCTGAACCCATCATTTTTCCAGGATCACCACATTTACATATCTCTTAATGATAGTTTTATTCATCCCGACACTAGGCATTTTTCTTTCAAATTAAAATACTTTTATATTGTGATTTAAGTTCCAAAGACTTGGTATACCATTTCCCCTCCCAGTATTTTCTTGTTCTGAGACTGTATTGTTCCCCCAGGGTTTGGAGAACTGCTTCAAGTTTATTAGACACATTAATCAGGTCCATGAAGATCCTGACAATTTTCTCGAGAGGCTTTCAATGGTAAGAGGGTTATGTGCTGTATGTCTAGGGGTTCCCTTCACTACTTAGGCCAAATTAGCTAATAGGTGTACTCTGCTAAGGGTATGATTCCACACATTTTAAAACGATAAACAAAAATGATGCCACAGGGTAGATGAAGTTTGGAAAGGGTTTGATAAATGGCCAATCCTTACAAATATTTGAGGAACCAGCATTGATTTAGGGATGTTCATATGTGCCAAGGAAGGAATGGTTAGCAAGATCATTTATTATCTTCTGTGTATACTTCAAATACTATAATAGCTCAGAGCATACTTAATAAATTATTCTTGAGTTAAAGTCCATTAATAAGTTAAACAGAATATGGGTTTTCAGAGTTTGTCTGACTTCTATAAATATTATAATAACACGAAGAAGCTCAATTCGCTCTCCAAACCAAAAACTCATTGTCATTGAGTAGGTGCCAGACACATAGTGACCCTTTAGGACAGGGCAGAACTGGCCCCGCACTGGAGGGTCACTATAAGTCAGTGGGTTTTTGTAGACTGTAAATCTTTATGGGCGGTGGGACTTTCTAACTGCAGCCCAATGCACCACCATGATGCCACCAGGGCCGTGATACAAAGGAACATTTAGGCACACAGCTAGACTTTGGGAATGAAAGATAAACAGAAAAACCAGTTTCTCCTTGGTGCTTTCTCTTGCTGGGCTGCTTGCCATGAGGATCGAGTGTTTCTTGGCATCCTATGCCTTTCCCACTGCTTTTTGTAAAGGAGAAAGCGTCTTGCCTCTGTAAATGATTTAAGCTCCTTTCCAACTAGGAGCCCCGGTGGTGCTGTTGGGTAAATGTACTGCTACTCACAAGGCCCACAGTTCAAACCCAGCAGATGCTCCATGGGAAAAGATGAGGTTGCATGTTCCCAGAAGGATTTACAACCTTAGAAACTCATAGGATCACCATGATTTCACATCAACTCAATGACAACACTCTTCTTTATGTTTGTTTTTCTCTCAGCTCTGCGAACTCCAACTTTGTGTTTCGTTCTGAAATATAGGAAGTCTCAAATTAGGAAAGCCAACCTTACGAACAGCCCTGTGGTGGCTGTTAGGTGGCATCAAGTCAGTTCTGACTCACGGCAGCTCTGTGTACAACAGAACAAAACGCTGCGCGGCCCGGCGCCATCTTCACAGTTGTTCTCATGTTTGAGCCCACTGTTGTAGCCACTGCGTCCGTCTATCTTGTTGAGAGTCTTCCTCTATTGCAGTACCCTTCTACACTACTAAGCACGATGTCCTTCTCCAAAGACTAGTCTTTCCTGATAACATGTCCAAAGTACCTGCGATGAAGTCTTGCCATCCTTGCTTCTAAGGAGCATTCTTCTAAGACATGTATTTGTTCTTTTGGCAGTCCATGGTACATTCAGTCTTCTTTGCCAGCACAATAATTCAAATGCATCAATTCTTGTTCATCAACTCATCAAAAACCGAATCAAACTCACTGCTGAGTCAATTCTGCCTCTTAGAGACCCTATAGAGCAGAAGACAACATGCCCTGTAGGTTTCCACGACTAACTCTTCATAGGAGTAGAAAGAGTCCTTTCTCCCTCAGAGCAGCTGGTGGTTTCAAACTGCCAGCCTTGCAGTTAGCAGCCAAATGCTTAACTAGTACACTCCCAGGGCTCCTCAACAACCTGTACTTAACTTTTAATGTTATGCAAATTTGCACTCAGGTTGCCATTCAAAATGAACCAGGCCTTATTTGTATCAAATTCTCCATCACAATCACCTTCACATGCTGTACATGCTATGCATTAAATCATTGAAAGTCTTCGAGTCATTTCTTGCACTGAAGTAAGGCAAAAGAAGTTCCATACGTACCTATTCCAACTTATCTACAAGCATGACTCAAAAGATATACTTAGGGACATATCTTGTTCCTAATCCCAGGGCTGCCTGTATTTTAGAGCTGAAGAACAGTGAAGATATGTGGATTAACATTTGTTTAGGCAATATCCAACCCTGTATGTGCCTGGGTTCCCTGAGGTATCCTGTTTTATTTTGTTTAAAGGGAAAAAAGCCCTCTTTGCATGATCCTCTTCTCCCACTCTTTAAAATTGTGGGTGAAAGTTTACAGAGCAAATTGGTTTTACATTCAACAATCCATATGCAATTTATTTGCGACATTGATTTTTTTTTCAATCCATTTCTCTTTATACTTCTTTCCTACCCATTTCGGCTATTGAAACTTTATTCCTGGTAAGTCCTGCCCTTTGAATCCCATCTCGTTGATTGTTCTAAGAACTGGGCATCTCCCTGGTGTTATTTTTCACCGTATAGACCTATCATTTGGCTGTAAGTTGAGTGGTGGGGTGGATTCAGTCCCAGGTTTCAAGGCTATCTCAGGGTCAAGGTCTCAGGGATTCCACTGGGTTCTATCAAACCAGGTATCCTGGTCATTTTTTATATTGGAGACCCAAACCTAGATTCTTATGGAACAGGAAGATGAAGCAGAGGACATGAGTCTTGGTGTGAGTTCTTAGTCTCTGTCCAGTGGATAGATGGCAGTGGCAATCGTGGTTGTGGGGCCCCGCCTGCTCCTGATGCTCATGTGGTAGACCAACAGGCAGGGACAACCTCCACTCCTTCTTGCTCACTTTCTCTTGTGCTGTTCCCACCTGCCACCCTCCATGCCACCACGGATGCTTGTGCCTATTCCTCTAACCTTGGATGTTACATGAAACGTGTTTACTCCCATTATTCTAAGAGATTCATCTGCAACCATAGCATATGAACCAAAACCGTTTTAGCTGGAACAAGCAGGAACATTGTTTAGAGTTTGATTCAGATATAACAAGCATCAACGTTAATCTGACATTAATTCAATGGTATGCATAATGATTATTGTTTTCCATGGTAATTGGGCTTAAGTATAAGCAGTTCAGGTAAATAACTTTAATTAGAATTACTTTCCATCTATGAAGTCAAATATTTCTAAAGACAAGTAAAATATAGGGTCGTTTAAGAAAAGAACTCTGTATGCACACAAAGGCACAAACATCTGCACATTGGATTGTAGATAATGGTCAATTGTCCTAATTACCCATTTTTTCCTAAGGTTCCTTGGTTATTCAGCCTCAAATTCCCTGTTTTGATTTTAGACATAACAATCTATTCTTCCTTAAACCAACGTGTCTCCAAAATCTATTCCTACCAGCTCCTCCTCCCCAGACACCAGGCACAGCTTGGTGATTGGGAGAGGAAAATGAGATGACCCTTGACTTCCTGAGTTAAGACACGTTCCTGCTCATGCAGACATGCCCATAGCTCAAGAAATGAAATCCAGGTCTTTCTTGATGCTGTGTCCAAAGCAAATGAGCTTTGAAGTCTCGCCGTCTTTACTTCACGTTGGCTGCACATTAGAATTGCCTGGGGAGCTTTCCAAACACTTTTGAACTGCTTCCTCATGGATCTACTCATGGTTGATGAAGTAAAACTGAATGGACCTGAATTTGTAAGACATAGATATACCAGAGCAATAACTGGAACATGGGAAATTATGGGTCAATGTCCTACTAGAAACTTTATCTTCCTGTTTGAAAGTAAACCCATCATGTGAGAGGCCTGGTAGGGCTTGATCAGGGGCAATGTAACCGAGAGGAATTACTGAAACCCAAATGAAGGCTGAGCATGATAGTGGGACAAGAAGAAAGTCAAAGGAAATAAAGGAAAGAACTAGGAGGCAAAGGGCATTTATAGATGTCTAAATACAGGCATATAAATATGTAAATATATTTATATAGGATGGTGGGGAAATAGATCTACGTGCATATATTTATAGGTTTAGTATTAAGGCAGCAGAAGGACATTGGACCTCCACTTAAGTACTTAACTCAATGCAAGAACACTTTGTTCTATTAAATTGGCATTCCATGATGCACACCTTCCCTACATGATCGGGGCATAAGGAAATGTGGTGAAGAAAGCTGATGGTGCCCGGCATCTGGGGTCTTAAAGGCTTGCAGGTAAACAAACAGCCATCTAGCTCAGAAGCAATAAAGCCCACATGGAAGAAGCACACATGCCTGTGTGACCACGAGGTGTAGAAGGGACCAGGTATCAGGCATCAAAGAACAAAAACTCATAGTAAATGAGGGTGAGTGCAGAGTGGAGACCCAAAATCATCTGTAGGTAACTGAACACCCCCTTACAGAAGGGTCTCAGGGAGGAGACGAGCCAGTCAGGGTGCAGGGTAGCAACAATGAAACATACAACTTTCCTCTAGTTCTTAATGCTTCCTTTCACCCCCGCCTCCCCTCCCCTCACTATCATGATCCCAATTCTACCTTACAAATCTGGCAAGACCAGAGGATGTACACTGGTACAGATAGGAACCAGAAACACAGGGAATCCAGGACAGATGATCCCTTCAGGACCAGTGGTGAGAGTGCCATACCAGGAGGGTGGAGGGAAGGTGGGATAGAAAGGGGAAACCACTTACAAGAATCTACATATGACCTCCTCCCTGGGGGATGGACAACAGACAAGTGGGTGAAGGGAGACGTCGGACAGTGTAAGATATGACAAAATAATCATAATTTATAAATTATCAAGTGATCATATGGGAGGGGGAACCAAGGAAAGGGGGGAAATGAGCTGGTACCAAGGGCACAAGTAGAAGGCAAATGTTTTGAGAATGATGATGGCAACAAATGTACAAATGTGCTTGACACAATGGATGGATGGATGGATGGAATGAGATAAGAGTTGTACGAGCCCCCAGTAAAATGATTTTTAAAAAAGGAAAGAAAGGCAGGCCATCTCGTGTGTAGCATAACGACCAAATCTCTTGATTGGCAGTTGCAAATATTGGTGACCCACTCAACGATGGGGTGCTCTCCACAGCCCTGGCAACAACAGAGTTTCAACCCATATTCTTTTCTCATTCCATTTATACTTCTGCTTCATCCATAATTTTAAAATTCTGTCTGTTCTGATTTGACTGCATTGCTCATGACCCTGCCAGACTACCCCCCAAAATCATGGTTTAATCGGTGTAGGAAGCAGCCTGGGAATGGAGAGCTTTTAAAGCTTCCAATTTCTACTGTGTAGTCAAGGCTGAAGACCACTACCGTAGGGAGAGAAACGACATTCGTTTCTAAATGTTTCAAGGCTGCCTACCACTTGGCAGGATTTTAGCTCAACAATTCCTGCAATAATATGATGGTGCTCTTTGGTGTCAAATAGTCTCTGGAAGCCAACAGCTCAGTTAAAGAAAAAGAGAAAAGAAAAAAAGGTAAGAGGGTTTGAATAAAGGATCTACTGCCCTCCATCTGGGTGGGAGGTTGGGGAATGGGAGGAATAGTATTGTTTTCTCAGATGTACAGACCAGGTCCAAACATGAAGTTTCTCTTGAATTGCCTCTCTTCCGGTCTGTCTTCTCCTCATCCCTGCATATATTTTCTTCAAGAAAGTCATTGATCTTTCTTGGAATATGAAGTATTTAAAGATTTCAGATGGTGTTACTTTGGCGATTCTATCAAATACACCCCCCTCTGCTCTGTCCTTACAAAGGAAAAATACTGTGTCTTCCAGGTTTGACAGCACTGACCCTCATCAAATGCTCGATGCAAAACACATAGCCATCCAGCAGATGGAATCTACCATGGCCTCCATCTCTGAGTCGGCTGGCTTGTTTGAAGTCAGTGTTCCTGACTACAAGCAGCTAAAGCAGTGCAGGAAGGAGGCTTGTCAGTTGAAGGAGCTCTGGGACACAATTGGAATGGTGACCTCAAGCATCCATGCCTGGGAGACCACTAAATGGAGGGACATCAACGTCGATGCCATGGACCTCGAGTGCAAACGTTTTGCCAGGCACATCCGGAGCCTTGACAAAGAGGTCAGGGCCTGGGATGCCTTCACAGGCCTGGAAAACACTGTGTTGAACACCCTGACCTCCCTGAGGGCAGTGGCTGAGCTGCAGAACCCAGCCATCCGGGAGCGGCACTGGGGGCAACTGATGCAGGCCACTGGGGTGAGCTTCACCATGGATGAGGATACCACCCTGGCTCACCTCCTGCAGCTCCAGCTGCACCACTTTGAGGATGAGGTCCGGGGCATTGTGGACAGGGCTGTAAAGGAGATGGGCATGGAGAAGACCTTGAAGGAGCTGCAGACCACGTGGGCGGGCATGGAATTTCAGTATGAGCCCCACCCTCGAACCCACATCCCCCTCTGGCGGTCTGATGAAGACCTCATTGAGATCCTGGAGGACAACCAGGTCCAGCTTCAGAACCTGATGATGTCCAAGTACATTGCTTTCTTCTCGGAGGAAGTGTCGGGCTGGCAGAAGAAGCTCTCCTCGGCGGATGCTGTCATCTCAATCTGGTTTGAGGTGCAGCGCACATGGTCCCACCTGGAGAGCATCTTCATTGGGTCTGAAGATATCCGGGCACAGCTACCTCAGGTACCTGCTAAGGATATTGTTCTCTCTCCCAGTTCTCTTACCTAGGTCACCGGTGATCATCCACTGCTGCCTTCTCTGTGTTTCTCTTCCCCCTTGGCTTTACTCACAGGCACCTCCAACAGATGTTGACATTGCAAGCCACTGAACACGAGACCGAGGAAATGGAGAAGAGAGACTCTCTTGTCAGTTTGTCCCAAGATGCGTAGGAAAAAGAATGAAGAACTTGTTGTTTTGTTTTGGTTCAGTGTGTTTGTTTTTAAAATATTTTATTGTGATTTTGGAGAATACCTATGTGGCAAATTCGACTCTCGTTTAATGATTTCTCTGTGCAGCGTTCCGTGACACTGGCTGCACGTCCCACAGTGTGTCGGCATTCGTGCTCTTTCTAGTCTGGTCTCCATTAGTGCAGCCGTATTGCCCCTTCACCTGCTCACCTTTGGTCTAGGGGAAGTGGTGGCCATTGAGTCTCATTTAGACGATTGTTCAGAGGAGCATAATGTTCACAAGTGGTGTTATTTAGTTTATGATCCACTCCGTCCTTTGGCTGATAGGAGGCCTCATGAGAGTGATTTTAGTTTTTATTTTGAAGGTTATATATCAGGGGTTAGGGAGCCATGGTGGCACAGTGGTTATGTGTTGGGCTGTGACCTAATGGTCAGGAGTTACTCCCGTAAATAGTTACCGCCTTAGAAACCTACGAAGGGGTTACTGTGAGTCATCCTTGGCTCAATGACAGTGAAATACCAGTGGACAGTCTCAAGGTCCCTTTTAGTCTCTGCCAGCACTGTACACCTGGCCTTTTGAAAAGAAATTTGACTTTTGCTCTGCTGTTTCTCCCTCACTATCGGGAACAATCTATTGTGTTCCTAGTTTGTACTGGTAGCCTGGTGTCAAGGTAGCTGAGGTTGTGGCTCACAGACTTTTTGTTCTAAAGACAAGTTTCTTCTTTAATTCTTTGGCTTTCTTCTTCCTCTTTTGCAACAGACACTAAGAGGCATTTTAGATGATCCATCACAAATTTTACAGACTCAGATGCTACTCACAAACTAGGATGTAGAACACTATCTTTGAGCTATGGTGTTCCAATTGCCCAAGCTGCCCTCTGAGGAACCTGTTGTTGCTGTTGTTGCTGTTGTTGTTGTTTAAATGTGTATACAAGAAAGGATATTGAACATATGAAGGAGTACTCCCCACCAAACGAAAATGTTTTCAAAGCTAAATATTTTTACAAAACAACCTTATCACCTTTAAAATGCTCTCCATTATACTTAATGCATTTGTGAAATCTGCGATTTTATTCTTGGAAACATTTTTCAATCTCATCTGTTTGGATGGCTGACAGCACCACCCTCATTTTTTTCTTCATCTCTTCTATGTCATCAAATCACTGTCCATTCATGTACGTCTTCATGCATTGAAGCAAAAAATAGTCACATGGAGCAAGGTCGGGTGAGTAAGGTGTGGGGGTGCAAGAGAGGCATGCTATTTTCTGCCAAAAAATGGGGCACTGAGATGGCTGTGTGAACAGGTGCATTGTCGTGGTGGCAGAACCATTGCCCTGTCTGCTATAAATCAGGCCTTTTTTGTTGTACACTGTTATGCAATCACTTCAGAACCTCTAAATAGAAAGCTTGATTAACAGTCTGACCTGGTGAAACAAACTCCAAATGCACTATGAGTTGACATTTTTGTTGTTGAAATGTTCAGGATGAAGTTTGTCATCAACCGACAGTTCATCTTTTTAGAAACGAGAAAACCACTCCTACACTTCAGTTTTTCCCATAACACTGTCCTTGTAAGCTGTTCAATATCACAACAGCTTCTGTGACATTTTTCCCAAGCAGGAAACAAAATTTCAAAGCCACACGCTTTTCCCTTAAATTGGCTGTGTTAGTCCAGGTTGACTAGAGACACAAATCCAGACACTCATATATATATATATATAAGAGGGAACTTTATATCAAGAAGTAATTATGCATCAATAAAACATCCAGCCTAGTCCAGATCAAGTCCATAAATTCTATATTAGCCCATGAATTCCACTTCAGACTTATGCAGCACATGCAGTGATGCTGAATGCAAGATCACAGGCCAGTGGGTGGAAAGTCCTGTGGGTCCATTGGTGGTAAAAGCATCTCCAGGGCTCTGGCTGCCATCAGTGTGCTTCCATGTGGCTTTTCAACAACAGGAATGTGCAGCAGAGAGAGTGCGTGTGTCCCGCCTTCAGAGAGGAAGAGAGGAAGACTCCTAGAAGCCTCATGAGAAGGCCACATCCACAAGGAGTCATCAATCAGGCTGTGACCTATGACCTATAACCCATTTATCAAGTTGACATGAAATTATGTAACTGCCACATCAGCCATCACAGAAAACGAGGTTCTAGCAAAACTGCTTTCATGAAAAATGTCACTGTGACCAGAGAGAACCTTCCCAGTTGACACCACTAAGTGCACTAACTCAGAGTGAGTTGCTCAATGCAGGGAAAAATGCATACTGCACCCCCCACCACACACACACACACACACACACACACACACACACACACACACACGAGATTTCCTCTATATCCTTTTAATACAGCAACTTCCTAGCTTACAAAATGTCACATGCTGCCCGGCATTGCTTAGAATTTGACGCACATCCCATCAAAACAGGACATTTGTCAGCCCATCCCACAAAACGTCTTTGATGAAATAGGGTCTAGATTAATGGTGGTAGATTTGCAGTGGAAAAAGGACAGCAAATCATTCCGCTATGACAACTGTAATTAATCAAATTAAATAAACCAGATTTTATTTCTTTAAAACGCTAGTGATTGAAGAGGAGCAGGTTAAATTAGGAGATGAAGGTGGAGGTGGAGACTTTCGTAGAGATGGTAAAGGAGACTTCTGAGAAATTTCAGTAAACATGGTAAAGAATATTGACAATGCTAAACAAAGCCCATGGCCATTGAGCCAATTTTGACTTCTGGCAGCCCAATCAGAGTAGGTATCTCTCATTTTTAAGCAGCACTGTGGGTTTGCATGTAAAATATGTCAATATGTTTGTTTTCTTTGTACTAACAACATGCTAATAAGAGGCATAATAACATCAATCATACTCATACAACAATAGTCGTTACTTTCATTCACTCTGGATATTTCGCAACTTTTGTTCACGTGTACACATTTTTTTACATAATTGCTCGCCTGGTGTAATTACAATTTGCTTTTCATCGCTTGCATTTTAGAACACGTGTCAGATATACACTCCTATAACCTTGATGCTTTTTTCATCTTTACTTGGAGCAAGACATTGCACTGAGGAATTTTAACTTATTTTCCTGGTGGTCTTATTTTAAAATCTTCTAAGGAGAGAGGGAGTGCTTCTTAGATGTTGGTGCAAAGGCTGGAAGACGAGATGCTCTCCGCTTGAGTCTTAACTCCTCCGCTTACACCCATGAGTTCTTGGGCAAGTTATTTAACCTCTTGGTGTCACAATTTTCTCATTCGTGACCTGGGAATAAAGAATGGTACCTACTTCTGGGACTTCCTCAAAACGGTACACCTAGTAAGTATAATTATCACAGTTGTTAGATAATAATAATGCTATCAACTCTTCCCCCGTGCCGAGTCTTCAGCTAAAGCACTCTGCATATTTATCCTCTTGCTTAATCAGAAGGACAGTACTAGGAATGTGTGCATCTTTGGGGGGAATTGATGACCCTTAATTACTGTTGGCATCATAGTAGTATATTTCCTAAAGAAGAGCTTATTTTGGTGATGACGACTTTTGCTTAAGCTCAGAAGGAACATCGGAACCAATATCTCTCTGACTTAGGAATTGTGTGTTCTCAAAATGTGGTTGGGACCCCTAGGAGACCCTTTAGAGGGGATCCACAAGGCCAAAACAGTTTTGAAGATAATCATCCTAAAAAGTTCTTTGTTATTTTTTCATTTTAATTCTGTTTCTTTTATAAGCATATGGTGAGGTTGTCCAGAGGACACGTGTGTGATGTGGGTTCCACAATAGATTGACCACAGAAGCAGAGATGAGAATCTGGTTGTATTCGATTAGCTCAAACATTAAAGATTATTGCCACAATATGTTAGGGGGGAATGCCACTTTCCTCATGAATTTATTTTATTTTGCAAAATATAGTGATTTTAGGTAAAATATGTTAGGTTCATATATAATAACCCAAAAAACAAACTCCCTCCCATCAAGTCAATTCTGAGGCATGGTGACCCTATAGAACAGGGTAGAACTGTGGACTCACATTTGAGGGGATACCCCCAAAGCCGGGAAAAAGCTCTGTTGGGTGGAGCTTTTGTAGTACACGTATTTTTCCTGCTAGGCTAGCATGTATCAACTTGCTCTGAGTTAGTGCACCCAGTGGCTTCACCTGGGAAGGTTCTCTGGTCACAGTGCATTTTTTTGTAAAAGCAGTTTCCCTCGAACCTTGTTTTTTTGTGTGATGGCTAATTGAAGAGACCGGCATGTGCCTGCTTGGGGAAAAATGCTCCAGAAACTGTTGTGATGTTGAACACAGCTTACAAGGACAGCCCTATGGGGAAAGTTACTCCATGTAACTTCTTTTTGCTTCAATGCATGAAGACGTACATGAAAGGACAGTGATTTGATGACATTGAAGAGACGAAGAAAAAAATGAGGGTGCTGCTGTCAGCCATCCAAACAGATGAGACTGAAAAATGTTTCCAAGGATGGAATCGCAGATTTGACAAATGTATTAAGTGTAATTGGCTGGGAGGGGGGAAGAATCCCATTTGGGGGGAGGAGTTACCCCCTCTTGTATATGTGTGTTTGTGTGTGTGTGTGTGTATGTGTGTGTGTGTGTTTAATTTCTCAATTCTAACTCCTGATAGAAAAAATATTGGCAGCTGTCTTGGAGCTCTCAATAATTTTAGATACTGTAAATGGATTCTGAAGCCAAAAAGGGGGTGGGAGCAAGAATTGAGAACTGCTATTGCTAGCTAAGGTCTTTTTGTGTCTGTGGGTAATCTCTCTCGGACAACCAGGAACAAGTACATGCTTCTGACTGACATGTTACTGGTAACATCAAGGGTGCCTCCCGAAATTGAGGGAAATGGTATTTAATTTCTTCTCACACTTTCATTTGTAGGACTCAACAAGATTCGAGGGCATTGACATGGACTTTAAGGAGCTGGCTTATGATGCTGAGAAAACTCCAAATGTCGTGGAAGCTACCAACAAATCAGGTCTTTATGAGAAACTGGAAGATATTCAGAGCAGGTGAAAATTGTCTTGCTGCCCTTTTGTGGTGGAAGGGACAGTGTTTACTTTTTCTCCTTCTGTCTTTAGGCTTATTTAGCTGAGTGAATGAGTAAGTGAGCGAGCGAGTGAGGTTGCCTGAGTATGTCCCTTGGATGTTTGGGGACAGAGGGTCTGGCGTTAGGTGCCACTGAGCCGGTTTCCACCCATAGTGACACTGTGCACAACAGGATGACCCATCAAACGGTCCTGCAACCTCGCAATGGTTCCCACACCCCAGTCCATTGTTGCAGCCATGGTGTCTGTCCATCTCATTGAGAGCCTTCCTCTTTTTTGGCCCCTGCACTTTATCAAGCTTGATAGCCTCCTCCAGGGAGTGGTGTCTCCTGACAATATGTCTAAAATATGTAAGACGAACTCTTGACCTCCTGACCTCTAAGGAGCACGCTGGCTATTCTTCTTCCGAGACAAATGTGTTTGTCCTTTTAACAGTCCATGGTACTTTTGGTACTCTTCTCCAGCACCACAGTTCAAGTGCATCCATTCTTCTTAGGTATTATTAGAAGAGAATTCAAAAATGTTTGCAAAAGTACATTGACATGGAGCTGCCAGAAATTTAATCCCAACTTACTTGTGGACCTGGAACAGGGGACAGCAATGCTGACGTCAGAGAGGTCTGACTAAAAGCAGAGGGTACCAGAAAGAGGCTTCCCTAAGTTTATTGACCATGCAAAGGCATTCGACTGGAAATCATAACAAATTATGGCTAATATATTGAAGAAGGGAAATTCCAGGACACTTAATTGTGCTCATTTGGAACCTGTACCTAGGCCAAGAGGCAGAAATTTGAACACAGAAAGGTATACTTATGTGTGGTTTGAACTGTTAACCCTGGCAGTATAGTGGGTTACGCATTGGACTGCTAGCCACTAGATCAGCAGTGTGAAACCACCAGCCACTACACAAAAGAAAGATGAGGCTATTTGCTCATATAAAGATGTGCAGTCCTGGGCAGTCATTGGGGAAGTTCCGCTCTGTCCTATAGGGTCACTATGAGTTCAAATGGACTTTATAGCAATGAATTAGTGAACGTGGTTTAAAATCAGAAAAGGTGTGGGTAAGGACCTTATCTTTTTACCACATTTATTCAGTCTGTATGCTGAGCAAATTTGTAGGCTGAGAAGCTGGACCGTATGAAGAAAACTGCATGACCTCAAGATTGAAGGAACGTTCAGTAACAGCCTCTGGTGAGGAGCAAAAGATCACCCTGGCTAGTTGAAAGTAGTGAGGACCGAAGCGCTTACTGAGGAAGATCACAGACCACAGCCTTGAGTACGGATTACCCCCCAACATGAAAGAGAAATCCTCACAAGCAGACCAGTATCAGCATCCTGATAAACAGAGAAAAGATTGAATCTGTCAAGCATTTACTACCAATGGTAGCAGCGATCAAGAAATCAAATGAGACACTGCGTTACACACTCTGCAAACCTCTTTAAAATGCGTCAAATAACAGGCACCATTTCGCAGTCTGAGGAGCACCCGACTTACCCACACCCAAACCTACTGCCATCAAATCATTTCTGACTCATAATGACCCCTGAAGGGTTTCCAAGACTATAAATCTTTGAGGAGGAGACAGCCTATTTTTCCTTCTCCTGAGCAGCTGGTGGGTGTGAGCCTTTGACTCTACCATTAACTGCCTGTGCTTATCCTACAGTGCCAGCAGGGCCCCTGACTGAAGTCAGCAGTGGTATTGTTCAAACACCTCATCTGGATGTGAAAGTTAAACCATTCACAAGCTAAATGAAAAAAAAATCGGTGCCTTTGAATGATGGTGTTGGTGAATAATATTAAATGTACCTGAACTGCCAGAAGAATGAACAAATGTGTCTCGGAGGAAGTCCAGATAGAATGGTCCTTATTAGTGAAAACTGCACGGCTCCAGTTCATATACTTTTTCTCTGAAAAAGGACGTCACGCTTAGTAAAGTAGCAGAAGGTTGACAAAAGAAAATCCACTCCCAACAACATGATTGACACAGTAGTTACAACGATGGGCTCAAACAGCAAAGCTTGTGAAGATGGTGCAGGACCAAGCAAGGTTCTCTAGTGTTGTACTGGGGTCACCAGGCGTCAGGACCAGTTTGAGATCACCAGACCACCACAACATTAGAAGTGTTTATGCTAATGATGTAAGGAGCTCGTGGGGGAAGCAAATGCCTACTAAATGAAAGCCTGGCAGCTCAAGGCCTCCCAGAGGCACCGTGGTGATCTAGCTCTGAAAAAATCACAACCGTTTAAAACCCTATGGAGCACAGTCCTACTTGGACATAAATAGAAATGCCATGAGTTAGCATTAACTCCCCCACAACTGGTAACTGGTGTCCTAAGGTAACTATATCATTATGGATGCTTGCAAGCATCCATAAATGCTCCTTGTGCTGATTTCTCCATAGATTTTGTATTTGCACACATTTGTACTTTGGGAATGCGCATACATATGCCAGTGGGCCCAGACACACTCATTGAGGAAAGACTATGTTCTTTCCCACAGATTGTCCCTGTGTGAGAAGGCGCTGGCAGAGTACTTAGATACCAAGAGGCTGGCCTTTCCTAGGTTCTACTTTCTCTCCTCTGCAGACCTGTTGGACATCCTTTCCAATGGCACAGCTCCACTGCAGGTGAGCAAGCAGTGTGCAGAAAATTCCAGACAGTGGGAGGCTCCCTGAAGAAGAGAGTTTGAGGTTCTCCTTTCTGCTTCCTATCTCTAGCAGTGTGTATATTTCAAACCCGTGTTTCCGTCATCCCAAACCTCAGACCGTTTTTCATTCCCGCCATTCCTGATGCTCAGGAGACCCTCCAGCTCGTCTAGGGGCCAGGGTCATGTGTAATTGGAGAAAAGTTGGAGGGTGGTAAGCCTTTAGGAGGAATACAATTGGCTCTTTCTGGTGTCCCTTTTAACACTGCAGGCTGGGACGGCAGGGTAGAGAGGGAAGCCCAAGCACATCCAGAGTAAAGTGGAAACATTGAGGATGGCAAGGTTGGGAGGGGCTGAGTCTTTGCAAGACACACAGTTGGCTCTGTCTAGCTTCCTTCTAGAAGCCCTGATGGTACCGTGATTAAGTACTTGGCTGCTTCCCAGAAGTCACCAGCAGCCACTCTACAGCAAACATGTGTGAGAGTCTGCTTTTGTAAAGACTTGACGCTCTGGAACCCTAAGGGGCAGTTTTACTCTCTCATCTGTGGGGCACTATGAGCCAGATTAACAGCAGTGAGTTTGGCATCCCTGCAAACACTCCTGCCAGAGGTGCCCGTGTAAAGGGGAAATCCTGCCATCCATAGCCAGGATTTCTGTATACCTTGACCTTGCTTTAGACTCCCTTGTTGCTTTGCCACACCAGAGAGGTCCCAATGATTGGAATGACTGCTTCCACAGGCCACCATCACCACTGACCTTCACCTTCCAAATTGGAATGTGTTATAATTATTTTTCCACTATGGCCTCTGCTTATTTCTTATTGTACACTCCAGTCTGGTTCCATGTGTGTTAGTTTGGGTAGAAATTAAGCAAACCATTATAGCTCATGCATGATGCCCATTAGTTGTATATTCCTTTGACCACTTCTGTCAGATCCAGTTGGCTCCCGTCCTCGCTTCACTTCCTTCTAAGTATTTTGTGTCCACCCATCCATCTTTTACAATGATTGTCACATGGCAAGTACCTAAGCAATACTAATAAAGATTGTGCTAAACACATTCATCAATCCTTCTGCTTGCCTTGCCTCAAAGGTGCAACGCCACCTTTCTAAACTCTTCGACAATATGGCCAAGATGCAGTTTCAGTTTGATGACGCTGAGAAACCAACCAAGATAAGCCTTGGCATGTACAGCAAAGAAGAAGAGTACGTGCCCTTCAGTGAGCCTTGTGACTGTAGTGGGCAGGTAAAGAAAATGCCCTTTTGTCTGCCTTATACCTTTACTCTCAACTACCTGAATGCAGTATGTTTTGACCTTGGGGATAGTCCCTCTGACCTTCAGGCAGAACTAATCTGCCTGCCCCAGAACTTCCAGCTACCTTTGACTGGAAGTGACTTTGAAGTGCAATGTGCTGGTTTGCACATTTTCCTCTTCCTGGGAAGGACACTTGCCAACATTCTTATCTCTCCCTGACCCAAAGATCTGTGCAGAGAGGACTAACATGTACATACACAACTATCCCAGGCAACAAGGACAGTATTTCAAGATGATTATTGCCGCCAGGAGACTTAAACACAACAGTGCCTCAAGCACACCACAGGGGAATCTGGGCCACTGACAACTTCCCTGAGAACAAAATGGCCTTTGAAATCAATGACTGTCTTGAGATGTCCCCTCCCTGTACAAACGCACCATAGAATCACTTCCACTCTCCTGCTAGACCTTCCCATTGGAGAACCAACTGCCACGCAGTTCTAAGATCCATTATCTCCAGATCGTGAGTGTCCAACTCAAGCAACATGGACCAGGGGCTTACTCTCTCCCCAAACCTCTTTTCCATCCTTTTGTATCACTGCTGAAATATAAATTGAATGTTCTTTATCCTAAATGAGCAATCAAAGCATCATCCTTTGGGTCTATCAACCAGTTAGTTCATTTTAACAGCTGAAGAAAAGAAATTTTGTGTGGTTCTACCTTAATCCACATGTATCTTAGAGAGCACTCTATTATCAGAAAATGATCAGAAATTCTGGGTTATATGTGATTGGCCCTGGGAGTTGATTCAGAGTTCATTCTTTTTGTAGACCTATAAAATAATTAGTTGGAAAATTGTTTACCTCTCTCAGGGACTTCCTTACAGAGAGCAACCCAGATTTAGATTTCCTTGAATGAAGCCAGGGTCATGGTGTCTCCCCCTGACCTGCTTCTCTGACTTATGTTTTCCAAGTGGGCTCATCATTCTGTTTTGTTAAGGCCAGTTCTCACTTATTACTACCCTCAGTTACACAAACAAAACATCTCTGTGCTTTCTGAAGCCATGCCGGGTTCCATTTGATCATTGTTGATCAAATCCCCAGTGCTCAGTGTCTGATCCAGGTTCTTCTTCCAGGTAGAAATATGGCTGAATCATGTGCTTACTCACATGAAGGCGACCGTGAGGCATGAAATGACAGAAGGTGTAACTGCCTATGAAGAAAAACCGAGAGAGCAGTGGCTCTTTGACTACCCAGCTCAGGTATTTTCTTACCCAGGCCCTGACGAATCCCTGTCCTCCACTGAGCTGTCTTCCTCAGTAGCCTCTGTTGTACTACCAGAACTCCTAGACATAAGACTCACATTTTGTTTCACAGTCAGGAGATGCTCGACCCCCTGTCGTCTATAAGTGTCAGCAAGAGAAGGGGGGATCTTGTCATTCGTTGTCTAATTTCACCTTTACTTTGGAAGATCAGAGGATGTCCATTTTGACCCTGATTGGCTACAACAGAGAGAAAGTGTGACCAATTCAATTAATACTCATTGAACCAGTCCATTTAGTATCTGCTGACCTTTGTGCTAACATACCCAAGACACCCATAAGAAACAAGACAATTTGTCTCTGTCCTCCTGGAGTGTGTAGGTTAGTGTGGAAATCAATCAATCACAAATGTACTTGGTGTGAGGTAATAGGTGATATAGGGTACCCTAGGACCATATTACCCGTACTAGTTCGTGGGATCCGGAGACAACCACTTAGAATAGGATGTTTAAGCAGAGATTTAACAGAGGAGCTAACAAGTCAAAGATGGAAGGAAAAATAATCAAGTGTGGGCTTGAGTATGGGTAAGGGCTCAGAAGAAATGGAGATCATGCGGTACTTGAAAAACTGAGATGAATTGATTGTGGGTGACATAGAGTATGGAAGTGAGCAGCATGGGAGAGCACATGTATTCTGGGGAGGAAAACAGAAGCCACATTTTAGAAACAGCATTAAGGAGTCCAACTTGATTCTAAGGTTCAAATCCTTTACAGGGTTCTTAGGAGGAGAATTGGAGGAGAGAGCTAATGAGATTTTTTTTTTAATGACATTGGCTATAATATACCACTCCATTTTTCCTCAATACTGATTTTAGTACATGTTGGGGAATGAACATTTGGTGGTAACTGAATCCATAATAGTAGACCAGGATGCCCTTGGAAAGTATGTAGCATGTAGTGAGAGTATAGGACAAGTCATTGTTCACCATTCAGAGGCTCAGTATGCGAGGAAGAACCAGTGAAGCAGAAACAGGCATGATCTCTTCCTAGACAAAAGAAAACCCTGGAGACCGTACTTATGGAAACCAAAAAAGAAACGTAATGGGAGGTAAGAGGGTGAAAATGCCAAGTGCTTCTAGAACAGCAAGTGAACTGAAGAGGCCCCAGGAGAGAGCCAGTAGGCTAGGATGGAAGCCAGCACGCTGTGGGGAGCTCAGTCAGACAAAGGTGGGGAAAAGCTGATGTGAGGGTGGAAAACTCAAGAGACATGACTGTGAAGGTGAGACATAGGCCAGTACCGCTGGGGAAAACAGGTATTTCTTAACATTAGACTTGGAGCATCCCTTCAAGCCATTCAAATAAGGCCATCAATGCAGGAAGAACTTTTTCAATAGGGTCAATATGTATAAATTCTAAGGCAAAAAAGGAAAAATTGGGGAATTATGTGTTTTACTGTATCAGGAGTATCAGCATTTTGAGGCATGAAAATGACCTCTTGCTATTGCAACAGGGATCATTTAGCACAGCAGCTTCCAAACAAGAGGGTACTGGAGGGGAGCAAGGACATGAATTTCCCACCAGGAATAATCAAAATTATGGGCATTTCCATATTATGTTCTCGAAGAAGTAGTATTTGAATCCCCTTATTTTCCATTTATTTATTTTTAATCACTGAAAAATGTAAATAACACTGACCACATTGAATTTTGCTGTTATGGTTATATTTGGGGAAGTGAACATTTGATGGTAACTGTCCAAAACAGTAGATAAGATCGGCCTTTTCAGAAATGGTGTGGGGGCCACATGTGACCTCCTCCAACTGCTAAACTGATTGCCACAAGGCCGAGGTCACAAATGCCTTCACCCCCCATCCCCTTTCACCCTACTCAGTCGCCAACTAGCCCTCCCTCAGCAACCTCTGCTTTTCTGCCAGGTTCTGTGATTCATTGTGATAGTCACCCAGAACTCAATGACAATATTCACCAGCACAGGGTTTATTAGAGAAAGTAACAGATTACAATCCAGGTGAGAAATGCTCAGGATGCAGTTGTTCAGTCGGGACAATTTCTCTGCCCTACCCACAGGCAGGCCTCTCTGACCCTCAGCTTCTTGGCTGGACCTCTTGTCTGCTCAAGCAAAGTTACAATGCTCCTTGAAGACTGCCAGTAAATATCTAGAGGACATGCAACTCCGTTATACATTTCATCCCAAAGATGCTCAGCTCCCCCAATTTAGTGCCCAAAGGCACCCCACTCCACATGGCTCCTGTCCTAGGACACTCAGCTTTGGTTGCTTTAAGATCATAGTGGGCAAGCAAATATGTACCACAGTTAATCACCACAGGCTCAATGAACTTTTCTACTTGGGTCACATGAGGTGCCCGAGGAATAAAGAGGAGCACAGCCCAGAACAAGCCAAAAACTGTACATGGGTCTTGTTGAGATTCTCAGTAAATAACTACTCAGTTACTTTCCCAAGCACAGGAAAGATGCTGCCTCTGGGAAGTAAAAGCCCAGTGATTTCTATGGATATTTCTAGAATTTACTTGTTCTCAATCAAATTTGCACATTTTCCAAGAACAGAAACTGTGTTGTAACAACTTCCACTTCCAACCATTTCGATTTCTTAGCTTGCTTGGTCGATGTTGGGGGAAGAAGGAGGAAATGGGACTGTATCACTGTTTTAGACCGGGTTCTCAAAAAAACAACAACCAGGGCATTAATAATTTTATATATATTTAGATAGATAGATAGATAGATAGATAGATAGATAGATAGATAGATAGATAACATAAGAAATAAACAGTTAATTAATCTATAAAGAAGTACAAATGGCTCAGTGCAACTCACTTCTGTGAGACAGCTAGTACACCAGCAGTCCTTCAAGTCTTGAGGTCCGCGGGGTAGTCCTCCGTGGTGCAATTCAGGCTGTCCAGCCATAGTCAGCAAATAGCAAGCAGGCCACCAACAGTCAGCCAGATGACAGGGTCCAACAGTCCCCAGCTCAAGAGATGTACCTTCCAGTAGCACGGTGAAGCAAGACTTGAAGGAACCCCAAGTTATAGCAACACAGTCCACGGGTTAGATGTCCCACAGGGAGTGTAGCTTGCAAATTGAGGCACAGAACATGCAAGGCAACCGCACACTGGTCTGATGATCAAAGATCAAGAGAGGAGGCGAGACTCACCGAGCCATTTATCTCTCTGCCCTTCAACTACTCTCACATGTGTTCATTGGCCATGTTGGCACAACAAACCTACCTATCACAGTCACCCTTGTGATTTTATCCTGGGCTCATGCTAGCTGATTGGTGGGCTGGCTGGAGACCCTCTTAGTCATGGTTACCTACCCAATGCCTCTTGGTGCCACAGGTGGCCCTGACCTGTACGCAAATCTGGTGGACAACAGAGGTGGGCATTGCATTTGCCAGGCTGGAAGAAGGCTATGAGAGTGCCATGAAGGATTACTACAAGAAGCAGGTGACCCAGCTCAAGACACTCATTACTATGCTGATTGGTCAACTCTCCAAGGGGGACCGGCAGAAGATTATGACCATATGCACCATTGACGTGCATGCCCGGGATGTGGTGGCCAAGATGATTGCCCAGAAGGTGGGTTCCAAACACCCAGGGGGTCCTTCTTTATGAGCAGACATATCATGCATACTGGAGTTAGGGAAAAGCTCACATGTAGTCTCAGTAGGCGTCTTCAGAGTCTACATGGCACCAGCCAGAGAACTTGAGGAGGCTCTTGATGGCCACTCCCACCTTTTAAAACCTCCAGTGAACTGTGCCATTAGAGCAGCTCCTGCTTTCTATGCTCTGGTGGGCAGGGGGTGCTGTGCTCCTGGTGGCAGACCGCAGCCAAATCATTCAGAGCCACAAGTGTCGTGTGGTCAAGGAACCAACTATGAACACCTGTTTAGCACTGCATTTCACCAACAATCTCTGAACTTCCTCTACAGGTGGACAATGCCCAGGCCTTCCTCTGGCTGTCCCAGCTGCGACACCGGTGGGATGATGAGGCCAAACACTGCTTTGCCAATATTTGTGATGCCCAGTTTCTATATTCCTATGAATACTTGGGAAATACCCCTCGCCTGGTGATCACTCCTCTGACAGACAGGTGGGTACCAATGTCTGCACTAATGGAGAACCTCACTACTGCCTGGTTCAGGCCATCCAGTGGCCACGTAAGGTCAAGTGGCCACCACTTGCAATACCACTAAGCTATGGGAAGGCTGGCACTTCGCATAGCAGATGTAAAATCACTTGGAACCCTGGAGGGCAGAGCTCTTCTGTACTTCTCCAAGGAGGGTTTCAGAGGAGCACCACCCCCACCCCCCAGAACAAACCACTGAGCCATGATGTTGGAGCAATGGCTGGGTAGTATCTTAAAGCAATGATGGAGCTGGGTGATGCTGTCAGGTAAACATTGGACTTCCACCCACAAGGTTAGTGGTTCTAACCCAGCAACTGCTCCATTAGAGAAAGAGGAGATTATTTGCTCACAGAAATATTTACAGCCTCAGAAACCCTTAGAAAAGAGGTTCTCAACCTGTGGGTTGTGACCCCTTTGGGGGTTGAACGACCCTTTCACAGGGGTCACCCGATTCATAACAGTGGGAAAATTACAACTATGAAGTAGCAATGAAAATAATTTTATGGTTGGGGGTCACCACAACATAAGGAACTGTGCTAAAGGGTCCTGGCATTAGGAAGGTTGAGAACCACTGCCTTAGAGGGTCACTGTGAGTTGTAATAGACTTGATAGTAATGGGTATCCTATAGCAGTTTCTTTCCCATTACACACAAGGTGGTTCTAACACTAGTACCTGTCAACTATTTGACCACGAGTAATTGACCTCTATAATTCTTGATTTCCTCTTCTGGGCAATGGTGACAGTAATTTAATCCTCACATGATGTTTTTGGTAAAGATTGAAAGCAATGATATTTGTAGTTTAGTATACAAGACATGCTCAGTAAATGATCTCTGTTATTTTTATCAACCAAGTGATTAAATCCATTGTAATATTTATACAACAATAGAAATAAGATAATTCCTTTCAGTCGGGGATTAAAAATTTTAGGGAAACATTTCTGTATGATTCATAATAATTCTTTCATGAATGCATTCGCGGCAGACACTAAACTAGTTACAGAGAATACAACAATGAACAAAACACTTCCTTTCCTTCAAGTACAATTCTAGTGAGTCCAATAAGACATAGAAATAAAAATTAAGTAGCATAAGAAAAAGGGCAAGGTCATAAAGATCCCAGTAGTGTTGTGGAATAGCTAACAGGGTATTGTAGCAATTGCACATAAATAAATGTGTGTGTTACTTTTTCTATGGCAAAGATATATAGAACTTTAAAATGAGCTCATTAAAGTGATCTAACCACTTACTGCCACTGAGTCAATTCCAATTCCTAGCAACCCCAGGAGACAGAATAGAACTGCTCCTTATGGTTTCCAAGACTGTAAATCTTTGCAGAAGAAAACAGCCTCACCTTTCTCCTGCAGCCTGGGCGGTAGATTCGAACTGTTAACTTTTCAGTTAGTAGCCCAATGCTTACACACTGTGCCACCAGGGGTCCTTTCAAATGGTCTAGGGTCCTGATAAGCATTACTGGTAACTGGACTACTGTGCGTTGGAAATGGAGATGGAAAAACTCAAGAGAGATTCCTGGAAGATAGAATCAACCCTTTGGGCATTGGGAGAAGTTTTTGTTATCTGCAGTTGATTCCATGACTTATTCACAGGCACCCCATACACAGCACAACAGAAGTCTGCCCAGTCCTGTAGCCTCTGTTTGCTCAGCTGCGAGTTGGATTGTTGTGATCCAAAGGGTTTTTAGTGGCTGGTTTGGGGAAGGAAATCACCTGATGATTATAGTTGCTGCCAATACAGCTGTGACAAGTTGAAATCACAGAAGTGTGATCGATATACGCAACAAGAAACCTCGTGGAATTTGGTTGACTTAGAGGTTTAGGGCCATAGTTTCATTGGACATCTCATTTAATTGGTCCAGAGAATTGCTTGCTTCCATTCTACCTCCTAGCTTGTCGCATAATGTGTAGGGTTTTGACAACCTGCAAGTGGCCATCCAAGGCATGTCAACTGGCTGCCATTTGCCTGGAGCACCATAGGGCAAATGAGAATCACGAATAAGAGGAAGATGTGGAATGTGTGGCTAACAGCCTCCACGGCCAGTTGCCTCTTTGTCAAGTCACAAGAACCGCATGATGCCTGGCAATCGTTACCAAACAGGTTGGTCACAGATTCTGCAGAAATATCCTGATCCAAAGGGGAGAAAATGAAGAGTAGAATTTGCAATTCTTATGAGATCCTGTCATTCTGGAGCCATACAGCCTCAGTGAACCTCTGAAACTGTTGCCTGAGATCACCTTTAAACCTTAAACTGACAACACCTTCTGAAGACGTCTTAAAACTAAGCAATAGTTTAGCCTGCCTAGTGGAAAACGTCAGCCTTGGGGATGGTGCTCTTTTAAAAATTATCATTATGGGATCCAATTGAAAACACCAACTCAAACGATTAGACAGAAACCAGGGGACAGTGGATTGTAACGGGGGAGAAGCAGCTCTGCAAAGGAGGGGAGGAGTGGTCCCAGAACTCCAGGACGACCATCGATGTCACCGAGTTGTCTGTGTAGAAATGGCCGAATCGGTGTGCTTTTTCTCCTGTCTTCTCCACAACTAGAACAAAATAACATTTTTAAATGTTAGCAAAGCAGCAAAAGGATGAAAACTGTGTTTTGTGAAGACTGATCTGAGACAGCAGAACGAGGACAGAGAAGGACATGGCCCATTGAGAAGTAGCATTTCAGTCTTGCTGGGATTTCTGTTAAGAACTCATGTGCTTTTCTTATCATTTCACTGAACACTAGATCTTTTCTTCTCCAATAGAGGAGCATGTCCAAAAAGACTGGTGTACCCTAAATAAATAGCCCGTGGACAGCGAATTGTGAAATTTAAAATATCCAAATGGAATCAATGTGATATTTGACTTAATTATCTCTCTGCCGGTTTTAATCTGGGGATATTACCTGGATTGAGGTCAACCCTCAGCTGTTTTTCTAAATAGCATTTAGAAAGATGAGACTTTCTACTCCCATAGCCATTTACAGTCTCAGAAACGCACAGGGGTAGTTCTGGTCTGTTCTACTGGGCGGTTATGAGGCAAGATGGACTAGATGACAGTGAGTTTGGTTTCCGAGTTAAATTTTAACCACTGTGCTCATGAGCTGAATGGGAACATGGGAAATCTAAAGTAGTTGAAAGTCGCAATACCATTTGTAGGTTAAGACTTCTTGGTTTATTTCCCCTCATCCCCCACTCCCCCCGATTTCTTTACTTGATTTTCCACAGTCTGGAATGGTTTCTCCCCATAGTCAAACTCAAACTGTTTCACATTTACTGTTAAATCGCTATCGTGAGACCTTGTAGAACCCATATTGATGAAAACATGTTGGATTGCATTGAATTCCACTCATGCTGACCCTATGTTGTACTGAGTAGTAGTGATCCATGGGGTTTCTTTGATTGTAGTCACCAAGACTTTCTTCACGGCCCTTCCGGGTGGGTTTGAACCTCCAATCTGTAGGTTAGTAGTCAAGTGCAGACCGTTTGTACCACCCAGGAACTTTAAAGCCTTCAGCAAACCAATAATCCACTACCATTGAGTCAATTCCAATTCAATGACCCTATAGGGCAGAGTAGAACTTCTTCTTAGAGTTTCGAAAGTTATAAATCCTTATAGAAGCAGTATCTCTTTGTAGGATGCTCTAATTCCAACTGTCCTAACTCCTCCTTGTTTACCCTGCAGGCAAATCAACTTCCTATTTGCACTTTGCGTTTGTTCCAACTGAGACCCTTTACCAGTCATCGCCTCTTCCTGGAGTGTTTGTCTCCAGGTTCTTTGCTCCACTGGCACCAGGCACCTGATCGTTTAGTTCTGCTCCCCATTCTAAGAGGCCCTGCTCTGACCCTCTATCTGAGACAACCTCCTGGGTCTCTCGTCCTCACATAACCCTAAAACTCGCATGTCCGACTATTTATCTCCTTTCTAACACTTACCACATTCTGAAATAGTTTGCTCCCTAGTTATCTGCAGTCTCCCTTATCATAGAAGCTCCTTGAGATCAGAGACTTTGTCTCATTTGTTGTTTTATGTCCTTGGCTCCTAGTAATTGTAGAATTAGCAAGCATTGAATGAATCTGTGTTGACTGAACACTGAAGCCCAGAGTGTAAAAACAAACAAGCTAGAGGAGAAGGGTAGTTCAGGGGAGGGATATAGTCAGGATTCTTTGCCTTGACTCTCAAGATGATGGAGAAGCTTACTTCGCCCTTTTGGTCTTCACCGGGGAGCCACGTCTTCTGCACGCCCAGCTAATGATAATGAACAGGTAATGCACAGGTCAAGCCTGTTGACAAAGAGGTACATATAGTCTCTCTTATGCTAGGAGAGTACAGACAGCAGCAAATCTGGGTTTTGTGCAGTCTTGCATTTTTCTCAGAGGGACTCATTCATTTTGAGATGAGTAAAGAATTTTCCCACTTCAGGTTGCATTCAGTGTATCTCCTCAGGTATTTTTGTTATGATGACAATTCTCAGCAAGACATCTTCCATCAGCAGGGTGGAACTCTATTCTGTTCTGGAGTCCCCAGATTAACACAAATGGTTAACACGCAGAGCTGCTAACAGAGGGCTGCAGATATCAATCCACTTTTAGGTACTCAGAAGAAAGGTCTGGCAATTTTCTTCTGATGAAGTAGTCATTGGAGATACTAGGGTGCACTTCTTGGCTCTGGCACACATGGGTTTGCCAGGAGTCAGAATCACCTGCTGGCACAGGGACTGCTCTTCAGTTTTGTAATGAGTCTTTCTTCCTGCCTTGGAGTATGAGTTCGGACTGTGGATCAGTTAATAATTCTTTGGAACCATTTTACATTTGAGCTATTTCATTAATGTCTGCCTCCTACTCCATTCTCTATATTCTGCCATAGCATTGGCTTTGACTAGCTCATGGCTCTAACCCAGGGGGCCTAGCACTATGTTCAGTCTATACCTCTGCAAAAACTCTTTAAAGGAATATGATCAATGATTTCTGAGGCTCCAGATGTGTATGCATCTTTCCTGTACCGATGGGAATACTTATTTCCTTTCCACTGATATATCAGTTGCTACCATTCTGACAGATAGGAAAATACAAGTCTATTCTGTTTTCTGGGTTTTCACACCTGCCTAGAAGTTGAAGAAGATTATTACCTCTTTTGAATTTAGAGATCTCTAGTAGGCTAATGCTGAATGCCTGACAGAGAAAAAAGGGTAAAGTTTTGACAGTGAATTCTTTCTAAAATAGGGATTTATCACCTCTTCTGTGAAATGATGCAAATAGGAACTTGAAAGGAAGATTTGCTGCAAATAATGACAAACACTATATAGACCTTGACCTTGTTTTTCACATTGGATGATTTTCTAGTATGCAGTTAAGTATTTATATGGCAAATTCCATTTTCTGATTGACTTCGATTATCTCAACAACAAAAAATGTTTTACTCCGAAAAAAATTGCCCTCAACAAGGAATCACATTTTAAAGAGCATTCAGCCTTTTCTGGTGTGTAGCCTAAGTACATTTAATTCTCTCCTGCCAGAGGAATTAATCAAATGGACAATTGATCCATACAACCTTTGCACATTCATTAAAAGCACACCCGTGTTACCGTACATCCGACTGATTATGCCTATTTCTTTGGAATTTCCCACTACTGGGATGAGACGTGACTCTATAAGTAGATAAAACGGCTTGGCCATTCTCACAGGAGTTTGGCACAACCCTCAGTTGAAGAACTAAATGGAAATGCTTTATCAGGCTGAACAAAAGCAATTCACATTAAGTCATTTCTTAACCTTTGAATGATCCCCGCCCCCTTGCTCTCTCCCTTCACCTTCACACACAAGCTCCCCTTTCTGCCCTGCACTGTGTTTAAGTGCTGCTTTAATCAACTGCTTATCAATTTTGAGTACCTCTTAATTTATCAGGGCCTACTGCAGGTAGGTAAGTTAGAATTGATGCAAGAGTGTCTGAAGGTGATTTACTGGACAAGGACACAGCTAGCAAATGCTGTATACTTTCTTTGAAGTTTTTCTATAAAGTTCTTATTGTTAGACAACTTAGAAAGCTTAGTACTCTGTTATTGAAAGCCACCCGGAGGCAATCATTGTTACTATTTAGTATGTTTCCTTCTATGTGCAGATTTTCACAAATTGAGATTATGTACTATATATAAAATACCACAGTCTACTTTGTTTTACTTAACCTTATATCATGTGTATTTTCTCTAAATGTTATTAAATGACAGTCTGTATACAAGTGTCCCGTAGTTTATTTTGTATAACCTATTATAGGGTATTTAAATAATATCCAAGGTTTTACTATTTAAAATAAAACAGTCACAAACTGAATTATTATGGAAACTTTTTTTTAACCATGTTTCTTATTATTTTTCTGGGATAGTTTCCAAGAAGTAGAATAGATGATCTCTGCTTTCAAATTGTTCTTGAGAGAACTGTTTCTTTCATTTTCACTAACAGTTTATGGGAGTATTTATCTCTTAAGATCACATCAACATTAAGTATTATCATTAGAAATATTACTAATTTTATAAGTCAAAAAGGCTTTTCATTTGCATACAGATGCCCTAGATTGCTGACAAGCTTGAACATGTTTACATGTTTTTATTCCTATTTGGATGGTTTGCTATTTGTATTTCTTCTTGAATGATTTGCCACTGTCATTGGCCATGTTTTCAATGGCATATATTTTATTGCTTGTATATTCTGAAAGCCCTTGCTCATTTAACTCACTGCCACGGAGTTGTTGCCAACACGTAGAGACCCAAGAGAACTGAGTAGAACTGCCCCTGTGGGTTTTGGAGGTTGTAACTGCTTGCAGGAGTAGAAAGCCTGCTCTTTCTCACTCAGAGCGACTGGTGGTTTTGAACTGCTGACCTTGCAGATAGCAGCTCAGTGTGTAGCTACTATGCCATCAGGGCTCCTGTGGCGCATTTAAAGATCAATTTAATATTCACCTATTTTTTTTTACTTTATTTGTTTATCTTATTGTACTTTTTACTTTTACCTTTGCATCTTGGGAAAGAGGAAACTTTTGCCTATTGATTCAAGTGAGTGTTTTCATCAAAACATTTTTTTATTATTACCATGGACAGAAACCCAGCTGTAACATAAACACAAAAAAGGACTCGTTATCGTAACATACCTAGAACATTAATCTAGCTGTTGCAGTGTACCCATCTCAGGAAGCCTATATCGGACTATTGGGGGAGGGTGTGTGTGGGGTGTGTGTGTGTGTGTGTGTGTGTGTGATGTCCTTGAGTTAGTTCAACCCATAGAACACAGTGTTTGACAGAATGAAACATTGTCTGGTCCTCTGCCATCCTCACAGTTGTTAGGTTAGAGCCCACTGGTGCAGCCATTGTACTAATTCCATCTAAATAACAAGCTTCCTCTGTTACTTTACCAAGCGCGATGTCCTTTTCTAGGGACTGGCTTCTCACGACAACGTCCAAAGTATGCCTTGCCATTCTTGTTTCTAAGGAGGAGGCTCACGTGGACTCTCTCGTAGTATGGCTTTGTTTCCGTCTGCAGGGTGACGGCTTTCTTCCCAGGTTTTCTTCGTCTGGCTGGAAAACTGGTGTCCATGCTCACACCTTCTGATTTCGGATCCTCTCCTCCACGGTGACATATCCTAGAGTTTGCAAAGGAACTCTGATTGGTCTTGTTAGATCAGGTGCCCACCTGTGAACCACTTGCTGTGGTGAATAAGAGTCAGTACTTTGGTCGTGTGGGCCTTGTACCCATCCCTGAGCGGGAAAGAGATACTATGAGTGACAATCCCCATTAGAATACAAGGTAGAGAGGGGTGATGACTTTCTGAATCATGATGTCCAAAATAAGAAAAAACCACAGCATCTATGACTCCCCTCTCCCATCGTGTAGATTCTGAAATGTATGGACTCTATAGAACAGTGTAGAACTGCTCCCTAGGGTTTCTGAGGTTTGAAGTCATTACTGTAGCAGGCAGTCTGGTCTTTCTCCCACAGAGTAACTGGGAGAGTCACTGTGGGTAGGGGGTGGGGATATATATATATATTTGAGAGAGAATTCATCTGTTTCTAAATTAGCATTTTCCCTCATTAGTTTGCATGGCTTCTCTACAATATTCACAGTTTTTGTGTGGGGTCTATTCATGTTTTATTGTGAATTGGGTAGACATTTGCAGAAGATATCCATTTTCCTTCAACAATTCATATCCCCTTTTATCATATCATTGATTGTAGTTCCCACAATAGAACATCACTTACCCTACCCTTCCCTGTGTTATTTCCAATCCTCTTTCTTTTCTAACCCTTTTGAACAGGCGTCCTCAAACTATGGTCCGTGGGCCACATGCAGCCCGCTGAGGACATTTATCCAGCCCTCCGGGTGTGTTTGCCCCGTTTGGTTTTTTACTTCGAAGTAAGATATGTGCAGTGTGCATAGGAATTTGTTCATAGTTTTTTTTTTAACTATAGTCTGGCCCTCCAACAGGTCTGAGGGACAGTGAACTGGTTCCTTGTTTAAGAAGTTTGAGGACCCCTGCCTTTTGAATTTTGTCTGTGGGTAGATGTTGCCCTTTTGATCTCAAATATTGATTTTTCTAAGGAATGTATATCTCCTTAATGTTATTTACTCTAGGAGACCTGTCTATTGCTTAACTGAATATTGAACCATCAGAGTGAATTCCATTCTTAGGCCTAAGCAGTGACTAAGGGCAATAGTCTTTGGGTTTCCACTATTCTCTATCCAACCTGTAATCCCGTTTTTGGTTTTTTTAAATGTTTTTTTAAATTTATTCCAAATTTTCCCCACTCTATATGAGCTCTTGTCTCCATGACCCTGAAATCAGAAGAACTAAAAGGTGCCTGGCTATCATCTTCAAAGTCTATCAGTCCATCTCCCAGCTAACCTGTCTTGTCCTATCGGTATGCCAATACATTTATGTCACACTAGTCAAGGACTGTAATTTCATCCTGAGTTATAATGTTTGGGGACATAGTTCTACATCATCTATCTTCATTTAACATTTTTTAGCTGTTCTGGTTATTCAGAAATCATTAGAGTTTGATTGGTGTGCTGGAATACTTTCAATTTAGTTTTGAAAGACCAGTCATCTTTATAATATGTAGTATAATTCTATTTACTGAAATCTTAGAGTTTGTATCTCTGAAAAGCTCATACATATCTTAATATAGGTTTTGAGTATTTCTTACTGTTCTGTTTAGATCTTTTTAATTTTTGCTATGTTTTTATTCTATCTTTCCTAAAACAACATTATTGAAGTTGTTTAGGATCATTAAACTTACAAATTTCAAATGTAAAAGTCAATGATTTTAAGTAATTTTTCTGAGTGATGTAACCACTATCATAAATAATCTTTAGAACATTTTCATCCTGCTTGTTAAAAAAAAAAATGGCTTTGGGGGCATAGTCTGACCTTCTCTGACTTTGCAAGGGGGAAGGAGACTCAAACTCGTTAGCCAATTCCTACAAGGCTGAGGTCAGACATGCCTCCATTCTCTAGCCTTCTTACCAAGTCTGATGTTTGTGTGGGCCATTTGTCTACTGAAGTAATTATTTCCATGCATCTTTTGATTTTCATTACTTTCCTTTCCTCAAGACAGGTAGAGAGCGAGAGTTGTACCTTAGATGACTGCCCACAAGATTTTAATGCCCTCGTCACTACCCATCAAAGCAGGATGTAGGAGATTGTCTTTGTCTATGCTATGCCACTTGGCCTTGGTACCCATGAGACTAAGGTCTTGATCCCCTAGTCCCAGTGACTCACTCTTTTAGGTGTTTGGTTATGTAGAAAGCATTTCAATAGTTTGGCCCCTGTATACTGCACCCCATTCATGGATATATTTGCAGCAAAGATAATTACTGATGTACAAATATCCTCTGTCAAACATATATATATATATATATATATATATATTTACGGGTATATGCCTACTCTAGCTTCCACACGTTTTCAGCCTGCAGGTCACAGTTATTGCAGGACTCTCTCGCCTTTAACTCAGTCCCCCAGGTGTCCTCCCCTGCCTCCCTCGCATCATGATTAGTGCAGGCAAACAGAAAGAGGAGCACTCGATCAAGCAGTAGAAGGAGTAAATCTGAGAATTGAGGCACTTTATGCTGATGTCTGAAACTTTTCAAAACTTAAAATTTAAAATGCTGTAACCGAGATACATTCATTTTAGATTATTGCTAAGGAAATTCTGTGTCTATGTAAGGTCATTTCTCATGTTGCATTTATAATTTATTAAGCTCCTTGGTCTTTGTCATATGTATAACAATTGATAACTATGTGTCTCAAATTCTATGTGTCTCTATGAGGGGACTTTAAGAAGTTCAGGTAAAATGGAATTAAAAGACAAAAAACATAAATATGAACTTTATTCCTTAGCACAAACTCCATCAAGGTCAAGATCATTTTATAAGCAATGATACCAGCCATTTAGATCATCCCCAGAGAACTAAATTTCCTTGGAATTTAACAATGTATTTTTATACTCTTAACTGAAGAAAAAGGAGGAGTAACCTTTGAAGATTTCTTAAGATCAAGAAACGAAGCCAGAAGGAACCAAATCAGGACTGTTAGATGGATGCCTAATCATTTCCAGTGAAAATTCTCTCAAAATTCCCCTTATTTAATGAAATGAATGAGCAGAAATATTGTTGTGGTGGAGAAAAACTCTCTGGTAATCCTTTCCTGCATGTTTTTCTTCAAAATATTTCTTTGACTAATTTTATCAAGACACTCTTATAATAAGCAAGTAGCATCCTTCTTTGGCTCTCCAGAAAGTCCGCAAACAAACTACCTTGAGCTTCATACACACACAGAAGAGCGGTTTCCGTGACCTCTGCGCTTCCTCAGCCTGCATTCTCTCTGGACCACATCCACCGCTTGACCTCACCATGGGCTGTTGTCTTCAGGGTTGTACTGGCAAAGCTCGTGGAAGAAATGCTTCAGGATCTTGATCCTATTTGTTCAAAATATGTATGGAAAGCTCGGCTGTTGTCTGCAGCTGATCTAGGTGCATCAGTTGTGGCTCCCATAGGATGAAAGATTTCCTCAGCTTTCTTTTATCAAGAATTGTGTAAGATTGTTCAAGACTCGTGTAAGATGGACCAGTTGAGATGTCTATGGGGTTGGCTGTTTTAGCCTATTACTCCTCTGTCCTCTTCAATTAGGGTGTAAAAGCTGAATTGTTCCTTCACAACCTGATGCTGCAGGTTTCGTACCCAAGGAGCCTTTGGTTTGTAAATTGCCTATTCTTTGGAGCACTGTCGCCAGAAACGTTTAGCACAACAGCGTCGAGCCCCCATCCTTTGCCCCGGCGTTACCGTGCATTTGATGTTTGTTTGTGCTCCAGTTTTAGCAGAAGTCATGGTGCCCTAACCCTTCTCACTGCCTCAAATGGATTCTGTTCAGATAATGGTATAAGAAATTAGTACAAGTTTATTTTGGTTTAAAAATATATATAGAAATCCAGTCATAGTTTCCTCATAAAATGCCTTTTCCATGAACTTTTTGAAGACTCTTTGTATAGGCTATGAAGATTATTTTGCATCCAACTTTCTCAAATGTCACTTTCTTACCTCTCTAGCCCATCAGTTATTTTTCTTCTCACCCCCATAGAGCAGAAACATTTGTAAAGCAACAAAGTCCTCATCGGCATTAAAGGAGTAACCAAGGCGGCCCTCCAGCTCAATTCTGTGCACTCCTGGGTGTGGTTGACACCAAATCTGGCTCCATGGTCAGACCCACCATTTAATGCATATGCATCGAGACCTCCTGAATCTCAGCGGTAGAGGGGACCTCTGTCCTTTAACTAAGGCTTTGCTGATGGCTTCTTTGACCTTGGCTTAAAGTAGCATAACCGATGGAAAACCTATCATTTTAATTGTTAAAATTACTTAGATTTTTGGTCTACCTTCTGTTTAATCAATTATCTTCTAATTTGAATTAATGATAAAGGTATTGGACATCAGGGAGCAGAATCCTGGACATGTCTCTAGAATCCTCCTTGTGGGTATATAGTGTTGCAATTACATTCAGTTCTTAGTTATGGTTATAAAATGATGCAGTAGGAAAAATCTTAGAATGGCATGCAATGACTCTTGCCCATATGTAACTTCCTCTCCTGTGAGTGTGGTTGGCAAATGTGAACAGGATCATGCCAGTGATTATGGTTTGTTATTAGGAAATTATCAGGGTAGGCTAATATAATCATGTTGTTGCTGTTCAAAGTGTTTCAGAGTAAATGTTTGACACATAGTCATTCATGTAACAAAGAAGAACTAGCCCATAAGGTTGTAATTTTTAAGCCATGGGGAGTTGCTGTAGGGTAGGCATTGAGTTAACCTCAAGGTTGACAGTTCAAACCCACCAGTCACTCCCTGGGAGAAGGATGAGGCTCGCTACCTCCATAAAGATTGACAGTATCAGAATCCTTATATTGGGTCATTAGGAGTTGGCGTCAACTCTGCGGCAGAGGGTTGTGGTTTGTTTGTTTGTTTGTTTTGCTTCTGGAGTCTTTATGAGAGCAGATCACCAAGGATTTGTACCCATAAACTGCTGCAGGGCTCCTTACCAACAACCCTTCCATTAGCTGCCAAGCACTTTATCAGGCTCCTTGATATAATCATACGGGCCCTGAGAAGTGGAGCTTCTGTTCAGCTGAAGACAGAACGGGAAGCCACAGAGTTGTGACAGAAAGAATTGACCATGCTATTACTGGCTTTGAAAATGGAGGGGCCCATATGGAAGAACCAGACAGTGGTCTTTAGGGGATGAGGGAACCCCTGACGAGCAGCCAGTAATGAATTGGGAACCTCAGTCCTATAACTGCAAGGAATTGAAACCTGCTAACAACTTAAATGAGCTTGGGAGTCAATTATTCCCTCAAAGTGTCCAGAGAGGAACCTGGCCCAGCTATCTTGAGTTTACCCTTGAGACCCTAAGTAGAGAACAGACCTGGACATGTGACCTCCAGACATAATAAGTGAGAGTGGTTTTGTACCATGAAATGTGTGGTAATCGTTATACAGCAGTAGAAAACTAATACAAACCAACTGAGATTTAACCTAACTCCACAATTATCCAGACCACAATCCTGCAATAGCCACAAGCTAGTTTTAGCTGAATTCAAGATACAATATCCTTGATCTTTCCTGTATTTGACAGTTGAATAACTGTATCAAAAAGAAAGAAAAGGTACATTTCAAATACTCATTACTTTGAAAGATAATACCTTGAAAGTAGATAGATTGTCTATAGGCTTTCTACCTTTCAAGGTATTTTTATATCTGTTGTCTCATCTTATCCTCAGAGCCCGGCAAAGCAGATAAAAATGAAGCCTAAGTGATTTTTCGCAAGGAAAGCAAGACCTGTCTTAGTTTGGTATTTTGAAAGCTTTACAAACACTTAGAACTGGCCCCGCGTAGAAGAGGTAGCTTCCCACAACAATAAGCTGTGCTTTGTTGGAAGAAAAGGCTGCACATTCACATTTCAAGAATTGAATGGAAGAGAGGACAGGGTCAAACACACCTCATCTCTGAGCTCTCTCCCAGTTCTAAAGAGTCCATGTGCCCAACATGGCACCGCACTAAGCTGATCCACCCCCTCATGGGGCAAGTTGTTCAGTTAAGAATTCATAAGGGATCCCTTGCCATTTTTGCAATTACCATTGTTTTTGAAGCCGCAAATATATCTAAATTCCTTTGGACAACAAAAATACAATGTGATGGATTCCACTGGAGATTTATTTGTTCATGTGAGACACAAAGAAAGTTTACTAATTTAATCGAGTCTCACAGACACTGTGTAGTGGAAGCCTGATTTGGACCCATGTCCGTCTGACTGCAGAGCCCATGCTTTAAACCACTGTACCATGCATGAGTTCATTGTCCCCCACAAGGGAGCAGGAGCAGGTGGCAGGGGTTGCCATGGTGGTTGAAGAGATGAACACTCCCACAAGATCACAGAGGGAGTCCTAGAGCAGAGGGGTGGCCCAGAGGACGACAAGATCCTGCTGGCTCAGTGACTATGATGGCCATGCTACCTATGGAGAGAGAAGTGCTACTTACTGCCTTTTTTCATGTTCTGGACTAAATCCCTATTGGCCCTCTCTTAGTTATTAGAATTCATCAGAAAGACCACTTTCCCTCCTCGAGGAAAAGTGTAAAATAAGAGGATTGGGTGCACAGATGTCATTTCGGCTCTAGAGTTCTATTAGTATAGTAAAAATAGTAATGTCTGACATTTTCCTTCTAACTGCTGCTTCTGGAGAGACTGAGGCTCAACAGATGCTCAAAGGACACGTACACTCAGCAGCGTTTCCTACTCTGGCTTCCCAGGATCTCTTTTGAGGAGTATCACATTTTATGATAACTTTATTGTTGTAAATCATTGCTTCTGAATCCCCAAATTTCTTGAGAGCCCTGTAGCACCGGAGAGAAGAATCCTATGACTGCCCACCTACCTACCAACAGAAGCAGCAGCAATGAAACAGACACGGGTTAGAGGAGTTAGGGAGGAGAATTTGTTGGCAGCAGAATTCAGCTGGTCCAGACAGCCACCTTTTCTCCTGGGAGGTGCAGTGCTGCAGCAGGCTCTGAGTAGTTTTAGAAGGCTTTGGGTAATCTAGGAACCTGGTGGTATAGTGGTTAAGGCAGCTGGTTTCTAACTGACAGGTGGCGAGCTACTTGCTGCATGTCAGAAAGATGTGGTAGACTGCTTCCATGAAGATTTCTACCCTTGGAGAGCCTATAGCATTGTACTCTGTCCTGTTGGGCTGCTATGAGTCTGAATGCACTGACAGCAATGGAGACTTGGGTACTAGTTTGCAGTCACCTTCCTAGAACCCAGGAAGACAGGTACTCCAGGGCTCCAGGCTGTACATAGACATCTGTGGAGATCTGGTTTGGCAGGCCTGGGGGAGGATGGGGGACATGTTGCCATATGATTATCTATCAAACCTAGCCCCCCACCCGCACTCTTCTCTAATTTGAGCCATATGACCAGGCATTCAAATGCATGTATGCTTAGCTGACAGGGAAATTGAGGCAGCTCTATGAGCCCATCTTACCTTTGGCCAAAGGCTACCCAAACCCTGCTGATAAGCTTAGTCAACTCACTCTATCTCACAGGAAAAATGGAGACGGCAATTCCCTACACCTGTCTTCTCTGCCTTGGGCACCTGCTTCTCTGGGTTTCCCTTTTCAAAAGTTAAAATAGACAGAAGATTTCACCCTCCAATAAAGAAGGGAACTCCACTATGGCTCTGTCCAGAACCAGTTTAGTTCTAAGCCTAGTAGAGTGAGTGAAGTCCCGGTTAACTCAGGCTCTCTACCCCACGTTAGACAGCAGGTACACTTAGAAACAAAGAGAATTCATTCTGAGGGTTCCCTGAGAAGGCTCTCTGCCTCTGGCTTGTAAATTGAGAGCCTGTGTACTAACTTACTCTTAATCAGTATTAAAAACTTCTTAGGCCAATGACATATTTTTAAACAACTTTCTTGCAGTATAATTTACATGCCTTACACTTATTAAAAATCTACAACTCAATGACTTTTACTAAATTTATCCAATTGTGCACCCACCAACACAATCCAGTTTTACAGCATTTTCATCACTCCCTTTGCCAGATAATCACTACTCCCACCTCTAGCCCAAGGCAACCACTGATCTGCTGTCTGTTTGTCTTTTGAGGATATTCCATATAAAGGGGAGGATACAGCACACAATCTTTTGCATTGTGTGCTGTATCATCCCCTGCTGCTTTGAGGGGCTCAATTTGGGACTGCTAATCACAAGGTAATCAGTTCAAACCCACCAGTCATTCCATGGGAGAAAGTTGAAATTGCCTGCTCTTGTAAAGATGGACAGTCTTAGTGAACAGTCTT
>NW_022105908.1:4219580-4221465 GCF_000313985.2 Echinops telfairi | reverse complement strand
GGGTGTATCATCTTAGTGCCTCGTGTCTTGTCAGTAGAGCGTCTCCAAGGAAGTGAGCTGAGAGAGAGAGAGACTACCTCCCATCTCCAAGGAAGAAATCCAGAGTTCTCAGAAGGCCAGTGCCCACACAGAGGCCTCATTGGCTATTATCTGATTGACAGACTAGACTCCACCCCTTCACTCTTAATCCTTATTATCAAGTCCCAAATTGACGCCAGCTTTTGTGACTACCACAGATACTAATCCTTCCTTCAACTTCAGATATATGATTTATAATTCTTCAGTGACTGGTGTTGGTGTGCATCTTCCGTGTGGACTTAGTTGACATCTCACTTAGATGGCTGCTTGTTTGGAGACAAGCCTTTAAGATCCCAGATGCTATTTTATCTGATGGCCGGGCAGCATCTAATTTATTCAACACATTTTGCTATGGCACCATATCTTCTGTGTTCCCTTCCTGAGGGTGAGTGTTGAGCAGGGCTATGTTGTAAGAACCAGTTTTTCTTAAGTTGGAGCTAGGATTTAGTGCAAGCCCAAAACCAATTCCTGGATCTGTTTTTTGTTTGTTTGTTTGTTTTGTTTTTTTCCTATGTTTGGCTCCCTTTGAAAACCTCCTTGTTAATTTATGGTGAGAGTCTTATCAGTCATCCGCCTGGGGCATACGCTCTTCTGCTACTATTGTCTTTGATGAGCCCCTGGTACTAATTTTTTTAAATTATTTTATTGGGGTCTCTTACAGCTCTTTTTTAAAAAATCATTTTCTTGGGGGCTCATACAACTCTTATCACAATCCATCCATCCATCCATTGTGTCAAACACATTTGTTCATTTGTTGCCATCATCATTTTCAAAACATTTTCTTTCTACTTGAGCCCTTGATATCAGCTCATTTCTTCCTCTTCCCCCACCCTTCCTCCCTCATGAATACCCCCTTCCCCTCACTTGACCATTTGATCCCAGCTGTGAGGCCCCCCTCAGGTCAAGTGACTTTTAACATACGCACCCAGAAAGGATGGTGTGTGGCTCATTGGCACCAGCCAGGCTCTCTACCAGGCTGCCAGGCACCCTGCCAGCAGACTGGATGCCCTGCAAGTCTGAGCTTGTGCCTGTTCTGCTGCGTGTTCCTATAGTAGTGGACACTTACAGTGTTTGTCCTTTTGTGATTGACGAACTTCACTCAGCATAATGTCTTCCAGATCCCGCCACGTCTTGAGGTGTTTCATGGTAATATCACTTTTTTACTGATACATAGTATTTCATTGTGTGTATATAGCAGAGTTTTTTCATCCAATCTTCTACGGATGGGAATTTAGGCTTTTTCCAGCTTCTTGCTACCCTGTTTCCCCGAAAATAAGACAGTGTCTTATATTAATTTTGCTCCCAAAGATGCGCTAGGTCTTATTTTCAGGGGATGTCTTATTTTTCCATGAAGAATACAGTACACATTTATTGTTGAACAGCAAAAAAACAGAAATGTATTACCTGTATACAGTATGGTCATCACAAACCAGCATAACCAGACAAACTGTGAATCCTACAGTATAAATAATTTCTTGTTACTACTGTTATTTCCATGTACAATCATTTATGGTACATATACTCATTTATTCAATGACAGTCTTGTCATCATCTTATGGAATATCATCATAACAATCCAAACACTTATTTTCGGGGGGATGCGTTATATTTCAGCAAGAGGCAAAACTGTAAGTAGGTCTTATTTGGGGGGGATGTCTTACTTTCGGGGAAACAGGGTATTGAATCACAGTGTTCTGATCCTCAGGCATCAAGTGACTGTCACAGGTCTGGGCATGATTTTGTTCCTCTGTTTATGCAGTCTCCATGAGGCAGAGGCTAACTAGATAGGAGCTAGCAGCAGCAACAT
>NW_022105908.1:4212312-4216715 GCF_000313985.2 Echinops telfairi | reverse complement strand
TTACCTAGAATGTGTGCCGAGGCAGGTGTAACCTTTGAAAACTAACTTGGTTAAGCCTCAACTCGTAGCAAGGGGTACTCACCAGAGACAAGTGCAAGGTCAGTGCTCTCCATTCAGGCCACAAAAACCGAAATAAAAATACAAAGAAATCCACTGCCACCAACTCGATTCTAGCTCAGAGTAACCCTATCGGACAGAGCAGAAGTGATCCTTGGGTTTTTCTGAGACTGTAAGTCTTTATGGGAACAGGCAGTCTTTATTCTGTAGAGCAGTTGGTAGGTTTGAACCACCAACCTTGCAATTAACAGCCCAACAACCCCTAGCCCACAGCCCCACCAGGACTCCTTATTCATTTAGGCATTTGTCATTCTTGAGCAATAGTGTATTCTAGCTTCTACATCAGAGAGAAAAGCAAGAGAAACAAAAGGCTCAATAGGTCAGCTTAATTTGAAACAGTCTACTCACCATTTGACCTTATAAAGATTTTTTTAAAATACAATAACAGATTGTCTCACTTTCTTCTTATTTTATATTGTTTTATGGTATACATTTTTATGAACTGCCTGAAGTCCCATTTGAAAACAGGGTAACATAAAAATAAAATTTGAGTGGAAGAGTCAAATAATTTCATTAGATAGATAAAATATTTATGCCTAGAAATCACATGGTACATTGATTTTAAAATAAATTTAATTTAAAAATAATTTTGGAGAGCTCAAGGAAACTTACCACATAGAGTACTTAAAAGATGCTTTATTGTCTTTTCAGTGATGGTTTGCACAACAGTTTAGGTTCTTATTCAACAATTTCCATACAAATTGATCAATCACACTGGTTACCTCTTCAACAAGTCAATTCTGATCCTTTATACGTTTCCAAAGCTGAAAATTCTTTTGGGGAGCATACGGCCTCAGTACTCTCCCTTGGAGAGGCTTGTTGGTTTGAACTGTTGACTTTTGGTTAGCAGCCTAATATCTCGCTTCTTCTCCTTGTCATTGAGTCTGTTCTGATTCATAGCAAACCCTATAGGATAGAGTGGGTTTCTGAGACGTCAAAACCTTCGGAGAGCAGAAAGTCTCCTCTCTCTCCCATGAAGCATCTGGTACATTTTAACTACCGACCCCTGGTTAGCAGCCCAACACATAACCCACTCTACCTCCAAAGCGCCTTTCCAGTGTCTGCGGGGCTCTTTGAATGAGATACATCTCTGATCACTTTAATCCATCCTCTTGGATATAATAGTGTTGAGCAAAGAGTTGCCAAATCCTGTGACCTCATTTATTTTTTTCTCCTGGCAAGCAGACAAAATAAGGACTCCGATCCAAAATGACTGTCTACCTCAGAATCTTCATCTCCTAATTTCAAACACACTTTTATGGACAAATACATGAAGATAACATTTCTCTTTAAGTCAAGCTGAAAGAAGCTTTTTAAAAGTTTGTTTTTTAATTTTTTCCAAACAATTAGGTTAAAATCCATCACCTTGTCATTGAACTCCATGAAGACTGGGCATGTAGAGAGGTTGAGGTAGAATTTAAGAACAGCTTGGAGAATTGGGGGGAAAGGAAAGTTATTACTTTATTCTGTTGATGCTGCTTGGAAAGTCATAACCCTAACCTCTACCTCTGGAAATTGTTGCAATGTTACTGTGGAGACATTCTTTATATTATAGCAATAATACTTTGCCCTTTTGACCTCCATTTGGTATCTGGAGCATGGAATGTGTTTGAGCAGGAACATATTTGGAACTCTTTGTGAACTATCTGTCGCACCAACCCCACAGAACACCCACTCTTTCCACTGGCACCGGGCTCCCTCGCCTGAACCATGACGAGGCCACAGTTTTCTTCCTAACTCTTTAATCTTGCCTTTGAGGTCTCGCTTTCTGATTCCCGCTTATCACTTCCTGTTGTACCTGTATACTAGCAAGTCCCACATCTATTGGCAGCCTCACTCCAGTCCATTCTAACGGGTCAGTGGACATCCCCTTGGGAACCCCTCTCTCATATGAGTGTTGTGATAGGCACTCCAACAATTCCTACCGATCTCATGTCATCTTCCCTGCCAGATACATCATTCCCATCAACAATATTATTTTTCCTGTGTTCAGAGTGGAAATCTTATGCTATCCTCATTGTTTCATGCACTTCTTTCTCTAATCCCGAGAAACTCTGGTGGCATAGAGGTTATGTGTTGGGAATGTGACCCCCCGAAGGTCAGCAGTTCAAAATTGCCAGCCACTGTGGAGTTGAAAGTCTTTCAACGCCCGTGAAGAGTCATGGGCTTAGGAACTCCCAGGAGCCACTCTGTGCTGCCCTGTAGGATCTCAGTGAGTCAGCATAGACTTGATGGCCGTGAGTTTGGTTGGTTTCTCAAATCCCAATCTGTTATCCATGTTGAGTCTTCCTCGAGCCTGCCTTTAATTTACAGGCTTCCCATCTGTTCTTCTTGCCCTTATGTAATCAGGAAACTACGTCCATGGCAAGGCTGACCCCTAGCCTAGCTATTAACACATGAGCTGTGTGGTGGAGTCTCGGAATTCTGCTATAGAGCTTCATGGAATGAAGTGTAGGGTAACACGCATCCCCCCATAGAACCTCTGCTTCTGGTAGATTTATGCACAGGCAGACCTTGAGTAATGGCCAGATCTGTTCTTAAGTGTGTCATTACATCTTTTAGGTAAGCTGGAATAGGTGCACGGGGTTCGAATTTAGCTTTACTTGAGTGCAAGAAAAGTCTCAGAAGCCTTTTCAGTGATGTAAGACAGGCACCTGCAAGATATCAGGGGGATTGTGATGGAGAATTTGTTTTAAGGGCTGGTTCCATCATTTCCAAGTGAGGGCAAAATTGCATAGCATTAAATTATCCGTAAACCTGATTTTCCTACGGGGGTGGGGGGTGGTGTTACTGCATTGAGTTTCTGCTTTATGGATGAGGTCCACAACTTAAATGATTATTTCAAAATGCAAAAGTGTGGCTTTTGACATATTCTGTACTTCCAGTTATTATTCGTGTCATTTAACAGGCCACTATTTATATACATTGACACGTATATAAACATTTTCCAGGATCCATTGGGCTGCGATCCACATCGTTGGCAGCTTGAAAGACTAGGCTTTCTACTCCCGTTAACAGTTACAGTCTCAGAAACTCACAGAGGATCGCTATGGGTCAACATCGACTCACTGGCAGTGCGTTTGGAATTTGGATATGTAATGTTCTTTGACATGTTGACAGTTGATCTCCCTCAATTGGAAGTCACTGAAAATACACAATGACTGCAATAATAGGATGGAGCATTGCAATGATCACTAAATATGCCACAGGACCTGGTACTGTGAAGCTCCCTGGTGGGTGTGTTTGTGGGTGTGTGCCCGCACACCCACGTGCACGTACACAGGCTTTATGTACTGATCACTCTGGAGCACCTTGACCCACTACTCTCTGATTCTGTAATATTCATGATGTGTATTACCCACTGGAATCATAGTTCATGTTGCAATGCAGCTGTTGTATTTGTTTACCTGTTTTTCTCAACCTAACTGCAAGTTCATAAAGGAATTGGTCCCCCTATGTCTTGCATCACACCAAGCACAGAGCTGATGCTCAAATTATGAATACATAATTTGAATACACGAATGGGATTTTACCATCATTTGAAAACTTTCATAGCATTTAATGATGTCTCCTTGCTTTGGCCTTGAGCGTGTCTACCAATTTCCCTTTATATTGATCCTTAGTTTGCTCATCACATTAAATTTCCATAATGGTTGTTATTTTTAGGACAGAATTATTTTCTACGCTTTGAAATCCTTTCTTTGTTCTCATTTGAACATTCAGCTGTCTAGAGATGGTACCCGCTCCCACCCACATCTCTAGCTTCCAGCCACTCTGGGAAGCATGTGTACTTAAACCTAGATTTAAAGATACAGATGCCAACTTTCCCATCAACACCTGCCATAGACCAAATGGAAGGGTTCTTGTCATCCTTTAAGTTATTTTTTTACTGTATTGTATGAGAAAAGTCATCTTTTATTAATTTCCTGGGATTTTGAATGCTGCAGAATCAACAGTAACACAACCCTGATGATATTTTAAAATGAGTTTGGTCCAAGTGTCTTGAAAAGGTTCTGTTTAATCCTGATGGCATCCCATAACCATTCAATTGTTCTTGAAATTTCAGTACAACTTTCTGACCAGTGGTCTTTAGGGGGTCTAAAGATGGAAAATGAATTAGACATGCACTGATAAGTCAGGTGCTCTTGCTAATTTAATTTTTGTACATTTTGTTCCAGTCTTGTGGCAACATCTACAAAGGCCTTGCTCAGACCGGTGCCTGGGGCTGTTTTGATGAATTTAACAGAATCTCCGTGGAGGTCTTGTCGGTGGTAGCAGTACAGGTA
>NW_022105908.1:4209354-4211449 GCF_000313985.2 Echinops telfairi | reverse complement strand
TAATTCATAAGCACTTTGTTTCATGACATTGCTTTTACACTTCCCATCTCTTCCTTGTGCTTAATGTTTCCATCTGCCCTTCTACTCCAGGCCTACCCATTCCTGCTTTCTGAGCTTCCTCCCTGGGAAAATGCTGCTCTTTATTAAAGAATAATCTTACTGGCAAATACTTCACAGACCATGAAATTTAATCATTCAATCATATTAAGAAGAGTTGTGCAATCATCACTACAATAAATAAATTTCAGAACATTTCCTTCTCATACATTGTTGTTAGCTCCCCATTTCTCCCCCCCTTCCCTTGCCATGTGCCTAGGTAATTATGAATTCAGTTACTATCTCCACAAATCTACTTACCCAGGATTTCATATACAGAAAATCATGCAAAACACACAGGAAGCTAATAAGCAAAAACAAACAAACAAAAAACCCTGCCAACAACAATGACAAAGTAAAACATAGAAAGATCTCAATTGAAACGAAAATCGAAAATATTAAGAATTGAAAAAAAACTTTAAAATGGGTCAGAAGGGAAATTAAATGATAAGGTATTACATTTTTATCTAACTTTTCAATGCTCTCTGTCTGATAACAGAACTAGTCACGTCCCTCAACTATGATTGGAGGGCATTCCCCAGGGCTAAATCCAGGTGGGGACCCTGCAAATGGATTTTGGGTTTATATCGCAGTCCATAGCCTTCTGCAAACTAGGTGTGCAGAATGTAAGCTCTGATACCATTCCCTCCTTTGGATGTGGATTATATTGTTTACAATCCTTGGATCACACAGGCTGGTGTGCTTCTTCCATGTGACAGTGATGCCTCAATGAGATGACTGCTTGTTTGACGAAAAGCCTCAGATACTAGTCTTTCTGATCACAATCTGGTTTCTTCACCACTCTTAGCTACCACACCCATATCTTCCTTCAGTGATCTCTTCATAGAGTGAGGATGGAGTAGGGCCATGCCTAGATCTGAGGTACAATTAAGTGTGAACCCCCAATCCATTCATTTATCTATGGTTTATATGTGTCTTTGGTTAACTTCAGAGACAGCATTTTATGATAAAGAACATTATAAATCACCCCCTGGGACATAAGGCAATTGTATTGAAAGTGTCACTAATTTAGCCAGTGGTATAGAATTTTTTTAAATCATTTTAGTGGGGGCTCATACAACTCATACCACAATCTATACTTACATCAATTGTGTAAAGCACATTTGTACATTCGTTACTCTCATCATTCTCAAAACATTTGCTCTCCACTTAAGCCCCTGGCATCAGCTCCTCATTTTCCCCCTCCCTCCCTGCTCCCCCCTCCCTCGTGAACCCTTGATAATTTATAAATTATTATTTTGTCATACCTTACACTGTCTGAAGTCTCCTTCACCCACTTTTCTGTAGACTGGCTACAAACCCCATTGCATGAAATATTGACTTATACAGATTCACCTCTTAAGTGGCTAGACACTACTTACACAAACAGTAGAGGTTAGTGATAGGACAAAATTTTCAATAACACTCCCTCACCATAGCATAACCATGCCTACCAGATTAATACGTGTCATAAGGAAGCAAGGAGGGCATTAAAATAGTAAACATACGGCAGTCTCCAGCTATCATTCATTGGGCTCCCTCAAAGCAAGGGGTCAGAGCCAAGTCCAGTGACCGCCAATTTCATGACCTTGGGATAGCCATGATCTGCTCCTTCGAATCCTCCACTGTTTCAGCCTGCAGAGTCAGTGCCGTAAGTCTGCTACGGGTGAGTTTGAGATAAAGCTCAGTTCAACTAGTAGAGTTTCCACATTGAATCCTATGGTGTGGCCTATGAAGAGTGTTGTGCATCTTTTTTTTTTTAATTACTATTTTTTATTAAATCATTTTATCGGGGGCTCGTATAACTCTTATCACAGTCCACACATCCATCCATTGTGTCAAGCACTCCTGTACATTTGTTTCCCTCATCATTCTCAAAACATTTGCTTTCCACTTGAGCCCCTAGTATCCGCTCCTCATTTCTCTCCTCCCTCCCCACTCTCCCCTCCCCCATGCACCCTTGATAATTTATAAATTATTATTTTGTCATATCTTACAC
>NW_022105908.1:4188595-4208104 GCF_000313985.2 Echinops telfairi | reverse complement strand
CCTCACCAGTCCCTGTCAGATCAGTAAGCCTGGTCTTTATGATTTGAAATGTTGTTCCACTACTCTTTGCAGCACTTACTATTGTGAGTGGTCAGTAGTGGTAGCTGGGCATTAGCTAGTTCTTCTGGTCTCGGGGTTATAGAGGCTGAGGTATACACGTCCCATCAGTCCTTAGGGCTAATTGTTTTTTTATTTTTTCTTCACACTTCTTTGTTCTGGATGAGGAAAGACCAAGAGTTACACCTTAGATTGCCACTGGGAGGCATTTAAGGTACAAGCCACTACCCATCAAAGTAAGATGTAGAACATTGTCTTTATAGCCTGTGTCATTCCAATTGACCTTGATAGTCCCTGTGACTAGGGTCTTGAGCCAACTGAAGTCACTTTTGGGTTAGTTTTATGTGCCCAGGCCAATAGCCTTCAAGCCATTCAGAAAGCAGTTATTAAACCCTTACAACATGGGAGAGCACTGTCCAGTGAGTTGGGGATGAGGGGCCCATGATGAACAGAACCCAGGATGTTCAAGTACCGTTGATTGAGTTCCTAGAGCAGGCACGAGTACTCCTCAATGGTGTAGAAGTGTTTTGAATTCTGACTCACAGTGTGGAGAACAACTTCCAAATATGCTATCTGGAAGTCAGGTGTAAGAGAATGGGAAAGGATTTAAAAGCGGGTCAAGAGCCTTTGAAAACCAGGAACAATGGAAACGGGGCTAAGGGGTAGGTAGAAAAAGTGAACAAACCCCCATTGAAAGTCTGCTCTGAACTCGCCTCTGTTCACATACTGCTTCTTATCTTTCCACAACACCCTTGGTAGCCACCATTTCCCCCATTGTGCCTATGGAGAAACTGAAGACCAGAGAAGAAAAATAATCCCAAGGGGGACTTGTGAGTTACCTAGTCCTACCGTAATAAACAGTCTCCCATGTGGTTGGCCTTCAGGAACAGAAATTAGTTCACAGTTCTGGAACAAGGACAACATTTCACTTTGTTGGCTAAAAAACAATAGTGCAGGGCTGTGGGAGAAAAGGCAAAATAAGGAAATGTCAGGTGGTAAGTCAGCATGAGGAGATGGGGGGCAGAGGAGAGCTGATTGAGGAGCAATCTTCCTTCAAGGGCCACCTTACCCCAGCAGAAGCCAGCCCTCATCTGCACACCCATATGTTGCCACCTCGCTCCTCCAGGCATGCTGGGCCTGTCATAGTTAGTCTGGGACTGAAGCGGCGGGCCAGTGACTGAAGAAACGCAAAGCGTTGAGCCTTGTGTTCAAAATTAGGGCCTGGAACAATGGTGGAACTCACCTCCATGCCACTAGAGCCACAGGTACTTGGTCAGGGAGCCCAGGAGGGTCCTTTACTTGCCCCAAAGTGGGCAGTCTTCCCACTACTTGTGTTTCTGACTGATTCCTGTTGCCTCCACACTTAATGCTGCCCACACTGCGTCTAGGTGAGACTTAGTAGTGAAACTGAGTTGTAGCCCCGCTCGCTGGTCTCCAGGGATTCCCTTCCGTTCGGTTTCCTAGATTCAGCAGGAATTAATTGAGAAAGGAAGTACAATGGTTGGCCTTGAATATCTGTTCTCTTGGATGGGAACCCTTGAAATGCTTGCCTCACTACTTGTGTGCCTCTCTTCCCAGCTCCGAGTTCAGTAGTATCCGGTGGAAAGCTTATAATTGAAGGTGACAGGAGAATTTCCACGAAAACTGGAAATTATAAAAATCAGGGACCCTTTCTTATTACTAGGAGAGCTGGTGGATATACATTTACTAGCATAACGCTGCCGTTCAAGAATGTAAACCAGATTACTTCATTTACTTTTTAAAGGAAAACTGAAAACAAAATTTTTCTAGAGAATATCGACATTTCAGATAGTTAGTAACACAATTTTTTTTAAAAAGACAAAGGCCTGAGCGGGGTCAGCAGAACCTGGCTGCGATGACCTCCGAGTAGACACTTAGTAGCCTAGAGTCCTAGTGGCACTGTCAAGAAAGCCTTGGGTTCTAAGTGCGAGAACAATGGTTCAAATCCACTAGCTCCACCTTAGGAGAAAGATGACATTATCTCCTCTCACAGTGGGAGCCCTGAACAGGGCTGCTGTGCGTGGGAGTCCGCTCGACGGCGGTAGCTGTGGGTTGGTTTTCTGTGTGTGTGGTCTGTTTGAGCAGCCCTGGTGATCATTGGGCTTCCACACCCGCAAGTTTGAAACCACCAGCTGCTCTGAGAGGCAAACCAGGGCTTGCTAGTCTGACAAACAGTTGCTACCCGAGAAACTCATGGGCAAGATGATAAGTTTTAATTTGGGGCACTAATCTATTTTGTGACGGAGAAAGGGCCTTTGACCCCCCTTAACGAGTTACAGTCTCAGAAACCCACAGAGGCATTTCCACCCTGTCCTACAGGATTGCTATGAGTTACCATTGACTAGCTGACAATAGATGAGTTTTCAGCTCTTTTCGGGGTGTAAACATTTCTCAGAATGAGTAACCTAGAGGCCCAGCAAGGTTCTGAAAATCATAGGAAGGCTTGGGTTTGCTACAGTGGTGGCTGTTGGGATTGCTTTAGTTCTCTTTCATTTTAATGTGTGGTTATATTTGTGTGCAGGCATTTTGTCTTTTCCTTCTTCCATTGCAAATATGTAACTGCTGATGTTCCTTTTCCAATGGATTAGTCTCTTGCCTGCTAGCCTCTCGTATTTCAACTCTGCTTTATTTCCACTTCTGTGCATCTTAACTCCCATGAGGACCACGGGGCATGGATAAATGCACCAGTGCCCTCTCGGTGTGGGCTCAGCGAGAGGAGTTGCTTGGGGGTGGCTGGTATGACCCTCCAAGGAGCCAGAAGAAGAGCAGGTGAAAGCAGATGAGGAACACAGGAGCAAAGAACACATTTTGCATCAGCAAGGTCCATATCTAATTAAAAATGTGAAGGAAAAAATGCAAATGGTTGTAGAAAGTGGTTCGCTAGACAAGGGAGTAGGGGAGGTGGTTCACAGCATAGACCTTGAAACTAGACTGCCAGTGCTAAATTTTAGCTCTGCCTCTTATTTACTACTTGACCTGCAGGGAATCGTGTTAATTTCCACATCTTTAAACTAGACTAATAGCAGTACCTCCCTGGTGGAGTTGTATTAAAGAGTAAATGAGGGAATATACATCTAAAGCCCTGAAGAGAGTAGGCTAATACCACTCTGCCAGTGTGTCTCCTGTGTGGGCTTACATGCTGCTCTGATCTTGGAAGCTATGCACCAGTGTTTCAAATACCAGCACGGTCACTCATGGTGGATTGATCTCAGCAGAGCTTGAGAATAAGACAAACTGAAAAAGAAAGGCCTGGTAATGTACTTCCAAAAATCAGCCAACAAAAACTGTGGATCCCAACAGAATCTGCCTCCTATGGTGTGGGAGATGGGCCCCTAGTTTGGAAGGCACTCAAGATGCATAGCAGCCTTACAACCGCAGTTGTGAATATGATGCAGGGTCAGGGAGCATTTCATTCCTCGTGAATGGGGCTGCCGGGCTCAGAACCAACATGATGGCAGTGAGCGATGCCAAGCAGAGTGGGCACTCCATAGATGTTAGTCTCTGTGATGTGATCATGACAGTCACAGGTGTGATTTAACCGTGTGTATGTGAGTGTGTTTGTTCTTTATCCTTGCTTCGTATGTTTCCCTGTATAGGAAACTGAGGATGGATGGACGGATGAAGACAGTAATTGAACTAATTACCTGGGACCCAGGGGAGGGGATGGGAAATGGGGCGTCAACATCAATGGTACAAGAAGGAGAGGCTGTTCTAAAGTTGATTGTGCAACCCTTCTTGATAGGATTGAACTATTTTATGGTGCAGTATGTTAATTATAGCTCAATAAAGTTAATTAAAAAATAAGAATATCCCAGTGCCAAATAGTTGGAGTCAAGTTGACCTATGTGTGTCAGAGCAGTAGTGTGCCCTCAGGGTTATCAAGCACAGCTTTTTTTGCAAGCAGATCCCCAAGCGTTTCTTTTGATCCATCTCTGAGAAGACTTGAACCTCCAATCTTTCAGATAGTTCCTTGGTGTCTAGCTATTTGGTCCATTCAGAAACCATCTCTGCATAAAAGACACTGTAGATCTGCCTAACAATGAACTACCTAACATATGTAATGAATAAGGAGGACCAGGGAAGAGTTAATGCATTTGAATTATGGCGTTAGTGAAGAATGTTGGAAGTACCATGACTTCCAAACGAACAAAGAGGATCTGTTAGATAGTCATTAGAATCCAGGCCGATCAGACTTGGTCTTAGCAGGGATCAGTTCCTGGAAAGGGACATCATGCTTGGTTAAGTAGAGGGTCATCAAAAAGAAAAAGAGCCTGTTGTAGTCCGGATAGACTAGAGAAACAAATCCATAGAAACTCATATGTGTATAAGACAGAGTTTTATATAAAGGGTGATTGTATATTAAGAAAGCATCGCAACCCAGTCCAGTCCAAGCCATAAGTCCAATATTAGCCCATATGTCTGATCCCAATCTATAAAGTCCTCTTCTGACTCAAGAAACACATGCAATGATGCTGATTGCAGGAAGATCACAGGCCAGTGGGATGGAAGTCTGGGTCCAGTGGTGGTGTAAGCCTCTCAGTGCTGGCAGTGGTCTCCATGTGACTTCTCCAGCTTTAGAGCTGCATCAGGGTAGGTCCATGTGGCTTCTCCAGCTCCCAGAGCATAGTGCCACGTGTCTTGTCAGTAGAGCATCTCCAAAGGAGTGAGCCGAGAGAAAGGATGTCTCCCACCTCCAAGGAGGATAAACCAGATTTCCCAGAATTCTTAGGGGACAGCCATGCCCACACAGGCCTCACTGGCTATGACCTGACTAACAAAGTAGACTCTACCCCTTCACTCCTAATCTCTCAGATTGGCAAAGGATTATAACTACCACAGCCCTCAATAAGATGGGTTGGCACAGTGGCTTGCAACAATGGTCTCAAACCATTGTGAGGCTGGCGCAGGACCAGGCAGTGCTTTGCTCTGCTGTGCATAGGTCATGTGGTGGATCCCACTTGATGGCAATGAACAACCACCACAACCTGCGGTCAGTCGTGAGTGCTTCAAGATTAGATTCCTTTTCCTCGTGGTATTTATTCCCATCGTGGTCTTGGACGACACCCATAAGGAGAAATCCCCCAAAGAGGTCTGACAACAGCCCGGGCAAAAGCTGGACTAGTAACATTTAAAACCACACTTCCTTCCAAGGACAAAATTGTACTTAATTATTCACATGCTCATTCAGGCTGGCATATTGGTTTAGAAGCTGCACCAGCTGCCGACAGCCCTCCACCGCCCACCCTCCTCTGCCTTCTCCTCTCGTTACCCTTCCCAGTAACTTCTAGAAAAGCTGTTATGTTTCAGTGTCTTTGTAGGTGGATATTTTCATGCTTCTGTCAGATAGGTCCCGCAGAATTGCTTACCCACTATGGGAAATTTAAAAAGAGCACACATGTGTGTGGCAATTGCAAGAGAAATGACTCTGCAATTTTGAAAGGGATAAGTTATTGCTTAACTTTGTTTCCCTCCAGAATCTTGCTATTGCTGTCCCAGTCAGCCCACAAGGCCTTGGCCTCTCTGAGTCCAAGGCCATCATCAACCAAGTCACATCCCACCACCCTCCCCGCCAGCCCCATGCCCCTCCGAGCATCCCTGCTCCCTCCCTCTCCTCTTTAGGACAGACGGACGGACGCTTCCACAACATGCAGGCTGAGGCCGGAAGCCTCAAGAACCAGGAAGTCCATTAGCAGGGACTCCGGAGTGCTCCACCAGGGTTCTTTCCAAAAATCCAGGGTGAAACAATCAGTCCCCTTGGACAGGGAGGATTTAATAAGAGTACTAGAGGCTAGGAAGAGAATGTGAACTCATGCAGCTGAGGGGAACTTGCGACCCAGGGGCAACTTGCCAACAGGTGCCCTGAGAATCGACAAGTATGAGCAGTATCTTTTAGCTCAGTGCTGCTCAGCCACCATCATCAGCAGCAGAAGCAGAAGCAGTATCACTTGGGAGCTTGTTAGAAATGTGGACTCTCAGGCCCCAACTAAAACCAATACCCAAACCAATCTGTTGCTGTCGAATCAGTTCCAACACATAGGGCCCCTCTAGGACAGAGTAGAAGTGCCCTACAGGGTTTCTAAGGCTGGGAATCAGACCCTCTCATCTTTCTGCATTGGGTCAGTTTGAATGCCACCTTATGGGCCATAGGCCAGGCCTTAACCACTGTGCCACTAGAGTTCCCCAGGCCCCACCCAGGACCTGCTGAAGCAGAACCTGCATTTTCATACACTTGCCCAGTGATTCCCATGCGCTGAGGGATAAAACTGGAGAAGCACTGTTATACAATAACAACCTCAACCTGGCTCCCAGTAGAATGGCCTGCAGAATTCAGAAACGTAGCAACGTGCAGTCTCCACCCCTAAAGATTCTGATTCCGTTGGTCTGGGGTAGTACACATGTGGTTTCATTCATACTCAACAAACTTTGAGAATGAGAACTGGAGAAAGAGATTGCCAGGTTAGGAGGACAGTCTCTAGGGGCACAATCAGTTAAACCCTGACCAGTGACCAAAAGGTTAGAAGTTTGACTCCACCCAGAGGCATCTTAGAAAAAAGGCTGGGTGATATACTGAAAGGCCGCACTCTTGAGACTCTAAGGGAACCTTTCCGTTCTGCAGTGCACGAGGAGGCCCTTAGTTAGCATTGACTCAATATCAGCTGGTTTATTTGGGGGGCTCTTTGTGGGAATGGTCCTGGCATAGCAGTACCCCTGGTCTATGTCCACTAGAGGCCAGTAACACTGCCCCCACCCCCAGCAGTGAAAACCGAAAATGTCTGCAGACAATGCCAAGTATCCCCAGAGGGGAAAAGTAACCCCCAAATAAGAACACTGATGTCTTCTTCATTTTGGTTTTTATAAAATGAAACCTAGTCCCCTCCAAAAGGCACACTTTTCATTTTGTGGAAACTGTGCCATAGTGGGCTACCCATTGGGCTGCTCACACAAGGTCTTCCGTTTGAAACCACTAGCTTCCCTGCAGGAGAAAGAGGAGGCCTTCTATTCCCATACAGAGCTGCACTCTCAGAAAGCACCCAGGGGTGGTTCTAGTCTATCCTGTAGGATTGCTATGAGTCAGAATTAACTCCGTGGAAGTGATTGTGTCTGTGTCTTTAAATGAAGACATGAAAACAATAATAATTTATAAGTTATCAAGAGGTCACGAGGATGGGAGGGGACGGGAGGGGAAAAAAGAGGAGCTGAAACCAAGAGCTCAAATAGAAAGTAAATGTTTAGAAAATGATGATGGCAACACATGTACAAATACGCTTGAAACAATTGATGTATGGAATATTATAAGAACTACAAGAGCCCCCAGTACAATGATTTTTAAAAATTAATGATGACAAGCACGATTCTTTTCAGAACAAATCAAGGTACTCTGCAGAGCGTACAACTATATTTATATTTGCTGAGAACTGAATATGTGGCGGTCATCATGTTTCTCCTGGTAGAAGACAGTTTGGACAAGTGCTCATTAGCGTGAGCTTTTCCCGTAGCCTTGTTGGTGCCATGGAGTCGGTTCCAACCCAAAGCAACTCTGTGCGCCACAGAACCAAACACTGCCGGTCCTGCGCCATCCTCACAGTTGTCCTGATGCCTGAGCCCGTTGATGCGCCATTGTGCCAATCCATCCTGTGGAGGGCCTTCCTCTTTGTCACTTTGCCACACAGGATGTCCTTCTCCAGGGACTGGTCTCTCCTGACAATAGGTCCATAGTATGTAAGATGAAGTCTCACCTAGATTGCCTGGTTTTAAACCCAAGTTGCTCCACTTACCAACCATTAGGCACGAGGCAGGTTTATTTGTTCCTATTTAACCCTTTTTAAAAACCAATTTTTAAGATGGAAAAGTAAGTCTAGGGAGTTCATATCTCCCGCCCTCACCTCTCCCCACCCCAGCACCTCCTAATGTAAGCATTTCCTAATGTAAGAACCCTGGTGCCATGATCGCCAACAAGTTTCTCCACTGCCTTCTACCTCAGTTTCCTTATCTAAAATGAAGAGCTGAGACCACCCATCTTATACAGCTATTGAGATGCTCTAATGAGAGGATTATGTAAAATTCTCAGAATCCTATCCAGTGCATCTCATCTCAAGCACTTGATTAAGGCTTGGTTATTATTTTGTTATTCTCTGTGACTTTAAAAGCTCCCCAAACCCTGGTGCCTGTAGTGGAGAAAGATACCCTCTCCCACCCTCTGAATAAAGAACATGCCTCACCAAATCAAAACCCACTGCCATCCAGCCAATGCCAAGTCATAATGACCCTAGATAAAGGGTTTCTGAGACTCTAAATCTCTACGGGAGCAGACAGCCTCATCTTTCTCCCTTGGAGTGGCTGGTGGGTTTGAACTGCTGACCTTGCACCATAGCACCACAGGCAGCCTTAAATACCAGTTATGCAGTTCTGTCTTCCTATGTGCGTACCTCCACCTAACTCACAGTTTTGTCCATAAGACCTAAGGTCCACCTGCTTCTGGACTTAGAAAGAGATCTGGGCTTTTCCAGGGCCAGACCTTCATGAGTGCCTCCAGCACCCCTGGTCACAGTCCCAGCCCAATCAATGACTGGTCCCATGGATCTAACTGCTGTTAAAGCAACGTGGAAATTCCAGGTCAACAACCTCCTACCCTCTACAAATCAGACTGGCGGAACCATCTATTAGCGCTGATGCGCCAATATAAACTGCATCATCAAATCTGTTCAGCATCTTCCTCCAGTGCCCCCCCCCTATAGAATTTCACACAACAGCACAGATGCCTGCAATCCTACAGTGCATCCTAAATTCTTGCTGAGAGGGAGGATTCTTGCCGTGGATGTGGCAGGAGGGAATGCCGAGTCGGAGCAAGCAACAGAAAGGGTGCTTGCCTCTTGCCTCAACCTTCACCCCAAGTTATCAGGACAATTTGTAGGTGGTCATCGCACGCACCCCCTGCTCCATAGCAAGGTGGGTGTTCTACACATCGTGTGGCCAGAAGAACTGAGAAACAAACAGGAGCAGCAAACAGTTTCATCCTTACCACTTGCCTATCTCATCTTGCAGGGTAATGAAGGTGGTGAGGGGCGTTCTGTGGCAGAGCTGTGCTCCTCAGAACTGTGAGAACAGACGGAACACAGTCGGTTGGGCCACCAGCCTGTGCGCTGGAGACTGCTGCTGCCAGAATAGCCTTGGTATTCTGCAGGTCGGACAGAAGTTTCCGCCTTAAACTAATTTCTGTGAGTCCAGATGGATTTAGTCATTATTGCTTCACTTTGAGAAGGAAGCCGAATCCTAATTCTATAACCACTAAAAACAAAACAAAAACAAAAAAACCACCTCACTGCCACTGAGCCAATATTGACTCATAGCACCACTGTAGGAATGGGTAGAAGTCCTGGGAGTTTTCGAGGTTGTCCGTTGTTTACAGGAGTAGAAAGGCCTGTCTTTCTCCTGTGGACATGCTGGTGGTTTCAACTGCTGACCGGACGGATTGCAGCCCTGCGTAGAACTGCTCTGCCCCCAGGGCTCCTTGGGACATTCTGGAGATCACCTACACTCCCAGGTATCGGAGGTGCTTGCTTCTTAAGGCTACACAGAAAGGCCTCCTGAAGCCCTGGCTCTGAGCTGTAGAGAATCTTTTTTATTTGCCTTTTGCTCTCTGCCTCCCTCCTTCTTCCCATCACACACACACACACACACACACACCACCACCACCACCACCACCACCTGCAGCCCTGTCTCCCTGGAACTAGGTTCCCCCGGATTATTCTAGCAGCCCAGGACTAGCTGACATGCTAGGGGCTTATTCCAAGCCTCTAGATCAGCGGTTCTGAACCTGTGGGTCATGACCCCTGTGGGGGTTGAACGACCCTGTCACAGGGGTCGCCTAAGACCATTGGAAAACACGTTTTTTCAGATGGTCTTAAGAACTTAGGTCTCCAGGCGGGGCCGGCCCACATGCAGATACGCCCACATACGAGTACCCCGCATTTGGAAGGTTGAGAACCAGTGCTCTAGATCGTCCTAGATTCCCGGCTTTTCGGAACCCTGAGCTGCTGACAACATTCAAAGATACTCTAGGATCTGGTTAAGCAAAGCTGTAGACTGGCCCAATGTTGATGGTTTTAAATGTTTTTGTACATTTCCCCCCAGAAATCACAGGGGAAAATAAATGATTGAATTTCATTTCTGCTCTTGTCAAAGTGGTCTAGAATGTAGGTTGGACCCAGCAAAGCTTCAGCTTAAATTCCCTCAGGCTCCACTGTCTTTAAGAAAAGTCTGGCTTCCTTAAATCATTGCCATCGACTTGATTCCAACGCATGGTGACCTTATGTTTGTCTGAGAATTATCTTCCGTGGGGTTTCAATGGCGGATATTTTTTAAATAGGTCACCAGGCCTTTCTTCCAAGGTACCTCTGGGTGGACTCCAACTACTCAGCCTGCGAGTGCACTAGCTATTTGTACTGCCCAGGTTCTGCCTTACCCCTTTACCCAAAACCAAACCCACTGCCACTGAGGCAATTGCGATGCATAGCCACCCTGGCTAGCGTTCCCAAGACTGTCAATCTTTACAGAAACTTTGTCATCTTTCTCCCATGGAACAGCTGGTGAGTTTGAGCATTGACCACTTGGCTAGCAGTCCAATGCCTATCCTACGGAGCCACCAGGGCTCCTTAGGAAGGTATTTATAGCCCTTGCTTGCATAGTGGCTCTCTCCACTCCGAACTATATATAGGCTGCCCCACCCACCAAGGAATCAGCATTCCCCTTCTGGAGATTGGAGCATGGCTACAGACGTTACACCAATATGGCGCCTCAAGACCACAATTGGAATAATGATGGGCATATTAACAACTACCGTGCCAGCTGCTGTCTGCTAAGCACTTCACAAACGTCCACGTTCTTAGCCCTTAGAACAACTCCAGATGTAGGTACAGGCATTCTTTCTGCCGCACAGTGGCAATTCACTTGTCTCGGATCGAATTCTGGTGCCACCAATTCATAGCTGCTTGTCTTTGAGTGAACTACTGAACCTCTGCATGCTTCTCTATTATCACAGGGAAACAGGAATGATGGGTATACATATATATATACAAGCGATATCTATGATGTATACACATCACATATGTGATAGAAATATAAGATTAGATGTGTGTGTATCCTCCTTCCTAAAAAATCTTGTGAAAATCAAGTGAGTTAGTACACAAAAGGTGCCCACAATAGTGCCCAGTTCCCAGGTGTCTCCAACTCATTGCAGCCTCATTGCATAACAATAAAAAGCATTACCAGGCTCTGGGACAGAGTGGGCTGCTAACTGAAAGATCAGCTGTTCCAACCTGCCAGTGGCTCTGAAGGAGAAATAAGAGGCTTTCTATTGTCAAAGATTTATAGCCTTAGAAACCCAAATGGGTTGTTCTACTCAGTCCTATAGGAACTCCGTGAGGTGGAATTCATTCTATGGCAGTGGGCATTAGTCCTGTGTCCACTTCATGATCACTGGTGTGTTTGAGTCCCCGGTTGAAGCTGTTGTGAACACCCATCTCATTGCAGGCTTCCTTCGTTTTCATTTGCCCTCTGTATTATCAAACACGATGCCCTTTTTGGTGCTAATACGCTTTCTCAGATCATTGCCATTGGGTCCATTCTGACTCAGAGAGGCCCTATAGGACTGGGTAGAACTTCCCCTGTGGTTCTGGGAGATGATAACTCTTTAGGGGTGTACAAAGCCTCATTTTTCTCCTGTGGAGTGGCTGGTTGTTTCAAACTGGTGACCTTGTGATTATCAGCCCAATGCTTAACCACTCCACCACCAGGGCTCCTAGTATACTTTCACTGTTGTTATTACAGAGGAAACTGACTCTCAGAGAGTTTAGCACTGACTGTGGTCCATCCACATTCTCTTAACACTTAGTTATACAGAAGGATGTGGTTGAGTAGGATGCTTTTAGTTATATCCCTAATACCCATCTGTGAAAGCCCAGAGTGCCAGATCCCTAGCCTGCTGCTCAGAGGAGGGGGCTACAGCACTGCACCATGGGATTTGTGTTGTGCGTACCCATAGGTTCCCAACTTGCACTCTCACCCCAGCCAAGGGTTGCCCTGGAGGCAGGTTTTCAATGATTTGTTCCCTAGGTGAAAAGCATTCAGGATGCAATTCGAGATAAGAAGCAGCGTTTCAACTTCCTTGGGGAGGAGATTAGCCTGAATCCTTCGGTTGGCATCTTTATCACCATGAACCCTGGCTACGCAGGCCGCACAGAGCTGCCCGAAAACCTGAAGGCTCTCTTCAGGTGAGTTCTGCCCAACAGCTGTCTCAGAGGCGAGTTTGGACATCGTGGTAAATTAAAAACAAATACTCTCAATGCCATTACTACTAACATTGGATTTGTTTAATATGAGTATTATGAGCAACATAGAACATATAGAAAAATAAATTTGAAATAAACATTTTAATGCCATTACTACTAGTCTTATATTTGCTTAATATGTGTTTTATGGGTAATATGGAGCCATGGAAAAGTAAATAAAAATTTACACTTTTAATACCATTACTAATATTATATTTGTCTAATTTGGTTGTAGTCTTCTTCATATGCATGTTTTAAGTTCATACATGCAACTTTGTATTGTTTTGTTTTGCTATCTAGATATTTTCTTTTATCGTCTCCATAAATATCATTTTATGACTGCATATTATTCTGTCAAGGAAAGGTCCATGGTGTAATTAACTAGTCCCTTATAAATATGTATTAAGACTATTTATAACATTAAAAAATGTTTATACATAATGCTTCAATGTACATGTTTATATATAATTTTTTTCCTGTGTGCATGATTATTTCCTTTGGCTAAATTCCCAGAAGTGGAATTTCTGAGTTAAAGGGTGGGAACATTTTTAAGGCTCTTGATACACATTGCCAAATTGCTATCTAAACAGAGTGGTAGCGAATTACACTCTTACTATCAATGCACAAGAGTGCATCTTTATTTCACCCCTGCCACAAGTGGGTATTGCCATATTTTTAAATCTTTTTTATTTTCTTCATTAAACACAAATACATGTTCCAGCAGGAGCTGCAGTCGCTGTTCTGTTTTCAGAAAAGGAAAGCCAGCCCCACAAAGGGAAGAGGGTTCTGATTTGTCACCTCCAGGTTTCCTAAGAGCTGGTTACATATTGGGCTGCTAACTGCAAGGTCAGCAGTTCAAAACCCCCAGCTGCTCTGCAGGAGAAAGATGAGACTTTCTACTATTATGAAGAGTTACAGTCTCTGGAACTTACAGGTGCAGTGCTACCTTGCCCTGGAAGGTCTCTGTGAATCGGAATCAACTTGGGGGCAGTGAGTTGAGATGATCTCTTTCCTAAGAGAGAGAGAAAGAGAGAGAGAGAGAGCCGTCAAGGAGCTATGACAAAACTGTTTGCCTTGGTTTTGAACTGAGGGGCCCAGTATTCTCTCTCTGGGGATGCGAGTCATGCTTTCATGGACTCTCAGAGGATAAGGAAGCCACTGGATAGGGATTCTGAGTACCCCCACACCCTCTGCCATCGGGTTGATCAATTCAAAGGGACTCTCTTGGGGTCCTCCTCCTATAAAGCTTCACAGGAGCAAAGAGCCTGGGGAGCACTTTCAAACTGCCACCTCTGTGGTTAGCAGCAAAAGGCTTAGCCCGGAGCACCACGCCTGCGTGCTTCAGTCCCTCACTGTTAAGCTGCACCATGATGAGAAGTTTCTATGTGGCTGGGCATTTGATCATCCAAACAGTTCCCATTTTCACCTAGAGTTTGTTGGAATGGCAAATTTGCTGTCTAAACTAGGGGCCTAGAGTATTACATGCTATTTGCCTACACAACCTGTTTGTTGATTAAATAAGTCTTGTATCACAAGCCATAAAGGATGCGTGCTATCACCTTGATAAGAAGTATTCCGTACACTTTTCCTTGAATTTAAAAGAAACTTATTTTTTGAACAAAAAAAATGTTAAGAGACAATGTTTCCTCCAAAAGCAACATGTCCCTTTTTGCATTTTGTCTGCACAAAAGCACTATCAGGTGACCACCGGGATCTGAACTCACGCAAGCTAATTCCAGAGGCTGTCCTTTGACCCACTTCAGCTGTGGTATCCAAAGGTCACCAGTGTATCCACTTGACATTCTGCCTTCCCATAGTGTAGGCTACCTACTCTGCTTCCCAAATCTGTATCCAGTTTAGAATCTTGCTTTTATTAATTAATATTTTCCCATGTCTTATTCAGCATTATTATTCGTTTTTAATGTAATAATTATGTACAAACCATTTGCCATTTCAACATATTTCCATGGAGAGTGACTTTAATTATGTTTATCATGTTGTATAGCATTATTTGTATGTATATGTGTGTGTGCAGCCCTGGTGGTGTAGTGGTTATGCCTTACGCTGCTAACCACAAGGTCAGCAGTTCAAAATCACCAGCCTCTCCTTGGGAGAAAGACCAAGTTTTCTCCTCCAGTAAAGACTTACAATCTCGCACGCTCACAGGGCAGTTCTTGCTTTTCCTATAGGGTTGCTATAAGTCATCATCACCTTGTTGGCAGTGAGTATGTTTTTGCTGTTTTGGGGTGTGTGTATGTGAGAGAGAGAGAGCATTACATTCCTTTGTATGGATATACATTTAACCTCATTTTCAGATTTCAAGATCATTTTTAAAATGTAAGTATTTGGTTGAACCTTTGTGTCTCAAGGGAATGTAACATTTTAAAAAATAAAATTGCACTTAAAAGTTTGTCACATTTTTACATCAGTGTTGGTGAATGCAATTAAAGAGATGCAAATGTAACCACCTTAGCTTCAATTGCATACTTAATAGATAAATAAAAACAAGGAAGTTTGAAATCAAGTGTGTTTAGAATTCGGGAGAAATCACAGCTAAAATGTATATTTATAATATATAATATTTATTTTTTAAAAAGTAGCCTCGTGGCATAGTGGGTTAGCCACTGGGCTGCCAACCACAAGATCAGGAGTTCAGACCCACCAGCCACTGCGAGGACGATTAGCTTCTGGTCCCATAAGGATATATAGTCTTAGAAGCTCTCAGGGGCAGTTCTGCTCTGACCATTAGAGGAGCTATGGGCCAGAGTCAATTTCGTGGCAGTGGGTTTGCCCTTGGGGGTTTTATATAACATCCTGGTTTCTAATATATGCCATTTGGTTTAAGATGGTGTTAATAGACTTCTACTGTGAAATCTCAGCATTGAATATTTATGTTTGCGTACAAATAAAGGAAGAGAGACAACAAGAGTAACAACAACATCTAGGGTTGGAGGAGGCACACATCTTCAGGGAGTGTGTCTCAAAGTCACCCAGAGAGACTTGATTCCTCCACCTGAGCCCCCATCTGTTCTAGACAACTTTTTTTGCTAGTCATGGCCTTATGACTAAGGCACACTAGGCTCTCAGTTTTCAAGACATGGGCTGTAGTTCCAGTTCTGCCCCCATATTGTTCAGTTTTTATTCCCTTGAGCAAGCCAGTGAGCCTTCTTCAACCTTAATGAAATCACCTGCAAATTGAAGGTCTGGAACAAAATCACACCTTTTTGCACCCACTGACCCCTCCGCTGTGATGTAAGCCAGGTTTTCTTGTCTTAAAGTCTCTCCGTAAGCTCTGTGGTTGAAAAACTGTCTCCACCTTCTGCCTCCCCATACGCAGGCCTTGTGCAATGGTGGTTCCGGACTTTGAGCTGATCTGTGAGATCATGCTGGTGGCAGAAGGATTCATCGAAGCCCGTTTATTAGCCAGAAAATTCATTACCCTTTACCAGTTGTGCAAAGAGCTTCTTTCCAAACAGGTATGCTCCCTAAGAAAACTGGGTGATCAGCCCAGTGTGACAGCCTCGGCTCTCGAGATGGTCTGTGACCGTGTCTTGGAGCCTTCTTGTAGATCCGTGTGCTCACGTGTATTTTAAAAATTCAGTTTTCATTTGCCATACACTCTGCATGTGAGGTCTGGTTTTTATTAAGGCATGGCCACTGGTTGCTACTAGAACAGAAATACACTATCAAAATTGCTAGAATAGGACTACCCGGGGGCCTCTACTTTCTTCTGAAGCAGTGCTGGCTGGGCTTTATAGGCATTAATTCTCAAATGGTACCAGATGGCAGAACCTATACATTTTAGTGGCTGGAACTACATAGAGTGGATCTAGCACTTGCAGGTTGCAAAAAGGGAAATGAACGAAGCTATTAGCATTAAGGAGTGTTGAAAAATCTACTTGTAGGGAAGCCAAGCTAGCATTTTTCATGAAAACTCCCACGGTTATTGACTAGTTGTATAAGGATGCTGCTGGAAAGAAGGGACATTGGAAGTTAAGTCAGAGGACAGTCCCAGTGCCCTGCCTACAGCAGAATGCCAACCAGCCCTGAGGGCTGAATTAAAGTTTAATGTGTGTGTTTGTGTGTGGTATGCATTATAGACCTGTATATACTGCATTCCTCAGTGACGGTAAGACCTTTCACAGAATCCTATAATCATTAAGAGGTTGAGTTGTGGATCTCAGTGCATCAGGCAGGCAGAGCTGGATCGTAAGGGGAGTGGTGTGTACTGGGATTAGATTGGTCATATCCATACCACACAAGTCGAGAAGGATCTGCATTTTCATTGTTGATCCGAATTGTGTCTCATTTAGCTGTGCATTACTTTTCTTAGGATGTGTTATCTGTAAGCCCATGTGTAATGAAACTCTACTGTAACTTTGGATTAAAGGTATTTATGTTAAAAAAAAAAAAATCCAAAACTCAAAAGTTCTCCAATAAAGATGCATGTGGATTCCTTTAGCTCAGAATTTTTCCAGTTTCTTTTTGACAGGAGTCCTTTTTTTCTTTTCCATAATACTTAGCAACAACTCCCAGACCACCTTCACCCCAGGAGAAACATTTCAGGAGTCAATAAAATCCCTTACAGATAATGGCCTCTATCTGCAGGAAACTGAGATGGGAGGGGTTGGGCTTGAGAGAAAAGGGTTGGCATTAACCAGACTCGTTCTTACTGCTTTGACTGCTCCTGTTCGTTTCATTGCTGTACCTGCTGAGGGCAGGGTTCCCTTAGAGGTTGTTATAGTTAATTGTCGTGGAATGAGCTCCAACTCATGGTAAGCTTTTCTTAAAAACAACACAAGATTTCTGAGCTCTGCACCATCCTTGTGACTATTGCTTTGAACCCACGGACGTAGCTTTTGGGCAGTCCATCTCTTGGGATGGTTTCCCTCCATTTTTCTGATGCTCTACTTTACCAAGCATGAGTCCCTTTTCTAGTGACTGGTCTTTCCTGGTCACATAGCCTAAGTACTCAAGTGGAAGCCTCATGATCCTCGTCTCGAAGGAACCTTATATTTCTTCTGAGACTGATTGCTTTCGTTTAAAACGGCTTTGCTCGTTCTTTTGGTGGTCCGTAATATATTCAGCAGTCTTCACCAACACCCCATCTCCCGTTTCCACTGTCCACCTTCTGCATGCATGCGAAATCACCGTTTCCCCTTGACTCTTGCTCCTTGTGTGTTCTGTGTCTGCCTTTTGTCATCCCAGCTAGAGCCGGCAGCAGGTACCAACCCGGTCCTAGGCTCCCACAACCACACTCTTCTGAGTCATGGATCCTTCCCTATGCCTCCACCTGGAGTTCAGAAGAGCTGTGAGCTTCTTCGGGGCACTCAGGGTAACCGTTGTGCAAACACCAGCCTGAGCACGTGGTGTTCTGAAGACCGGCAACTTCGTTCTAACCTGCACCCTCTTTCCCACAGGACCACTATGACTGGGGGCTGCGAGCCATTAAGTCTGTGCTTGTGGTGGCAGGTTCCCTGAAGCGAGGGGACCCAGATCGACCGGAGGACCAAGTCCTGATGCGTTCCTTGAGAGACTTTAACATTCCCAAGATCGTGACCAATGACATGCCAGTGTTCATGGGTCTGATCGGGGACCTCTTCCCTGCCCTCGATGTGCCTCGGAGGAGAGACCCCAACTTCGAAGCTTTGGTTAGGAAGGCAATCGTGGACCTGAAGCTCCAAGCTGAGGACAACTTTGTGCTTAAGGTACGTGGGCTTTCCCTCCCAAGGTTGACTTGTCTCTTGATTCCTTTCTTGAACAGTAATTTAGCCTTAAACCTCAAAAGGCTTGCTTTAGGTGTGTAAATGTCTAGCTGTTGTTATTGGTTGCCATCGAGTCCCCTTAAGCTCAGGGGGATCCCAAGTACAACTGAACAAAATGCTGCCGGGACCCGTGTCGGCTTCCTGATCATTGCCAGGCACAAGTCCATAGCTGTGATGGCTGGGTGTCCTGAATGCCTTTCAACTTTCTAGCACTGCATCGGTCAATATACTGTTGTGTTCTATAACATTTCCATTGGCTAATTTTCAGAGTTAGATTGCCAGGACTTTCTTCCTCGTGTGTCTTAGTCTAGAAGCTTGTTATGAATTTAATTATGCCTCCCCTCCCACCCCACCCCCTCCAAAATGTGTTGTAAATCCTAACCTTTCTGCCTGTGGTTCTAATTCATTGGGGAATGGTTTGTTTATTCGATGTGAATGATGTAAGATAAGTGTAGAGTGTGCTTTGAGTCAATCTCATTTGGTATTATTAAAAATATGTATTTTAAAGAAGTTAACAGAGAATAGATGAGGTACTATAGATGTCAAGGGACATAGAGATCTCCCAGAAACCCCAAAACAGGCTGCAGAGACATGGACCTTCTCTAGAGCCAAGAGTGGGGAAATGTCCCCCTGCAGCCAGTGCCCCGAATTCAAACTTCTAACCTCCTAAGTGGTAAGAATATGAATTTCTGTTTGTTAATGCCATTTAGTCGTGGTATTTCTGCTATTTCAGCACTAGGTAACTAAGCCAGAATTTGTACTGAAAGATTGGGGTGCTGCTGTAACAAATAGCTAGCACCTGAAGGTGGGTTTGAAATGGTGTAATGGTAGAGGTTGGAAGAGTTATAACGTATGGGATCTTAAAGCCTAATTGACTTGAAGATACTGTTGGCAGAATGATGGCCGTCGGGGGCAATTCTGGTGAGGGAGCAGAAGGAAGCAAGGAGCGCTGAAGAGAAAGTCTCCATTGTCTTAGAGAATACGTATGGTGCCAGCACCAGGATGCTGCTAGAAATGTGGACATGTGGTGAGACAGAAACTGTGGGCACAGACAGAGAAGATAAACATGTTATTGGACAATGGAGGAAGAGTGGTGTTTTTATGAAGTGGCAAAGCACTTGTCTGAATTCTGTTAAAATGTTTGGAGGAAGGTAGAACTTGTAAGTGATGAACATGAATATTTGGCTAAAGAGATGTCTAAGCAAGATCTTAAAAACAAAACAAAAAAAGCAGGTGGTTTCTCCTTACCTGGCCTGTAACATGAAAGAGGAAAGAGATGGATTTGAAAATGAATGGTGCAAAATGTAAACAAAAATGAAAATTTGGAAAAGTCTGTGGTA
>NW_022105908.1:4186620-4188212 GCF_000313985.2 Echinops telfairi | reverse complement strand
TCCCTGGAGCACTTTGGAGATTAGCAGAACTATTGGTACAAAGATTGGAACCACAGCTGACTCAGTCTCAAAGCCTGGGGTCACTGCCTCTGGGGTTTCCAAGAGTGGGGCCACTTTCTTCAGGATCACAATCCTAGGTTTCAAATAGTCAGGTCTTCTCCAACTTGCTTCCAAAGGGGGAGAATGAGAAGGGGGGGACATGGAACAAAATCCAAAATGTGGAACAAAAGAGACTAGGTTTACTGGCAGATGGAGACTGGTGGGACACACCATGACCCTTTGTCACTCCTCAGGTCTGGAACGGAGTCACTCCTGTAATTCAGTTTTCAGTCAAACTATGGACAGGTCTATAAGGGGAACAATAACAAGAGTGAGGTACAGGCACCTTTAATAATTGACTATTTGTGATGAACAGGGCAGCGTTGGCCAAAGGACAGGGTTCAGAAGTTTGGGAAATAAGCAGGCCTGGACACATGAAGCACAGGGGTGGGGTGGGGTTGGGGAATGGTACAATGATGTTACATTGAGGGAATTGCAAGGAATGGGTTGAAACAAAATGTTCTTGTTTCTCCGAATTGTTGAAAGTAAAATTGATGCTCTCCGTAAACCTTGGCCCAATTCACAATAAAAAGTTATAAATAAAATGTGCCAGGCTACGGGGCTGCTGCCCAAAGCTGGGGATAGGGGTTGGGGGTGTAATGGGGATGCCATGCCCAAGGAGCAGAAGAACAGAATCATCCGTGGCGGCAGGGTGGGGGAATCACACAGACTGACTAGGAAAATGGAGCCCCTCAGAGCTCAGGGGAGCAGAGTTGCCATCCACAACAGCGTGCCAGGGCCCTTCAACAAGACTCCAGAGAGCATGGTCAACACCCAGAATCTGAAGGGCGGGACACTGCCTTGATGGTCTCAGAGAACAGGGGTGCTTTGAGAGCTGATGTACATTTTTCTGCTGGGTTTCAGACTTTCTTAGTATCTGGTATCATATATATATTTGAAAGCTTACTCGTTTTTATTATTTAAATCATTTTATTGGGGGCTCGTACAGTTTTTATCACAATCCATATATCCATCCATTGTGTCAAGCACATTTGTACATTTGTTGCCATCATCATTTTCAAAACATTTGCTTTCTACTTGACCCCTTAATATCAGCTCCTCATTTCCCTCCTCCCTCCTCACTCCCCCCTCCCTCATGAACCCTTCATAATTCATAAATTATTATTTTGTCATATATTACACTGTCCGACGTCTCCCTTCACCCACTTTTCTGTTGTTCATCCCCCAGGAAGGAAGTTATATGTAGATCCTTGCAATCAGTTCCCCCTTTCTACCCCACCTTCCCTCTACCCTCCAAGTATCGCCACTCTCACCACTGGTCCTGAGGGAGTCATCTGTCCTGGATTCCCTGTGTTTCCAGTTGCTATCTGTACCAATGTATATCCTCTGGTCTGGCTAGATTTGTAAGAGAATTGGGATCATGATAGTGGGGGGAGGAAGCATATAAGAACTAGAGGAAACATAACTGTTTCATCATTGCTACACTGCACCCTAACTGGCTCATCTCCTCCCCGCAACCCTTCATTAAGGGG
>NW_022105908.1:4139064-4185335 GCF_000313985.2 Echinops telfairi | reverse complement strand
AAGACAGACATTTAAAAAAGCTTTCCAACCAAGAAAAGGCCAAGACCAGAAGGTTCACTATCACACACTTAGAGGAGATCTGCCACCAATTCCATTTAACCTCCTCAACAAAGCAACGGGGGAAGTCAGCGCTATACTGGTGCCAAAGACAGAAAAATAGACCACATGAACCAAGAAGCCTACGAACTAGTATCCCTTATGAGTATAGATGCCAAAATTCTCAACAAAATACTGGGAAAAAGAACAACAGCCTATAAACGAATTATACATCATGATGAAGTGGGATTTGTTCCAGGAAGACTGGTTCAATATTACAAAATCAGTCCATATGGCTCGCATATTAACAGAACAAAGAAAATGAAACTTAATAAACCTCAATTGATGTAGAAAAGGTATGATAAAAGTCAATACATTTCCTTGATTAAAAATAAAAACTCTCAAAAAGATAGCAATAAAAGGAAGTTCCTCAATATGATTAAGAGTATTTATTAAAAATGAGCAGTTAACATTATACTCAATGGAGAAACTTTGAGAATTTGTCCCTGTAAGCACCACTCTTACCATTCCTAGTCAGTAGGGTTCTTTCAGTTCTGGCTGGAGCAATACAGCAAGACAAAGAGGGAGAAGCTGTCCGTATTAGAGCGGAAGAGGTAAAACTATCTTCACTTGCAATTAACTTGATCTTACCGATGGAAAATGGCAAAGGATCTACTTTAAGAAGCCTTCAGAACTAATAGAGTTGCAGCTTAGAAGATCAACGTACAAAAATCAACTGGGTTTCTCTACACCAGCAATGAGAAACCTGAAAAAGGAGATCATGAAAGCAACTCCATGTACAATAGTATCTAAAGGCATAAAGTACCTCGGAATAAATTTACCCAGGGATATGACAGACTTGTACATGAAAAGCACAAAACACTGCTGAAAAGAATCCAGACGCCCCGAAGAGATGCACAAACATTCCATGTTCGTGAGTTGGAAGAGTTGGCGTAATCAAGATGCCAGTGCTCGATGCCACAATAGGTGACGTGAACAAATGGAAATCTATGTCCTCATAGGTGTAGTTGTTGTTATGTGCTGTCAAGTCAGTTCCAGCTCACAGTGGCCCTACCTGTGTCCAGCAGAAGGAAACACTGCCCAGTCGTATGCCATCCCCATACTGCTTTGGTTTGGGCCCGTTGTTGCAGCTACTGGATCAGTTCATCTCACCCCGGGCCTTCCTCTTAATCACCGCCCTTTCACAGGACCGAGTATCGTGTCCTTTTTCCACGAACCGGTGTTCCCCGATGACAAGTCCAAAGGGTGTGAGAAAAAGTCTGGCCATCTGCACGTCTAAGCCAGTCTATTCGTTCTGTGCTCTGTCTTTAAGGAAACTCTCCAGTGTCCTCCACCATCAGATAAAGTCTGAGTGGCTATGAAGTAGGAAAAGCAACACTGAAACGTACTTGAATACTTTTTAGAACAAGCGCTTGTTTCAAACAGTTATTTCAAAATAGTATAGGACTTTGGAGATGCAATGGGTTTGATACAAGACCAGTATCACAATCAAATGAGTCACACTCATTGTTTGGTTTCTCACTGCATATATATGTTTTGATGACACTCCATCATAGTCTATAAAGTGTACAATAGAAAGAGGGAAACGTTGGAAATATTGTGAAAATAACCAAAATAGGACACATAAGTGAGCACATGCTGTTGGGAACACCATAGATTTGCTTATCACAAACCTTGTATTTGCGTAACATCAAGTATACGTGAACACAGTAAAGTGAAGTGTGGTACGTGAGGTCCGCTGGCGTATAAAATGTCAGGTGTTGGGTGAGGAGCAGAAAGCGAGAGGGATCCTGCCCCTCCATTCCACATGGTCAGGTCAGATCCCACTGCTATTCAGCGATGGTGCGGTTCAAGACAGCGAGTTACATAAGAGAAGACTCTACTGTTGCCGCTCTGGGTATACCAAAAAAGCCCAAAAACCTCACTCCCTTTGAGTCAATGCTGACTCCAAGCAACCCCCCGTGGGTTTCCCAGACTATAACTGTTGATGGGAATAGGAAGCTCAGTCTGTCTGCCTGGGTATATCAGAGCCTAATATTTAATAGCTTTTATGTACTTGGATCTTAATTTAGTCAACCATTTCCCTTTAGTGGACATTTGGGTTGCTTCCAATGTTGCCACATAATTAATGCTGAGAAAAATAACCTCACACATATATCATGTAGAACTGGTGCCTTATTGCTAGAGAATAGATTCCCCAAGGTAAAATAAGAAGACATTGCAGAATCCAAACAGAAAATGGAATTTTGATTTGTTGAGTAAAGGATTCTGGTTTGTTTATTTCACCTTTAGTTCCAGCTATCCTGGCTTCTAGGAAAGGTACCCTTTGACCCATCCCCAGAGTGGTCTTCTCACAGCATTGTAAGTGCTGGGCCCACCATCCCGCATTATTACTATGGAAAGGACTTTTTCCAAGAGCAACTGTCCAAGAACGGGTAGCACAGAACATTGTGGCCTGTTCCAGAGCCTGCCACACCTAGCCAGTGGCCCTTCCTGTGACATTAGGTCAAGATAGGAAGTGTGTACTCGGGCATACAAAAGACCCCACTTCACTGGACCTTCAACAAGCCAGACAAAACTGACATGCAGCCGCATAATACATCCTTCCTGAGTAAGAAAAGATACATGCAAAGCTGGTTTGTGGGTGTATGTATACACACACACACACACACATATTTCTCACTTATTCACGTGGTTAGGTTCCAAAGATCATGAGAAAATTTTTGCTAGGTAAAAATGGAGATCATTAATGTGCAAAATAGTTGGATAGTATATATTTTTTATTATTGCTATAAATGTGAAATACCAGAAAAGGAGATAATCAATAAGTAAGTAAGAAGTGAGCATATAGGTTGTTAGCACAAGGATATATGCATGTATGTGACTGTGTACACACATAATCACATGTATAGTAAAGCATATCAGGGGCACAGTTACAGATCCTCCTTGTACATAAGCAAATACCTCACAGAATTAGTTACCTGGGTCTGAAGAATTAGCACCCTGATATCATGGGATTTCTTGGCCATTTGGCATAATATAGTCCACAAATGTTATGTTCTCCAGCATATTTTGGTGAGTAGGCTCTTAGTCATTGGGATATTGGTGCCCCAGATTAAAATCCTTCCAGGATATCTGGGGCCCCTCAGTTGAAGTCCAGCCACCTGATAACTTGTCCACAAGTGAAGCCTTCCAAATGGTAACACTTGGCCTGTGCCCTAGTCAATCCTGCCACCCTGGAGAAAGAGCTGCATCTCCAGCATCACAGGACACCCATCTCAGCCACCTAGAAAAGCATTGCAGTTCTTTTTTTTAACTACTGGCATGGCAAGACCCTGTAAAAAATCAGCAGCATAACCCACCCCCCCACACACATATATACATAAGCACTGGACAACTTATTTCAGTGTGTAAAAGTACTAGAATATTTTAAATGTCCTAACTGGTATCCTTGAAGAAAATAAAATGATAATATCCATCCATAAAAGAAGAATAAGACACTATAAAAAAGGAGGTATCAAAGAATCATAAAGAGCACTTTGAAATATAAATGGTGTGATGCATGACACACAAAATTAAATGAGTGGAATAAAAGAAATTAGAAGAAACCTGTCAGAATATAAACACTATGTTTTTAACAGTTTAACTGGCATATAATTAACATATCATGCAATTCAATAGTTCAATTACATCAAGAAAAGTTGAGCAGTTATCACCACAATCATTTTCAGAACATTTTCTTCATTCTTGTACTCATCATTGTTAGCTCCCCATGTCCCCCCAACCTCTCCAGATGAAACCCCAAGGAACCATTAATCTGTCTCCATAGATTTTCTCCAGACGAAACCCCAAGGAACCATTAATCTGTCTCCATAGATTTATCAATCCTGGCTTTTATACACAGAAAAACATTTTTAAAAAAACAACCAACAATCACAAAACAAAACAGGTGAAAACTTCAATCAAAAAGAAACCAGAAAATATTAAAAGCTAGGAAAAATGTAAATGGATCGTGTTGTTGTGTCATCGAGTCAGCTCTGAGCCATAACGATCCTCTGCCCACAACAGGATCAAACACTGCACGGCCCCGTGCCAGCCTCACATTTGTCAAATGGTCATAGGGAGGGAGGTCAAATGGCAAGGGGCTAAATTCTAACCTAACTGCATCTGCTATAATCCATGTTCATAATCTGCAGGATAGCAAGGCTCTTCACATCCTGGTCTATGGTCAGAGGGGATTCACTAGAGGCTCAAGCCACATATATTTCTCCTTCACGATTTTTTTTCTTTTTGAATTGAAACAACTTTAAATGGGTCAAAGGGGAGCTCAAATGATAAGGTATTACATTTTTACCTAACTACATCTGCCATGGTTGATTTTTGCAATGCTCTCTGTCTGATAACAAGGCTGTTCAACACCCTTACCTATGATCAGAGGGGATTCACTAATGCATGTGTGGACCCTGCCAATGGATTTTGGTGTTACCCTGATAACCAAAGCCTTCTACAAACCAGGTGTTCAGAGGTTAAGCCCTGATACCATTCTCTTCTTTGAATTTGGATTTGATTATTTACAGTCCTTGGATCTTGCAGGCTGGTATGCTTCTTCCCTGTGGACTTAGTTGAAGCGTCACTTAGATGGCTGTTTGTTGTAAGACAACCTTTAAGACCCCAGACATTATTCCTTCTGATAGCTGGGAACCATCTACTTTCTTTACCACACTTTGCTATAGCACCCATATCTTCAGTGATCTCCTTGTGAGGGTGAACAGGGCCATATCATAAGAACTGATTGTTCTTAGATTGGGGTAGAATTAAGAAAGACTATATTATGCACAGAGTTTTTGTTAAAGATGATAATTTTGAGAAATGGAATATGGTTAGTATTGTATAAGATGGTAAACATAATTAATATATATTATTACTTCTGAATACCAGCATAATTTTTTAAACTAATCTATTTTTATTCATTCTGTTTAGTAATCACAGACAAAACTAATGACAATTATGGGATTTATTAAGGACATTAATAGGTTCCAAATGCTCAGAACACAGTTAATTAGTCAGGACAGCCTTTTCTTAGCCACACCTGTTGAACATAGGAAGCAAGTAAATCTGAGATCTTTCAGGCAAGAAGCTGGCTCGCGGAGTCGGGGAGGAACTTAATTAGGGGAGCTCGATTTGCTGACCCGTGGACTAGAGCTGAGTGCTTTCAGGCTGAGGTCTATGGCGGAATAGCAGCGTGCCCTTTGGGAATTTCCTGGTAGTCCTAACGAGCTTTGACTAGCTTTGTCCTGTCGCATGAGCAGCACAGAGGCCAGTGAGCTGTGTGGCTCCGAGACCAAAGAACAGGCCCTGCAGATAGCAGCCCAATGCTACGAACCCCCCCAGGGCTGGTTACAATAAATGAGGGTGCAAACAAGAAACTTGATCATCAAAAAAATAAATAAATCCTATCAGTAGGCCTAGAAAACGATCTATCCAAAGGATCACAGGAAGTCAGTGACACTCAGGACAAAAAGACTTTCAGAAGAATGAGCATCTGCAAAGCAAGAATGAGCAGGCAAGGAGACAGTTTGTAGTTGTTGTTTATTTCTAAATTATGGGGACACATGCATATGTCATTTCTTTTAAGTAAAGAGGAAGACAGTTAAAAGCACCAAAAACAGTCATGGACCAAGCAAGAAAAAGTAAATGTGATATTGATCACATTTGTCATCGCCTCAACTCTGATTCATAGCAGCCTTCTAAGGGGCCGAGACTGTAAATCTGTATGGGAGCAGACAGCTTTATCTTGCTCCCTGAGAAGGGCTGGTGAGTTTGAACCACCCACCCTGTGCTTGGCAGTTCAGTGCTTCACCCACACACAGTATCAGCAGTACTTCTCCACCGTACAAGGGGATTTCCAAAAGTTATTGGAAAACTGAGACTGAACAATTATGAAGTTTTCCCACAACCTTTTAGAAGCCCGCTCGTGTGCTTCATGGAAATATCCGCAATCATAATGATGTGAACCCTTCATTGATCTTCAGCTCTTAAAATCAGGGAACGCAATGACAGAAGAGAACGTAGCTATTGTCAAGCACGACAACATAACATTAAAAACCATTTGAGAGAGAGCAGGGCAAGGACGGGCAAAGGAAACGTAGTGGGAAGGATAGGGGTACTTATATATTAACCTTACAGAAAACCGGGTACGGGACCAAAGATCATCAAATGTTGATGCATTCATAACAGCCAGAAGGTGAAACACCTGCAAAGTGCCTCACGTGATGAATGAGTAAACCAAAATGCCAGCTACCTACATAATGGAACAGTTTTTAATAATGAAAATGAAAGAAGCATGTAACATGCTGCAACATGGCTGAACCTTGAAAATACTATCCTAAATTAGCTCTATAGAAATGACCACATATTTTATTAATCCATTGATGTTAAATGTCCAGAATAGGCAAATCTATAGAGGTAGACAGCAGATTAATTACTGCCTAGGGCTGGGATGAGGTCAATGGAAGTGACTACTAATGAATAAAGGTTTTTCTTTTGGAGTGATGAAAATTGGTAAAATTAGATAGTGGTGATGGTTGCACAATCTGTAAATATATATGTATATTAAACGTGAAGTTGTACGCTTTAAGATACACATTGGAATTGTATGGTGGGTGAATTATATCTCAGTGAAGCATTAAAAGGACAGGGCGAAGCTCAGAGAAATTGGGTATGACATTGCTATCCAATCTATTGCTCACACAAAGATCAATCAATCTAGAAATATAATACAGTTTTCCATTTAGCAACCAGAGGACCAAATCTTCTCTTCCTCTTTTCCTTTTCTCCTTCCGCCTCTCCTTTGCTTTTGCTTCTTTCTCTTGGTTAAAGGCAATGTCCTCAGGTCAACTTGGTGCTTGACGTCCTCCAAGTGCTTTCCCCCTTTGTACCTAGAACAAACCGCATCTCCCACACCTTGCAGACCTTCGTGCTTGACGTCCTCCAAGTGCTTTCCCCTTTGTACCTAGAACAAACCGCATCTCCCACACCTTGCAGCCCTGGGCTCTGCTTTCCTTTCAGTTCAGCTTGTACCATTCTTTCTTTCTTTTCCACCGTTTCTTGAACTCTCCAGTCTTGATCCTGAACTTAACAAATTCTGCACTCATTTTCACTCTTCCTGTAATGCTTCCCCATGGATCTTCAAATGCCTAACTCTTGCTTCCTGTCATATCTTCACTTGAATGTCAAAACCATAGAGACTGCTGTCTGGCCACTCTCCTCATTCCTACCTGGGCAGAGCATGCATTAATGTCCTGAATGAGCAAAACAAGAGCCAGGATTTAAGACTCTCTTCTTGACCTAAAAGCAAGGGCAGAGCAAATGTTTTGTGTTGGGATGGAACAAAATGTATTTGTGCTATTGAAAATAAAACTGAACTAGATACTTGCACAAAATCTCCTGCTGCAGTTGAAGCTGAGTATCTTGCCCCCAAACAGCCATTCATCTGGAACCTTCGTGTTGAGCTTAGTGGTCCTGTTTTCCTCATGAGTCCGGCTTACAAAATTCGAGCACATTCTTTGAAAGACCTGGGTCATTTAATTTTTAAAATTGTTTTCTTTCTGAATAATCATTGTTACGTTAAATGTGGAATAGATGAACAAAATGCGTGTCAGAGGAAACTGCCCATCATCCCACCACCAGGTCAACTTGTTGGTACATGTTCACTTCGGATCACTCTCCTCTGTTCAGGAGTAACTCAGTGAAAAGTATGAAGAAACCTGATTTATAACAAGTATAAATAATTTTCACTCATAACTTAACAAGTCCATCTAACTCTTCTAACTGTTCATGTTTTCTACAAGTATTTACCCAGCGCTTAGTATGTGCCAGACTCTCTGCTGTTGTTCTTATTAGGTGCCACCAAGCGAGCGCCAACTCCTGGCCACCCATGCGTCCACTGGTGGCGGAGCACCCCCACAGTCTTTCCTGTTGTTCAACCCATTGTGTCAGTCCATCTCTTCGCAGCCACTATCGCAATCTATCTTGCTGGCCGGCTTTCTTTTTTTCACTGACTCTGTCGAACATCAGGTCGTTCTCCAGAGAGTAGCCTCTCCTACATGTCCAAAGTATGTGATAAAAGCGGTCTTGTCAGTTTCCACGTCATCTGTTAGGGAGGCAAATACAGAAGCACTGCAGTAGTGATTGGGCACTCTTACAGCTCTTATAATAATCTATACATCCATTGTGTCAAGTACTTTTGTTCAATTTTTTTATAGACTCTTTTTTCCAATAGTTTTATTGGCATATAAGCCACATATCATACAATTCAATTACATGAAGAGTTAGACAATCATCACCACCATTTTAGAACTCATTCTTCATTCTCATCATTATTAGTGCCCCATTTCCCCCAAACTCCCCTGCCACACCCTCAAGGAACCATTAGTGTAGTTACTGTCTCTACAGATTTACCTAACCTGGATTTCATATGCAGAAAACATTTTTAAAAAACTAACAAGAATAACAAAGTAAAACAGATACAAACCACAATTGAAAAGAAAGCAGAGAATAATAAAAACTAGAATAAATTTAAATGGATCCTACAGGAGATCCAATGATAGGGTGCTAAGTTTTAAGATAACTGTATCTGCAACAATCCACTTTCCAAAGTATTCTGCATGCTAGCAAGGATATGCCTGTCCCTGATCCATGGTCAGAGGGAATTCACCAGGGGCCACGGGTATTTCCTCTTCGTTTTTTTGTTTTTTTTAAACTGAAACAGCTTTAAAATGGGTCAAAAGGGATATCAAATTAAAAGATTACATTTTTATCTAACTATGTCTGCCTTAATAGACTTTGCAGTCATCTCTGCCTGATAACAGGGCTATTCATATCCCTCGACTAGGATCAAAGGGAATTCTCTGGAGACTTAATCCATGTGTAGACCTTGCAAATGGATTTTGGGCTTCCACTGTCATCCATAGCCTTCTGCAAACCAGGTGTTCACAATTTAAGATAGGATACCATTCCCTCTTTTAGATTTGGATTATATTCCTTACAACCGTTGGATCATGAAGCTGGGGTGCTTTTTCCATGTCATTTAGTTGATGCGTCTGACACCTTTCTACTTCCGTTTTTCTGTACAAAATAATTGCTTCCTCCTCTCTGTTCCCACCTAACTCTATAAATGTCTCCATAATAACATAGATCACCTTCTATTATAATAACATGACTTTCTTCATCATACTAAGAGGTCATAGAGGTGATGAACTTTGATTTTCTATGCCCATCTCCTGGTACACTTCCTTGGCACTTAATTGGTTACTAAGCACTCTATAACTGCATGATAAATTGAAAACTGAATGGATCATCTTTCCCCAAAATTTAAGAGCCCAACATATCCTGGGATGATACCCTCCACTGTTGACTTTGAACCTCACTTCAGACATCAGCAGGTTCTCAGAAGAGCTGTTGGGGTGTAAGTGAGTGACAAAGGGGCTATTCTGGCTGTACCTTGTGTCGTCTTGCAGGTGGTCCAGCTTGAGGAATTGCTGACAGTAAGACACTCTGTGTTTGTGGTGGGCAATGCCGGTACTGGAAAGTCTCAGGTGTTGAAGTCCTTGCACAAGACCTATCAGATCATGAAATGCCGACCTGTCTGGACTGACCTCAATCCTAAAGCAGTTACAAATGATGAACTTTTTGGCATTATCAATCCAGCCACACGTGAATGGAAGGATGGTAAGAATGGGGTCTCAGTTATCTCATACTGCTATAAAAAAAATTGCAAAAGTTCACATCAGCCTCTTGTCAATGGATTGCTCTATTGTTGAGAACACCATTCCTTGGTTTATAGACAATCCTCACACTATGTCTGTCTTTGTGTGTGTGTGTGTGTGTGTGCTCTTTCTATAATTCAGAGCCTACCCCAAACAGGCAATCCAATTTAATAAAAAGTTAAATCACAGTCCAGTCGGTTAACTGATTGCACCACAGTGTGCTGTGGAAGGTGATTGTATTACATTATCTTAGGCATATAGTCCTTACATCACATCACATGCTTCCCATTGCATCACATTATATTATGGACAGTAATCTGTTCTACCAAACCACACCGACTTAATCACATGTAACTACTTGGATATACCCGTCTGAAATCAGAGGCCATATCATGAATTGCTTTGACACATTGAACACTAACCAAACAAGACCAGATGCATTATGGGATGACATCAAGCACCTCAGACATCAAGAAAGCAAAAGGTCATGAAGACAGACATCTATTAGTAAGACTTAGCATCTTATCTTTTTATTGCTCTTCGTGATTTTATCTCCCCTGGACTTTTTCTGATTAGTCAGTGGAGTTCTTTATATAAAGGAGATGTTGATCCTTTATTTGCCATTTGCAGTGCTATTTTTTCCCTACCATTTACCTGTTGATGTTTATGGTATAACTTACCATAAACTTTCCTTTAGATTTTATTTCTGCTTGTATTTTTTTAACAGAAGCCCTCATAGCACAATGGTCAACCACTAGCTGTTCATAGGAGAGAAGATTAACAGTCTATTCCCATACAGACTACAGCCTAGGAAACCCTATGGGTCTACTCTACTCTGTCATGTGGGGTGACTATGAATTGATTCTACTTAGTAATATAGCATTTCTGTGAGCTGGAATTGACTCAATAGTATACAACAACACTCTGTTAGCATCTGGGATTCTTACTTAGCTTATAACTAACTTTCATCTATAGATATAGTGTCAAATCTGATTCTAAAGATTCTTTTCACATTAACATTTTTATCCATCTGGAAATTATTTTGGGGTTTAGGATGAAATAGTGTAGAGAATCAACGTTTTTTCTTCCAGATGGATAATTGACTGTGCCAGCACCATTTAATAAGTAAACCGTGCTTTTACTCAGAATTTAAACATGAGCTTGTAGTTTATTAAAACCTATACATACTGAAGAGCCTGCTGAGATCTGAAAGGTTGGCCGTTGGAAACCACCAACGGCTCCGGGGGAGAACGACTGAGCTTTCTATTCCCGTAAGCAGTTACAGTCTCAGCAGCCCACAAGGGCTCGATATGAGTCAGCATTGACTTGGTGGCAGTGAAGGAGCCCGGTGGCATAGTTGGTTAAGTGTTCGTACGCCAACTGCAAGGTCATCAGTTTGAACTCACCAGCTGCCTCACAGAAGAAAGTTAAAGATGCCTGCCCCCATAAAGATTTCGTTTCAGAAACCCTATGGAGCAATTCTGTGCTGTTTTATAGGGCCATTATTAGTCAGAATCAGCTCGACAGCAAGAAGTTTGTTTTGAATTTCCTTCGTATATACTCAGGTCTGATCCTGAGCTTTCTGTTCTGCTCCGTTCATCTATTTATCTAAGCTGATCCTCATGACAGGAGGGGCGTGACTCAAACCCACTGCCATGGAGTCTACTCCCACACAGACGATCACGTAGGAAGTCCGTGGAAGAGAGGCAGACCCTCCAGGAGATGGAGGGACACAGTGGGTGCAACAGTGGGTTCCCACAACCTGACAGCCATTGTGAGGATGGTGCAGGACCGGGCAGGCCTTCCTTCTGTTGTGCACGCTGCTTTGGGCCATTGTACCACCATGGGCAGGAACCTAGCAACAACTAAGCTAATTCTATTCTCATTTGGTTAAAATAATTTTTAAGCATGTAGTAATACCTGATAAAGTAAGTCATTCCTCAAAAGTCTTTGTGGTTTTCTTGGCTGTTCTCAGGCACCTTAGAGTTGAAGCCAATGTAGTTTGAATTTTCCCCACATTAGATTTAAGCCAGTGTAGTGTAATTCAGACTTTTAAACTCTGATTGAATTTTAATAAAATTTAACAAAATTTACACATTCAATTTGGGGGAAATGGTAAAGAATAGAATAAATCTAAAAAAGAGCACACTCATGCAAGTAACTAGACCATGGATTGTTTTTTAATGTTAGGATAACCTTGTAAAGTATAAATTTAGTGGGATATTTTAATATACCAAGCAAAACTAGACAACAATTGGCAAATACATCTCCTAGTTGTAAAATGTTGCATCCTGTGAATAGAAAATACTCCTTTCCTGATTGGTTCATGGAACGTTTCCAGAACTCAACATTTAGTTGGCTACAGAGGAAGTACAATGAATGAATTTACAGGCTACATTCTCTGATAATAATGCAATAGTTAGAATAAATAAATAAAAATACAAATTTGTTTCTATACACTTAATCACTAAATGCTCTCTCAACCCTTAGACAAAAGAGAAAATTACATTGAAGCCCATCTAGGAAGTAAGGAAAAGGAGAGGAATTCACCTAAAAGGGGAGGAAGGGAGAAGAGCATATCTAAAAACGATGGGAAAGTTTTAAACTCTTTATGATGGAAGGCAGGACAGTAATAAAGGGTGTTGGTAATCATATTAAGAAATTATTCAAACAGTAATAAACTAAACCTGAAGGAAATTAGAAAAAGGGGACTAATAAAGAAAAAAAATGAGATTATTGTAAAGGAACAATAGCCCCATCCTACCCACCCTCCCAAAATATATGTATATGAAAGATCAAACAAACCTGAAACTCAACTGCCATCAAGTTGATTCCAACTCACTGACTGTGGAATGGGGCAGAACTGCCCCTGTGGGTTTCTGAGGCTATAACTCTTTATGAGAATAGAAGGCCTCATCTCGTCCTGCAGGGTGGCTGGTGGTTTCAAACTGCTGACCTTGTGGTTAGCAACCCAAAGTGTAACCCACTTGTGCCACCAGGGCTCCATAAGATGGATAAACTCACTGTCCTAGAGTTGATACCAACTCAGACACCAAAACCATTTCCATTACATTTAGGGAGTCAGATAGGCCTACAATCAACATTATTCAGTGCTGCTAGGGTGAATGGGAGCAGTTCAAGAAAATGAAGTGAGACAAGCAAATGGGATATATGAGGTGATAGGAGGAATAGAAAAAATATATAGTTCTATTGATTATATGACATCATGCCTAGAAAGCCCAAGGTAAATAGTTTTTAAAAATCACCAAAAGTAATAAGAAAATAATTTAAGGTAATGAAATATACTCACTGCCACCCCGTCTATCCTGACTCATAGCAACCCTATTGGACAGAGTAGAACCTCCTGTTGCGTTTCCAAGGCTGTAAATCTTCACGAGGTTCGGAGCCTCATCTTTGGCTGGAGGGGCTGCTGAGCATTTCAAGCTGCTGGCCTGGAGATTAGCAGCAGCTTTTAACGAAACTAGCAATCGGGAAATGGAAATGCAGGAAAAAATACATCCCATTCACAGTTATTTGGAAATCAAAGTTGAGTTGATTACAGCTTTGTAATTCATGGTAACCCCATGTCTGTCAGTGTAGAACTGTGCTCCGTTGGGTTTTCAATGACTGATTTTTCAGTAGATCTCCAGGACTACCTTCCCTAGGTGCCTCTGGGTGGACTCAAACTTTCCACTTTCCCTTACCACAATGACCAAGTACCGAGCATGGTAATTGTTTGCACCACCCAAGGGGCTGTAGAAGGATTTGAGATTACTGTTAGTAAAAGAGACACCTGGGGAAAAACTGTAAAACTGTTTTCCATATCATAAAAGAATCAGAACAAATGAAAAGATATAACCATTTCATTGACTTGGAAAACGAAATATGGTAAAACTCAATTCTAACCAAATAAATTTCCTATCAGGCCAATTATCTTCTGGGGCCTCTTGTCCATTAGAAAGACAATATTATTAGGTGGTGATGTTGTACTTGAGCTCAGAGGAAATGGCTCCTAGAGCAGTGTTAATAACAATTGAGCACTTGGCTACTAACAGAAAAATCCACAGTTCAATACCACCAAAGGCACCTTGGACAAAAGGCCCAGAGATCTACTATTGAAAAATCAGTCGCTATAAACTCTATAAAGCACAGTTCTATCCAACACCAAGAACTGGAGTTGCCTGAAAGGTCAGCTGGTTTCTTTGTTGTCTTCTAAGTATTGTTCCCATTGACATTGAGTCAATTCCAACTTACAGACATCCTCTAGGGCACAGTAGAACTGCTCCCTAGAGTTTCAGAGGCTGCAAATCTTTCCGAGAGCACAGAGCTCCATTTCTCTCCCCAGACACAGCTGGTGAGTTTGAACTGCTGACCTGGCAGCTGCACAACATGTAACCCACTATGCACCAGGGCTCCTGAGTTTTGTCCAACCCAAAACTCATTGCCATTAAGTCCATTTCTCCTCGTGCTGCTAGCAGTCTTATATGGGTCTTCTGAGACTGTAAAGCCTTACATGAGCTGACAGGCTCGTCTGTCTCCCAAGGAGCAGCTGGGAGCTTTGAACCAGCCCAGCGTCTACCCACAGTTCTAGCAGGGCTCCCTGCTGAGGATTGGAGGGTGTTGGGAGAAAGTGGGTCAGTGGGGAGGTGGGAAATCCTCCCTGTGTTGCTCTTTCTAGGACTGTTCTCTTCCATCATGAGGGAGCTCGCCAATATCACCCACGATGGGCCCAAGTGGATTTTGCTGGATGGCGACATAGATCCCATGTGGATTGAATCTCTGAACACTGTCATGGACGATAACAAGGTATCTAGGGGGAAGGGAATCCCCACACCATCCCTAAGTCAAGGCCCTCATTAGGGAGTTGCCCACCGGGTGACCTGGCCAGAGGGAGTGACATCAAAATGACACTGTACAATGTTGCCCTGCATTTTGGCAGATGTTTATAAAAAGCATCCTTGTAGTTAGTGTTAACCGCAAAAATCTTTTTGGTAAGCTCACCTTACATGTATCACGTGTATACAATGCTAACCTTCTATGCTGGTTTTCTTTGTGAACCTTCCAGTGTGCCCTGGTCTGATCTTTCATTGTCACCAGATTACGAGGATGCTTTAAATCACCTGCTGTCACCCACACATGGCTGCAATTGTGAGGGTGGAGCAAGACCAGGCAGTATTTTATTGTATTGTGCAGAGGTCCCTCTGAGTTTGGAAGTGACTCTCTGGCATTCAACAACAGAATTTCCGAGCCTATGTCAATAACTTTTATGAGAATGAAGTAGTAAATAAATGAAAAGAAGGCAAAAAATCAAAAAGCATTTGCTCAGTTATCATTAAGTTTGTAACTAATTATGGCGGTGTGTTTAGCATGATTGGAGTTCAGTGCTTCAACAACTTTTTCACACGGGTTCATTTAATCCTCTCAAAGAGATCTTTAAAAAAATCAAATCAAATCATATTGGGGATTAGTTTGCTTTTTAAAAAATAAAACAAATTATCTGGAGATAAAAAACACCTGAGCCTTGTTGGATAGCCTCAATAGTGGCAAGTCTTTATCCATTTGGAGTGCATTTGACTTTTCATAAACAAGGAAAACTCACTGAAAGCCCGTGAAACCAATATTGAGCTTTGTGTTTCCGGGCGACTCCTCAGTGTGTTCAGAGCGTTCTTCCAGAATAGAGGTCTTAAACATCATTTCCACACTTATAGACTCAGGAGAAATGCGTGCTCTTCCAAAGAAACCACTTGAAAAGAAGCAGTCGCCATATGAAACCTAAATGCTTTCCCTTTATATTTCGTCTTACTTGACCCTCGGCTAACAAATGTCTGGCCAGCTGCTTCTGAAATGCGCCATGAGAACCCCATGAGTCACCACACTGCCAAGCAGCAGACCATGGGATGATGCCGCGGCAGGCAGGACGCGGGTCTGTTTGGCACGGGTCTACATCCGTAAAAAAGGCAGCCAGCCACACCAGGAGCTGCCGTTGAGTTAACACTGACGCATGCTGCCCCTGTACGTGCCACGGGGTTGCTGGCCCTGCTCCCCGGGATCTTCCAGGGCTCACTGTTCGAAGAAGATTGCCAGGTCTTGCCTGAGAGGTGCCTTTGGGTGGTCTGAAAACTCCAGACCGGTGGTCAGCAGCCACGTCCATTAAACACATGCCCAGCCCACCCCCCGGAACTTTCCCAGCAACGTTAAAGTAATTGACATCAGTTTAAATGTATTAAATCTCTTCTTTTTTCCTGACCGGCATACAAGGGTGGGAGTTGACAGAGAAGAGAGGGAGAGAAAAAAAGGATTGTTGTCAAGGGGAAAAAATTACAAAACAATGACAAGCACCAAGAAGAAAATAGGCCACCAGGTAGCCATGCACCCCAACTCTGTCCTAAAAGGCATGCCCCCCTCTGTGTTCCAGGTGCTGACCCTGGCAAGCAACGAGAGGATTCCCCTTAATCCCACGATGAGACTGCTCTTCGAGATCAGCCACCTGCGCACAGCCACCCCAGCAACGGTCTCCCGAGCAGGTCTGTCTGCAGACCAGGCTTGGGCCCAGAATGAAAAGTAACACCAAGCTCCAAGCGGGAGCCAGAAATGGATCGTCTGAAACACTGACCTAGTACTCATGTCTTATTCACGTGCTCTTGGATGGAAACAGACTGTACGACTAGGGTCACACGACTTTTCTAATTCTAAGTTGCTGTACTCCTGGGATGGCAAATGTCCCTGAGCTGGACAACTGTCGGCTACACACAAGGGCCTGCTTTTAGGCCAGTTCTAACCTCCATACCAATGCCGATGACCCAGCCTTGCCATTTCTCTGGTTGCAAAATGTCAACCTCAGAGCTTCACCTTTCCTGCTCACCACTGACCAAATTTGTTAGCAGGCACTTAAGGATAAAGAGAACTCGTTTGTTCTCGTCAGGTCCCCTTTTAAGGACCTGTGCTGAGGTTAGTAAACTCAAGCCAGGAGAATCGTCTCTTGCTCTGTATGAGTTACCTACGGCTTCCAAATTAGTGCAGTCTTGTGGCTTAAGACCACAGAAATTTAGTCTCATAGCTGTGGAGACTAGAAGTCCAAAATCAAGGTACTAGCTGGGCTGGGTTCCCTCTGAGGTTTCTGTGGAAGAAAGCTTCCTTGCCACTTTTAGCTTCTGGTGGCTCTTAAACTGGAGCTTTCTCTTGGCTTCTGGTTGCATCTCTCTGCCTCCACCTTGCATTGTCTTCCCTCTAAGTGTGCTTCTCCTCTTCTTTTTCCTAGAAGGTACTTGTAAGATAATTCTAGATGTTCTAGGGTGACCTCATCCCGTGAGCCTTCATTCAATTCTACCTACAAGACTTTTTCCAAATAAGGTCACATTCATAGATTCCAGGGGTCAGGACCTGAACACAAATTCTTTTAGGATCCACCATTCAACCTCCTACACACTCTGTAACAAGTACTGCTAATCAGTCTTCTTCATCTTGAGCTTCAGTGAGACCTTTAGGATCCTGTTGAACACAATTCTCCGTACAGCTGTTGTTTGAACTTGGTCCTCAAGAGCAAATCTCTTTGGCTCCTCAGACTCAGGTCAGAGTTTGGTTCTTTAGAAAATCCAGACTTCTGTAGTTTTCCTAAACAGAGAAAATGCCCGTTAGGCATGAAGACCATGCTCACATCTCTGAAAGCCTCACTGGGTGATATTCTCTGTGCTCCCAGGCATCCTGTACATCAACCCAGCAGACCTGGGATGGAACCCTCCAGTGAGCAGCTGGATCGACAAGCGGGAAGTCCAGACAGAAAGAGCAAACTTAACCATTCTATTTGACAAGTACCTTCCAACCTGCTTAGACGTGCTCCGAACCAGGTAGGCAATCAATCAAAGAAACAAGGTTGCAAGCCAAAAGAGCAGCAACTAACCTGTGGCTCACACCTGATGCCCTGCTGATGCTCTCCCCTAGCCCCACATCCCATGTCCCAGAGCACTTCCCTGCAGACACAGCGGATGACAGAGAGGGATACATATGAATGGGGACCATGTATGAAATGTCTGTTTTCAGTGCAGGAAAGCAAGGAGGTACATGAAGAGGAGGAAGATTTGGAGTGCCCATAGTGAGTGCCATGTGGGTATCACATCAGATAACAACAGCCCTAATACCCAGACCCTTCAGACTGCACGGCCAGAAGCCTGCCCTCTGCTTTGGTCCACCAGGGCTACCATAACTCAAAGCAAAAGTTCACTGCCATTGATTCCATCCTGACTCATAGCAATTTCATGAGACAGAGTGGAACTATCCCAGGGTTGACAAGAGTCAAAAACCTCATCTTTCTCCCATGGATCAGCTGGTGGTTTCAAACTGCTGACCTAGTGGTTAGCAGCATAGCTAGCAACCCCGTATGCCCCCAGGACTGTAAGTAGCACAAAATGAATGAGTGGAAGGAGCTGCTATTTATTGTCTGGTAGCTTTGGAAGCTAAAGTCCAAACCAACGTGTCCATTCTGAGGAAGGTCCTCTTTTGTCTCATTCAGCTTCTCATCATTGCTGGCCATCCTTGATGTTCCTGGGTTTATAGATAGCATCTGCCCCCATCGTCACTTGGTGTCTGTCCTGTGTATTTGTCTCTCTGTGTCTGTTCTCTTTCTAAAACACCACTCAAAAGAGATGAGGTTTAGGACCCACCATGCTCTGTGTTAATTCTTTAGCTTAAAAAAACCCCTATTTTCAAACAGGATCACATCCACAAGTAAAGGAATTAGTGCTTCAACATATTGGGGGGCGGGGGGCAAGTAAGGAAAAAGATTGAGTCTGTAACACATTCCTACAAATAAGCCACAGGCCAGACCAAGTTGTGAAGGTGGCACCGCTGAGTGCCACGTGAGGCTGCTTGCCATTCCTAGCTGTGGAGGTCCATGACTCAGACAATGTGGGATCAGGTAGAACTCATCACTTGGCTAGTCTTGTCCCTCTGGACACTGGGGAATCACACTCCCTCCTACAGATTTGCCAAAAACAAAAGCAGTTAGCCTTGACCACCTGCCACATAACTCGAAGATTAGTTACTCTTAACCAAAAGTGTACTTCTTCCAGCACAGTATATGCATAAGCAGAGACCACCAAGCTAAAGAAGCAATTCTATCAAACTCAAGAGTCCTCAGACATCCTACATCTCAAAATAAATTGAGTGAATATACACCCTACACTCAGTCTGCCTCGTTAGTGTAATAAAGTCACCCATTCCCAACCACAGTTCTGGGGGCTAGTATTTACAACCCATATTTGGAGGAGTAGTCACCATTCGATCCAAACAGCACCTATTGTGACTCTTGAGATGCTTTGTGATGACTGAGGAAACAGGCCAGTGAGACCTGTGAGGTGTTGACTTGTATTGTTGCCGCTGCCTATTACCCAAGGACTGAGGGAGCGAGCATCAGTCTTCAGAAACCAAAAAGAAGGGTGTCAGAGGAAAGATGAGAGGAAGCTGTGTGAGTGGCTTACTGTTGCCCTGACAATACCACCAAATGCATTGTCTCACAGTTCTGGGCGCTGCCGGTCTGAAACCAGGGTGTTAGCTGTATTGATGACTGCTGAGGGCTCTGAGAGAAAAGCTGGTCCATGGATCTCTCCCAGCTTCTGGTGCTCCTTGGCATTCCTTGGTTCATACATCACTCTACTGTCTCCTCCTGGCCAGCCTTCCTCTGCTTCTTTCTCTGTGTTTATTCTTCGCTGTTATAAGGGCCCACCCTTCTCAAATATGGCTTCACGCTGCTTTTAATATCTTTTAAAAACCCTAAACCCAATCAAGGTGGCATTCACAGGACCCAGAGATTAGTACTTCCACAAGTCCTTTTGAGGGGTGTAGTTAGGTCCATTAAAAGACTTTCCTGCATAGTTCTCTTTCTTCTCTTTTTTTAACCAAAGGACTTGACCCAAGGATAGCTGATGAGAATAACCACCACAGTCCTCTCAGTCCCCGAGAATCTGATAAATCACGAGTCCACCAAAACCAGATGGGCTAAGTGTCTAGCCAACAGGAGACCAGGATAGAATGTCCCTGGGCTTTACAACACTTTGGGGTCTCTCTGTGCAGATTTAAGAAGATTATCCCAATCCCGGAGCAGAGCACGGTGCAGATGCTGTGCTACCTTCTCGAGTGTCTCCTGACCACGAAGGACATCCCCACAGACTGCCCCAAAGAAATTTATGAACTTTATTTTGTGTTTGCCGCTATCTGGGCCTTTGGAGGAGCATTGGTCCACGATCAGGTAAGAGGATGTGCTGGTGTTACTACCACCTTCTAGACTGCACACACAAACACTGGTGTTTTTCCAACCAAATTTGGAAGATGTGACCCTTAAGGGTCAGAAGCACCTTGTTAGACCCAGTGTCGTAGAAAAGCCTCCCTGGATGAGAGAGAAGACTGTGATATGTTCAGAGCTGTTTGTTTTCAGGTTCATGAACATATCTTGTCATCACTGGAGGAGTCGCAAGGTTGGCATCTGAACAACCATGGGCATAAATGCACCTGCTTCACCAGGTGATGTGAGTTTCCTACAGAGGGAAGTAGAATGATCATGTACTGTAGAACCTTGAGTGGCCAGAATCCTTTTAGCTTTCTAAAAATAACTTTAGAACTAGGATGATATTGGGCTGTTCTCTACCAGACCAGAGTTGACCATCCTCCATATCCCTGACACACAATAAAATGGGGCAAAATTAAGAGACACATAAGGTGTGAGAAATCCAGGTATATTTTATCTCGTGATGCTGCTTTCTGTGACCTCCTTGTTTGGTGTGCGGCGTTTTAGCTTGGAGTACCTTGGAGTGAATGGCGTCCATGTGCTCTTAACCCTGCCTAAATCCCCAGCCGGTTTCTTTTCTTCTCATTAAAAAAAAAAAAAATCTACCTAAAAACAGTGCAATCAAAAATAGGCAAGGCAATCAGCAGTCTTTAAAAACTGAGACATGCTAGCTATCGAGCAGTGTCATTTAGTGGTTAAGAACATGGATTCTGGACCCAATAGTACCTGAGTCTGACTTAGAATTCTACCACGTATCAGCCTGGACACCCTGAGCAAGTTATTTAACTTCTTTCTACCTTACACTTCCAATGTGTACAAAGGAGATAAAGATGGTGAAGATTAAGCAAACTGTAGTATTCTAATTGTCTGACACAGCTACTATCAGCCCCCAGGTAATTAATATCCAGTTGAACTACATGCAGTAATTATGAATCAGCCCCCATAAAAATTTGAGATACACCTAATAGTTTATAATAAGTGAGAACTACTTTGTGAAGTACATCTAAATGTTATTATTACTATTGGATTATTATGTTAAAGATGTTTTAGTGTATCCTGGGGTGTTTTATGCTGTGTACACATTAAAAGGTCTGATATATACATAAAAAAATCAAAAGGTATTGTCGAATATCATACACATCTTTATTAAATGAAAATATAAAAATATAACACTCTTGTTGCTCAATATAACCTCCATGAAAGTCTACATGTCCAAAGGCAGTATTTTCATTTCCCCAATGTTTCTCCACAAAAATTCTGTCCTCTGATTTACACCAAATCAAAACACACTTTGGCATCCTCAACTCAAAAAAAAATAAATAAATAGAAACCAAAGCCACTGCCATTGATGCCACAGTGACCATGAGGGAGAGCAGACCTGCCCTGGTGGGTTTCCGAGGCAGTAAATCTTCATCAGAGCACAAAGCATCATCTTTCTCCCTCAGAGAAGCAGCTGAGTTTGAACTTCAGACCTTTAGGTTAGTAGTCCAACGAGGAACCCAATACACCACTAATTCATGTTCCTGTGACATGTTCTTTTAGTTTGAGAAACAAAAAGAAGTCTGCTGGAGCAACCTCAGGGCTGCAGAGTGGGTGGGGTAAAGTTTCTCCTGACAGTTCTAAAAGGATAGCCTCTCTACCCTTGAAAAATGAGCAGGTGCATTGTTGTGATGAATAAAAACATCAGTACACTTTCCTGGACTTTCACTCGCCAGTACGGTTTTTAATGTTCTTTAAAATGCTTTGCAATAAGTTTCCCTGACCTTCAGGTGTCCTTTGGAATCCCAGAAACATAGTTGCCATAACCTTCTGAGCTGACTCTGCCTTGAATTTGAATTTGACTGCTCCGTATCTCTTTAAGAAGTCACTGTTTCTATTAGACCCTGCTCTCTAGCTCATAGAGCATATTTATAAGCCCAGCACATATCCCCACCTATGATCCACCTCATAAAGTTATACTCCTTAGTTGGATGGGAGGAGCAAGTCTTTGAGCTGGATGACCTCCCCACAACCCTGTTGGTACCCATCCTGCTGAGAGCTTTCTGGGGTCCAAGCTTTTTGTTTAAACTTGAAAACTCCAAGTGATGTATGATCTCAATTTCAGTAGCTCTTGTACCAATGGTAATTCTGCCTTGTTCTTCCACTAGCTTCTGGAATTCAATATTTCTTTATTCATTGAGGCTGACAACCTTCTGTCTCGACTTATTTTTGAGATATTCTTGACTGTCCTTAAAATGCTTGATCCATTTTAAAACTGTTGTTTCATGTGAGGCAGCATTGCTACAAAACTTCTGTTTGGTAAGATGTCCACTTGAATCTTTGTTAATTTTTTTTTATTAGACTCTATCTCAAAACATTTTTTCATGGCATAAAAATTATTTTAAGGCACCCTAATAAGATGGTGTCATGGAAGCAACTCAATGCCATTGAACTGCAGTCCTTTTGGGTAGCAGTGCAATGTCTACCCAAATGTACCACCAGGGCTCCTACCTCTAAGGTTAATATTTATGAGGCGTGAATGGCTCAGGGGTCAAATTGTGTCTTCCATGCAAGAGATCTGGCTATGATTCCTGGACAATGCACCTCATGTGCAGCCACCCACTCATCCATCGGTGCAGGTTTATATTTTGCTATGATACAGAACAGGGTTTGTTGTGACTTTAGACTAAGACAGAAAAGGAAGAAGGGTTGAAGATTTCCTTCCAAGAAGCAGTCAATGAAAACCCTATGGGTTACAATGATCTGATCTGCAGCCAATTGTTTTGTTCTATTGCGCATGGAGTCACCGAGAGTCAAGGGTCCATCGGTAGAGCTAAAACACCAGTAACCTGATGCCTCTTCCAAAGCAGGGGTCAAACCAAGATGCAGTTGTTGGAAAGTTATGATTTAGTCTGGGCTGGGACGATTGTGGAACTTTTTTCGAGGAGAGGGGTAAAAGTTGAAGCCACCTAGGGCAAAGCCATGTTTTAGAAATCTAAGTTGGAGGTGAGCCGAGACAAAAAGAACGAACAATAGCCTTTTTGTTTTCACAGATTCTTGGTTGTAACGTCCATCCGGTCTCTCATCACTTCCTGACATATTTTTTTTTTTGGTGCCCCAAATTCAGAAGACAGTTCTCAGTGTCTAGGGACTTTTATATTTCTCCTTTCCCAGAGCCAGATCCTTGGGGAGCAGGAGAGGGATTGAAGAGAAGAATGAGGGGGTCTCCCACAACAGGAGCGTGCCTTTGGGAATTCCATGTGTCTGTTCATCAATCCCCGGTGCTTCCTCAAGGAACTGCTTCTCTGACAGCTGTACATCTGAGGCAAAGGAAACAAAGACTGCGGAAAGCTGGCGGAGAACTAGCTGAATGTACAGGGATCCCCAAAACATAGCTTATTGCTTTCTACCGAACGCAATCTCTGACGTTTAGCTGCTGAAATGTCAGACAGCAACTGCGGACTTTGTGTCTCATGTCTGTGCTGAGCAGCCATGGGGGTAACAGGATGAAGTACCTGGTCAATTTTCCTATCTCTGTACAGAAAACTTTAAATCCACTCAACTTGTATTAAAAGCCTAAGAGAAAGCATTCCCCCAGGTGTCCCGGGCTGGGGAGCAGTTGGAGCCGTGGGCAGCAGTGCTGGCTCACGGGAAGAGGAAAAGGGAGAAAGCTTTTAGCAGCAGGGGATGCCCAAGACCCCTCCACAACCTGCTTTAAAGATAAACACCAGAAATAGGACCGTAAATGGAAAAGTAGGGATTTTGCCAAAATACTTTCATCAGGAACACTGATGGTGCTTGCATTTAAAAGGCTGCATGAAAGCAGAGCAGAAATAGAAAATGGAATCCGGGGCTCAGTCCTGCCTGTGGTTCTGAGTCAATTCTGACTCATGGTGACCCTGTGTGTGTTATAGTACAACTTTGCCCCATATGGTTTTCAGTGGGTGGTTTCCCAGAACTGCTTCTGAAAGTGCCAGGCCATGTTTGGAAGGTAGCGCTGGGTGGACTCAGAACCCCAACTTTGGGCCTAGCCACCGAGCATTTTAACTCTTTAATGCTTCAGAAGGACTACAACGAATGTGTGTTCTCTACTTCGTAGCCATCAGAGGGGTGGTATCTGTTCAAAGTATTTAGTAGAAAAAAAGCACTAAATTGCAAAGGTGGGCCTAAGTTCAGTTCCCAATCCTGCCACATGCTTCCGGTGGTGGAACTTTTGTGCGTTTTTTGCCTTGTTGTGTATAAAAGAGGAATCATTGAGCCAGCATAACGTAGAGTTCTGTGAAGATCGAAGAAGGTGTGATTGTATTGCAAACTTGACTGTAGCAGCCGGGTGCTGTTGCTAGGGACCCTCTGGTTGGTTCCAACTCATAGCAACCCTAGGCTCAACGGAACAAAACGCTGCCTGCTCCTCTGTCATCCTCACAATTGTTTTGCTTAAGCCCAGTGTTGCGGCCTCCATGTCAGTCCATCTCCATGAGGGTCTTCTTCTTTTTTTGCTGCCCTTCCACTTTGCCAAGCATGATGTCAACTTTCCATAGACTAGTGTCTTCTAATAACATAGCCAAAGCCCACGAGACAAAGACTCACCATGCTCACGTCTATGGAGCTGGCTGTGCTTCTAAGACAGTTGTTTGTTCTTCGTGACAGCCCACAGTACTCTCAGTATTCTTCACCGCACAATTCAAATAGGCATCAAGTCTTCTCTGGCCTTCCTTATTCAGTGTCCAACTTTCACGCGTATCTGAGGCAATTGGAAGGATCATGGTTTGGGTCAGGGGTGCCTTAGTACTCAAAGTAATGCCTTTGCTCTTCGATACTCTAAAGAGGTCTTATGCAGCAGGTTTACCTAATTCAGTATGTTTTTTGATCCCCTGACTGCTTCCTCCATGAGCATTGATTGTGCATCCAAAGACGTTGAAACACTTGACAACCTCAGTCTTTTCTCCATTACAGCATCCTAGTGAAGTCTTCCTGTAAAGAGTAAAGAGTAAGGCGTAAACCCAAGGATTGTCAGAATGCAAAACAGAAGACACTTTGACAGGGGCCTCTCCATAGGTGTTCTTTGCTGAGGAAATAACAAGAGGTGAACTAATAAAGAACCACTGGATTGTCTCAGCAGAGTTGGCCATGCCTTTACAGTGTCCAATTACAACAGAAGGTTACCAAATCGCAGGAATTGGGCTGAGGTAATGTAGGTGTGGAGCAGCTCATGGCTTGGTTGGGAAATTGGTCACGACATACAAAGGGGAATTGAGGCTGAGGCACGGAGAAGACCTATACAACTTCGCTTTTTTTCTAGCGCTGGCCCTCATCTTAAATCTTCCTAAACCTAAAACCTTGTTTTTATAGACAGGTAAAAGTCTTCAAGTGTTTTATACGTGAGTTAAAAATAGGGATCGCCACCCCCAAACCAGGCTTCTTATTGGAAAGAACAATATTGAGAAGCAGTAATGTTCTCTTATTATGAATTCATATCAGAATAAGAACAGCAAACAAAGCTGTCCTTATCTTAGAACCTGGGCCTAATTCCCATTTTCATTTCTGAGCAAATAAGCTCAGGCTCATTTATTTCACAGGCAGTAAGATGAGAGGCAGAGGAGCCCTGGTGGTGGTGCAGTGCTTACCCTTTGGAGCGCGATCCGCATGGTCTGCAGTTTAAAACCACCACCAGCTCCAAGGGAGGAAGACTGGACTGTCTACTCCCATGAACAGTTACAGTCTCAGGAGCATGCTGTGCGTCAGCAGTGACTCGATGGCTGTGAGTTTGGGTTTTTGGAACATAAGTGGAGCTGGCTCTAGGCCCAGAGTCTTTGCCGTGTGCTCTGCGAGCCCCTCACAGTCCCTGAAGCCCATCCTTGCCCTGCTCTGTGAGAAAGGAATATTTCCTACAGAGATCAAAGTAGGCCTAAGACTTTCCCTAGACCTTCGTGTTCTAAGGTTGGGTTTGCTCCCCAAAGAGCTGTTACCAGCAGTATTTTGCTATGAGTGTGTACATGTGTATCAAAGTGTGTGTATGTGTGCGCGTGCACGTATGTGTACATATGTATATATGAGACTTGTGCATGTGTGTGTGTATGTGAGGGTATGTAAATGTGTCTTGACTTGGCCACAATAGCATAATTTGAGTCCATTAGGTGCACTGTCCTGTCCCTCGGGGACTCACAGCTAATAGGTATGCAGGTAAATTAGACGCCTTTGCTTCTTTCTTCTGCCCCAGAGCTTTGTTTTCTCTACTGCTCCTATATTTTAGAATTTTACCATTGAGGGAACTTTTTTGTTATTGTTGTTGCTGGTAGGTGCTATCGAGTTGGTTCTTTTTCATACCAACCCTCTTTACAACAGAACGAAGTACTGCCCTATCCTGTCCTGCGCCATTCTCACCAACATTGTTCTATTTGAGCCCTTGTTGCTGCCACTGGGTCAATTCATTTCCTTGAGTGTCTTCCTCTTTTTTTTTTTTTCCCCTGCTGCCCTTGTACTTTGCCAACCATGATGTCCTTTTCCAGGGACTGGTCTCTCCTAATAACATGCCCTAGGTACTTGAGATGAAGTTTCTCCATCCTAAATTCTAAGAATTCCTCTGCTGTACTCATGCCAAGGCACATGTGTGTGTCCTGGCATTTGAGGGACTTTCAGTATTCTTTGCCAACAACCCACTTCAATTGCATCAGTTGGCCTGTAGCCTTCGTTATTCACTGTCCAGCCTGACACGCCTATGATGCAAATAACTTAGAAATGTTTTCTAGAATCCTCTGTTTACAAATGAGGAGGCTGGGGTACAGAAATAAGCAATCTGCCTGGAGTTAAGTACCTGGCTCTCCTTCTGGGGCTCTTAGAGGTGAACAGTCTTATGAACATGTTCATCTGACTGCCGTTCTGGAAAGGGCTCACATTCCAGGAACATCTCTAGAGGATGAAAGTGGTTCATCTCTGGGAGTTAGTGGGCCACAGTTGCCCGTCTTGTGGTCAGGGTCTCCTATCTCCTTAACTCTGCTCTAACCCCTGAACCCACTATGATGAGCTGTTGACCCCGCTCTCAGGTGTTCTAGTGTTGGGCAACTCAACTGCAGAGTCCAGCAAAGGTGCTGCCATACTGCACAGCAGCAGCGGCCCAGAGACGCGTGACTGCTATTTGAATTCTGAGAATGCTGTGGAGTCTGCTCTTAGACCATAGTATCTTGATGCTGCATGGTTTCTTTGACAGTGCCCACTGCTGGGCCTCATAGCTCCTCAGAGGAGCAATGATTTTCAAAGGAGTGGGGTCCACTGGGCAGGAGTGCAGGGCAGTGCTTGTGCCCTGCCTTCTGCCCAGTGTCTTGGTGGACTGTCTGTGTGGCTTGAACCCTGCAAGACCCATTCTCCCTGATGCCTTCATGTTTGCAGCTTGTGGACTACCGGGCAGAGTTCAGCAAGTGGTGGCTGACCGAGTTCAAGACAGTCAAGTTTCCTTCCCAGGGAACCATCTTTGACTACTACATAGACCCAGAGACCAAGAAATTTGAGACTTGGTCCAAGCTGATCCCGCAGTTCGAATTCGATCCAGAGATGCCTTTGCAGGTGAGTGGGCTGAATGGGCCCGGGAAACTACAGCGCTTCCTGGAGTAGGCCTGTATCAGAATTCACATGGTTTATCTAAATGGATCTAAGGGATAAGCACTGGGCTGCTAACCGCAGGGTCAACAGTTCAAACTCACCAGCTGCTCTGCAGGAGAAAGATGAGGCTGTATGCTCTCATTAAAGATTCACAGTCTTGGAAATCCTATATAGGGCTCTATGAATTGAAATCAACTCAATGGCAGGGGAGGTAGATGGTACAAATAGTTAAGCTGTTAACTGAAAGGTTGGAGGTTCAAGTCCCCTCAGAGACTTCTGAGAAGGACCGGGTACCCTACTTCTTTCTGTATGGAGCCCAGTTCTACTCTGACATACACGGTGTCGCCATGAGTTGGAATCAACTCGATGACAGTGGTTAGGAACTAGTAGGCCCGCAAATGTATGCTTTTGCCGCCAATGGCTAGCAGACTTCAATACCAAGCCAAGCAGACATCCTGTAGGGAGAGGAATAATATGGGTGGACGATTCCTAACTACAGGGAAAGGGGCCATGGAGAAACAGAAGAGAGCTGGGAGAGGAGAGTGGGGATACTTTATCTCTACCCAACTGCTGAGAACCCGGAATATGAATTTATAAGGTGCTCTCACTGGATCGGGGATAATGCCAAACAGCCCTTCTTACTGGACTCCCTGTATGCTGCAGGTGATTAAGAGTCTCAGCTATGAACAGAGGGATGGAGGCTCAAGTCCCCCCAGATAGATCTTGAAAGAGAGGCTAGTGATCCACTTCCAAGAAAAGCCCATCCACTGAAATCTCGAAGGAGCACGGTTCCCCTCTGATGTTCTTCGGGGCCCCAGGAGTCAGGGTCCACTCAGCAGCCGCTGGCCGGCCCTTGGTTGGCCTGGCCTCCACGAGCCCCTTTGCTCACGGTGTCTCTGTCTCAGGCATGCATGGTGCACACGAGTGAGACCATCCGCGTGTGCTACTTCATGGAGCGCCTTCTGGAGCAGCGTCGGCCTGTCATGCTGGTGGGCGGTGCAGGCACCGGCAAGTCCGTGCTGGTGGGAGCCAAGCTGACCAGCCTGGATCCCGAGGAATACCTGGTGAAGAATGTGCCTTTCAACTACTACACCACCTCAGCCATGCTGCAGGGTGAGGAGCCTGGCAGGGGGTGGAGTGGGGGTGGGGCGGGGATCTAGGTGGCCTTTGTCACCGAACACAGAGCTGCCGCAGTGTCAAGACCTGCGGGACTTGCAGGGCCAGGGCCAGCTTGGTGCATTTTCTTTCACTCTCCTTTCTCACTGCACCTCTCCTTCCCTTTGCGGCAGCTCTGTCCCTCTTTTTATTTTTAATCATTTTACTGGGGGCTCATACAACTCTTATCACAATCCATACCTACATTCATTGTGTCAAGCACATTTGTACATTTGTTGCCATCACCATTCTGAAAACATTTGCTTTCTACTTGAGCCCTTGGTATCAGCTCCTCATTTTTCCATTCCCTCTCCACCATCCCCCATGAACCTGTGATAATTTATAAATTATTATTGTTATGTCATGTCCTACACCAGGGGTCCTCAAACTTTTTCAACAGGGACCAGTTCACTGTCCCTCAGACCGTTGGAGGGCCGGACTATAGTTTTTAAAAAAAACTATGAACAAATTCCTGTGCACACTGCAAATATCTTATTTTGAAGTTAAAAAACAAACAGGGCAAAAACACCCGGCAGACCAGATAAATGTCCTCGGCGGGCCGCATGTGGCCTGTGGGCTGTAGTTTGAGGACCCCTGTCTTATACTGTCCCATGTCTCCCTTTACCCACTTCTCTGTTATCCGTCCCCCAGGGAATAGGATCTATGTAGATCCTTGTCATCTGTTCCCCCTTTCTCCCTCATCTTCCCTCCACCCTCCGGGTATCGCCACTCTCACCACTGGTCCTGAGGGGTTCATCTGTCCTGGATTCCCTGTGTTTCTGGTTCGTATCTGTACCAGTGTACATCCTCTGGTTTAGCCGGATTTGTAAGGTAGATTTGGGATCATTATAGTGGGGAGGGTGGAGGGTGGAAGCATTTAGGAACTAGAGGAAAGTTGTATGTTTCATTGTTGCTACACTGCACCCTGACTGGCTCATCTCCTTACCATGACCCTTCTCTAAGGGGATGTCTATTTGCCCACAGATGGGCTTTGGGTCCACACGCCACACTCCCCCTCAGTCACAATGATATGATTTTTGTTCTTTGATGCCTGATACTTGATCCCTTCAACCCTTCATGATGTGCTTCTTCCATGTGGGCTTTGTTGCTTCTCCAGCTAGATGGCTGCTTATTTTTCTTCAAGCCTTTTAGACCCCAGATGCTCTAACTTTTGATAGCCAAGCACCATCAGCTTTCTTCACCACAGTTGCTTATGCACCCACTTTGTCTTCAGTGATTGTGTTGGGAAGGTGAGCGTCATGGAATGCCAGTTTAATAGAACAAAGTGTTCTTGCATTGAGGGACTTGAGTGGAGGCCCAATGTCCATCAGCTACTTTAATACTAAACCTATAAATATATGCATATAGATATATTTCCCCATCATCATACATAAATATATTTACATATGTCCATGCCTGTATTTAGACCTATAAATGCCCTTTGCCTCCTAGCTCGTTCCTCTATTTCCTTTTACTTTCCTCTTGTCCCACTATCATGCTTAAAATTCATTTGGGTTTCAGTAATTCCTCTCAGCCACATTGCCTTTGATCAAGCTGTACTAGACCTCTTTCACCCTCCTCACCACCGATTTTGGATCACTTGTTGTTCCCTTGTCCCTGGGTTTGTTAACACCACTTCCTTCCCCCTGTAGGACAGGGTAGATCTGCCCTTGTGAGTTTCTGAGACTGTAACTCTGAAGGAGTGTATGTCATGCAATAGTAAGTGTTCATCCTGACTTTTTATGTGACAACATGTGTGACCATCTCCAGTAATTCCCTTTCTTCCAGTGAGGAGAAGGATGGTCCTGCTGGTGAGAGATCCAGAGAGCAAGTCTGATCTATTGGTCCCATTGTGAGGGGTTTTGTTTTCTTTAGATTGAGGTGTAATCCATACTGAAGGCTGTAGTCATTGATATTCATCAGTAAATGCTTCGAGTTCTTCTTAAGGATGGTAGCTGCTCCAGCCACCACATCTACAGTCCAAATGGGGTGGGGGGTGGGGATCAAGATAAAGGGGAGTGGTGGTGCGCACGTCAGAAAATGATTGCTCTCTAGAAACTCTATAGACTTTTGCCTTGAGTCTAATACTTAATAATAAACCTATAAATATATGCACATAGATGTGGAAATGGTGTCCAACGCAGAGGGAAAGATTCCCCTTCTGATAAGATGAGAAAATGAGGCTTAGAGAAGTTAGGTGACACTCTTCCAGGTCACACAGGGAGTGAATAGGAAAGCCGTCTTATTCCATGTATCTATCGTGGCCTTCCACTTGGGGCGGGGCGGGGAGGGGGGTCCTATAATCATGCATCTTTGCTTTCATAATACAGTGTCAAATTTGTCTCTGCTCCTCTGATATCCACACCACATGAGCTTCTCCCCATTTGTGCATAAACAGCCTAGGCCCTTTAGTTATTAGGGAACTCATGCTTCAACCAACTCCTCTCCAACACCTCCACAAACCACAGCTCAATGGCAATGGTCTCTCAAGTTGGCAGAGGTTGAAGTTTGAGCTCATTTTCCATTCTGCCAGGGCCTCTCAATCCCACAGACCTGTTGTGTTGCTTTAAATCTCTTCCCTGAGCTACTATTTAATGTTCTACCCCTGGGTCTTGTTGAGAGCTGGTTATCATCATTATGGTCCTTGAAAGTTGTTTTCAGATCTTCTATAAACTCTCTCCGGAAGACCCAGTCCATTTTGTAGGCCATTGTGGCTTTTTCAAGAATCCACAATGAATGCCTCCTAGAATTTAATGTCTCAATTCTTAGAAACCAAGAGGTCAGTTTGTACCACTCTTCATGGATAACACGGTGACTCTAATTAAGCACAGATTCTATTCTGAGCTTTCAAGCAAACAGGTCACAAAAGGGAAGTGTGACATAAATTTGTATTTGATTAGAAGGACCATGCCATTCCAGATTACTGGTCCAAATAAGTTTCTTCTTCTTTAGCATATCTGTGGAATCCTGGATGATTTTATTTTAATCCACCTGCTATTTTAATTCACCTGTCTTATGTCCATTCAAATCCAGGCAGCCCCTGGGTTCCAAACCCAATTAAATGAAATCTGTATATAAATTGAAACAATTAGGTATGGTTTGTATCCAAGGTCAGTCTGTCACATTATTGTCTTAGTGCCATTATACGCATAAAAATCATGAAAGAAATACTCTCGGGTGCATTAAAATATCTTTAACAGTAATAGTAATATTATTTTGCTATGAATTGCAAAGTATTGACTGGCTATTACAAACCATTGCATGGACCTTAGATGTTTAATTAACAGTCTATATGGGTTTTGGTTTGTAAATATCAGCTGGATAGAAATTGGACCTTCATAATTCATAGTTAAATCAACCTGTAATTCAAGCCTGTTTACATTCTTTTTGAAAATATACATAAATTTTAAAGCAAAAATAATGTGCACTGATCCACACATAGGAGCAGCTTGAAAGAGGAGAGAGCAAAGAACTCGGTTAAGACATCACAAGACCCAAGCTCATGATGTTCATGACTCTGAAGTTTCTTACCTCCCAGCTGGTGTTTCAATGATTAGCTCCACACCAGAAAAAACATTTGAGTGCTTTATTTTACTAATTAGGTTCCTTAAATTCCTTTGTGTAAAATGAATTTGTTCATTAAACACTTCATGTTAGACAGGACCTTAAAGATCTAATCAACCATTCAACCTCAATGGAGCAATGTGCTTCCATTATTACAGACACACAAGCAGACAGCTCGCTTCCATACACTATTATTCCGTCTTCTTAAAAGAAGACAACAGACTGCTCGGCTATGCAGAGGAATGAAGTCCTGATGCGTGCCACAGTCTGAGTGACCCTCGAGTCCTTAGGCTGAAGCCAGTAAGTCAGTCACATGAGGCCACTTAAATTAAATGAGCAAATACATAGAAAGCACGTGTAATTTTAGTTTCCGGGGACTGGAAGGAAGGGGAGAGTGGAGTTGCTATTTGTTTAGAGTGCACTGATGACTGCTAATGAGTGTGGGATCACTTGGGAAAGGATAGTGAGATGGTCACTCAACGTAAAGAATGTAGTCAATGCCATGGAAGCATATATGTAGAGATATATGAGATGTTGCCTGTCTGTGTGTTTATGTCTATAATGAAAAAAAAGAGAGATGATCAAAGGTAAATCATTGAAGAGTTATTATCTAGTAGGCAAGGCATTCTGTTTGGAATGGTGGAAGTTTCAAACTGTTAGGAAATCAGAAATCACACATATTTCTGAATATAGAGAAGCCAGCCCATAAATTATAATACCAGAAAACTACTCAGCACCATGGAAGAACTAAAATCATGCTTGAAAAAGTGTCTAGTATTATGTGATTCGCTACCATTTAATCATTTCCAACTTAGAGTGACCTTACAGGATAGAGTAGAACTGCCCTTGGAGAATGCCAAAGCTTTAAATCTTTATCTGACTAGAAAGTCTCATCTTTCTCCCAGGGACCAGCTGGTAGATTGAAACCGCTGACATTGCAGTTAGCAGCCCAGTGTGTAACCCCCTACCACCAGACCTCCTAGTATGATGTGAAGAGGTTTGAAACCTACTGGGTGAACAGACACACACAGAGCAAACTGATCTACATCATTCTGGCATGGTGAAAGAAACAGTTAACAGCAATAGACCAAAAAGGCAACTAAATATTGAAAATAGAGCTTGTTCCTGGGCAAGAGAATTACAGGAAACTCTTATTTGCATCACTACAATTTTCCACAATGTTTAAATTTTTCTGTAATAAGTTTAAATTACTTTTATTATCATGCCAATTATGGAGTTTTTTGTTTGTTTTTTAAAAAAAAAAAGAATAAATGTAAAAACCTTCCACTAGAGCCAAAAAGTCTTAAACGCTTGAAAAATGAGAACATATGAAAGGAAAATGGTTCAAACACATACACAATGTCAGTGCAAATTAAGATGTGATTAATTGCTAATGATCTGTGTCAAAAGTGTGTCAGGTAACGCGTTAACTCAACTTTCTGAAAGATAGGTTTCAAGTCTTAGCAGTGTTTAAGAAGCAGTTTATAATAGTGTTTCCAGGTCTAAAACCCTGCCTTTGCCACTTAGTTGACGTTGGGCAAAGCCCCTTAATTTGTCTATCTTGCAGATTCCTCATTGTAGGATTTATTTTTCCAAGATGATGATCCCACAGGCTAGGGTAAAGTGCACATGTGGCTGTACGTGTACTCAGCCCGGAGCCATGAACCTGATAATGCTCTGTGGAGAAATGAAATGCAGCCCAGAAGTTCAGAGATGGAGAAGTCTCTGAGCCCAGAACGGTCAGAGACAAGCCTGTGAAGGAGCTGGCATTCAAGGATTCAGAAGGGCTCACATCAAGAAAGAAGCCTTGGAATCATTCTCTAAAGACCTGCATTCTAATTCCACAAGCATTTGACCTGCATCTGCCTTTCTCTCCTTAATTACAAAATGGGGGTAAAAAGATGGTCTCTGCCCATCTAAGGAAGTTAACAGGTGCAGCTAAGCAATAGGAGCTGAGAAAGGTCTTGGTTGGAAGCCTTCCTGATTGACCCACTGAATCCAACCACCCTGGTGCTTCCCTTTAACCACCACTTTGAACCTGATCCCGAGTACTTCCGCAGAAACCACTTACCTCTAAGTAGTCTGAGACACTGCAGTGAATTACCAACTCAAAGGCAGGACGGGGAGTACTGAGAGCAGAGCAAAGGCCTTCTATCTGCCGCAGTGCCAGAGTGGCGCAAACAGTTTAGCACTCAGCTGTTAACTGAAGGGCTCCTTGCAGTTCCAAATCACCTAGAAGAATCTCAAAAGAAAGGCCATGATCAACTTATGAAAAACCAGCCTTTGAAAGCCTTGGCGAGTACAATTCTACTCTGACAGGTGGGCATCAGCAGGAGTCAGGGTAGACTCCATGGGAAGCGAGTGTGAACTGTCTACCTTGTCCTGCAGAGTCCCAACGAGGCAGCATTGACTCCATGGCAGTGAGTTGCTGTAGATCATGGTCTACGTCTTAGGGTTATGACCTAAAATTCACGGTTTTGAAATAGGTGCCAATTCACAGAGTCACTATGAGGCAGTAGATCTTGACAGGGGTTATGACATAGTTCAAAATGCCTGTTCTTACTGGTGGGGAAGGGGTAAGCCAATGCACAAGGTAAGTACATGCTTCAAAAAGTCCATGGAAAAATTCCATTGTCTTTCAACCCCATTTATCCACCGACTTTCTAAAGCCCCTTACTGTTGTTGTTGTTGTTGTTGTTATTGTTCCGTGCCATCACGTCAGTTCCCACTCCTAGGCAATCCTGTGGTCAACAGAACCAAACACTGCCTGAGCCCGTGCCACCCGCACAGTTGTTCTGGTGTTGGAGCTCATTGCTGCAGCCACTGTGTCAGTCCATCGCATTGAGCTCCTTCCTCTCGGGAAGCTACGATGTCTTCATCTCCCCATAACATGCTCAAAGTGTGTGAGATGAAATCTCGCCATCCTGGTCTCTAAGGAGCATTCTGGCTGTACTGCTTCCAAGACAGAGCTGTTTATGGGTTTGGTTTTGTCTTTATTTTGGCAATCCATAATACTTCTAGTGTTCTCCAGCAGCACCATAGTTCAAATGCATTGATTTTTCTTCCATCGTCTTTTTTCAATACCCAACTTTCACATGCTTCTGTGGCAATTGAAAATACCATGGCGTGGATCACCTTAGTCCTCAAAGTAACCTCCTTGCTATTCTTTAAAGAGGTCTATGCTGCAGATTCACCTAAAATAATATGCTGTTTGATCTCTTCACTGCTGATTCCATGAGCATTGATTGTGTGTCCAAGCAAGACAAAATCCTTGACAACTGTAACCTTTTCTCCATTTCTCATGATGCTACCTATTGGTCCAGTATGTGGATTTTGGTTTTCTTTACATTGAGTTGTAATCTATACTGAAGGCTGCAATCCTTGGTCTTCCATGCTTCAAGTCCTCCTCATTTTTACTTGCATGTGATATCAGTGATACTGTTCTTTAATTTGCACATTGTATTCGGTCACCTTTCTTTGGAATGGGTACAAATGTGTATCTCTTCAGTCAGTCGGCCAGAAGCTGTCTTCCAAATTACTGGCATAGACGAGTGAGTGCTGCCAGTGCTTTGTCAGCTTGTTGAAACATTTCAGTTGGTGATCCATCAATTCCTGGAGCCTGGGTTTTGGCTAATGCTTTCATTACAGCTTGGATTTCTTCCTTCAATACCATTGATTCTTGCTCACATGCTACCTTTTTAAATGATTGAATGCCAACTAGTTCTTTTTGGTACACTGACTTTGTAGTCTATCTTCTTTTGATGCTTTCTGCATCATCCAATATTTTCCCATAGAATCTTTCAATATTGCAACTCGACGTTTGAAATTTTCTTAAGTCCCTTCAGTTTAAGATATGCTGAGCACGTTCTTCCCCTTTGGTTTTCTAACTCTAGGACTGTTCACATTTCATGATAATATTTGACTTTGTCTTCTTGAGATGCCCTTTGAAATTTTCTATTCAACTTTCTTGACTTAGCAAATGGTAGCCCCTTAGTAAATCAAATGACCAGCGTGTGGTGATGTGTTATGGAGATACAGACAGCGTGATGGGGTGGGCGGTGGAATTTCATTTTATAGAGAAGGTAGTGAAAGTCCCAGTGAGAAAACAGCAGTTAGTAAATGATGGAGGGAGAGGGAGAAAACCAGTCTGGAATTGGGAGGAGAGGATATGAGAGTCCTGTGGAGTGAGTGCCCAGGATGTCAGAAGTAGCATGGCCCGTGAAAAGGGCATGAGGCCAGTAGGAGCTTCAAGAGAGAAAAATCTAGATGCAAGGTTTGTGGAGGGCCAGGCCGGCATTTGTTCCAAGGGAGAGGAGATGCTGCTACAGACATGATCTGATTTACAGTTTTCAAGGATAACCCCTGTTTGCTGCTTTGAGAAGATACTGAAGGGAAGTTAGGGTGAAAAGAGAGAGAGAAATTAGAAGGATGTCGTAGTGACCCGGTAGAAGCTGACTGATGGCCCAGGAAGAGCAGTGAGATGGCAACAAGGGATAACAAATGGAAAACCACATTGGAAACTGTCTCCTGCGTCAAATGTGAACAAAACCAAACTCACTGCCATCAAGTGGATTCCAACTCATGGCGGCCTGATAGAGGGTCGAGACCAGGAATCTGTACTCCAGCAGACAGCTTCATCTTTCTCCTGTATAGTGCCAATCTCCTCGTAGTTATCAGCCAGTGCCACACCCACAGTGCCATCGCGGTTCCTAAAAGAGGTGTGAAAATGGTGTAGGAGGAATGGCGTGGATAGAAAGAGATGTTGGTGAAATAGCTGCTTCATATGGTCACAGACTGAACTGTAAGGCACAAATTCAGCCAGATGGTACACATCAAGAGTGTGTACAGGTATGGGCTTAACTCTCTGGATTTGTGTATGGCAATGCAGAACTCAGAAAAGTGGTGAGAGGGTCACAATTCTTTATCTACCTCAGACCTTTCAACAAAAATCGTTTGGCTGAAAAATTAAACTCACTGGCTTCCCCAGTTCTCCCTGGAAACAATGACTCAATGCCACTATCCTGGATGGGACATGGAGCTGAACCTGGCCAAGAAGAGTTCAGTAATGGGTCTGCTTTTCCGTAGGGAGTCCTCCATTCCCTGAAGAATTTCTCATCTTCCATTTGAGATACTCTGGTGCTCTCCAAGGCCACTTGCTCGCTGACCTGTGTTTCTCCTCAACAATCGTTTAGAAGCATAAAGAGTTTAATCCACCAAATTTACAGGGTCTGCTTAATTCCAGGGGTTTATTTGAATATCGCTACCTTTAGAGGAGAAGAAGCCCGTTTTCCTAAGGAGAAAGTTTCCTCTTAGAAAGACTGTTCTCCAAAGCTTGTCCTTGGCAACCCATTAATTATATTTCATTTTGACAGATCTTGCATTTAGTTGTAACATCTTTAGATAGGGAGAAGGAGAGTGTTGGGTGATTAATTGGTTGGTAGTGTATGTTAATTGGATGCTAATTAAATTTAAATTTAATTCATGTTTGAAACACTTAATTTAACTCAGGACCAGAAAATTTGAATATTCAACCTTCTTGAAGGGACTCGTCTTCCGATCTGTCACCTTCAACTGTCTATTAACACGTTCTCCTTGTTTACAAACTTGTTTTTCAAAGAAGAAATCAGATGGTGCTTAGAGCTTCCAGCTGTAATAGGAAGTGTTGGTTCTTGCAATATATAAATATTTCATTGCTTTTCCAAAAGGGGAAGCATATACACCTCTCTCCACTCCATTTTGTCCTGAACAAGTCTTGTCAGGCTGCAAACCTGTGCCAATCGATTCCTTCTCTGTGACTTGATAATGGAAGAAACAACCAAAGACTATTGTCTCTGTCCTTAGACCCACCCTGCCAACCAAAGACAGCAGAGAGGCATGAGTGTCCTACTGTCCAGCCTGCCAGGTGGAGGCCCCTCTGCTCTCTGTGGTGACGAATCAGTACTGGCTATTTTGTCAGCGGTGGGGGGTTTTCACTGAGAAGGAGTAGAAGCAGGAACCTTGGAGAATCTCCCAGCTATCCCTGTGCTCGTGAATGGTGCCATCCCCCTGCCTTGGGGTATCCTGGCCCCTAACTGAACATCTCCATACCCTCAGAGATTCTCTTCTGTGGTTGTTTCCCCGATTACCAAGCCACAGAGAAGGAATCAAACAGCACAGAGATCCAGCCTGGCAAGATTTGTTGAGGACAAGTTTAAGTCATAGAGTGGAGAAAGATATGTATTCCCCCACCTTTGGTAAAGCAATTAGATATTTCTATATTGCGGTATATACTGCCTGATTACTATCGCAGCGATTAAGCCAGTGGCTGTGGGCTCAGCCCTGACTCCTGATGACCTCATGTGGTGAGAGTAGAATGGTGCTCCCTTGGATTTTTCAGAAATAGGTGGTCAGGCCTGTCTCCCAAGGTGCCTCTGGTTGGACTCAGACCATCATCCTTTCAGTTGGCAGTTGAGCACTTTAACCATTTGTGCCACTAGGGACTTCATGGCCTGTATGGCGTCTGGTCCTGCAGGAAGCCTGGACTGAGTGGTTGCTGTGGGTGCTCTGTACGGTGGCCTGCCTTTGACAGACGTATTGTCTCCGTGTTAGCATCTACAGGTGGAAGCTCCTTCTCTCACTAACCGCCTCCCTCCACAGCTGTCCTGGAGAAGTCTCTGGAGAAGAAGGCTGGCAGGAACTATGGCCCTCCAGGCAACAAGAAGTTGATCTATTTCATTGATGACATGAATATGCCTGAGGTGGATGCTTACGGGACTGTGCAACCCCACACCGTCATCCGGCAGCACCTGGACTATGGCCACTGGTAAGAACAGACAGCCAAAGGGGCTGTGGGCCAGGGATCAGGTCTGAGGCAATGCGGAAGACAAGCATGGCAGGCCAGGGGAAGTGCCAGGTGCGCCGCTCCATGGTAAACCAGGCTCACTATTGGCTTCTCTGTTCTCTGGAGTGTTTTTGTTTTCCCAGGTAGGGCCGCTGACAGCCATATGAAAACTGTGGCCAGAGAAAGGACTGAAGTCTCAGTCTAAAAACAACACACAAAACGCTTTATCTTCCCTTCAGGCTCATCTCATAGGCTGCCTTCTCCAGAACCCACTTTCTCTCAAGGCAGCGCCAACTCCCAGTGACCTCCATGCATGTCAGAGTATAATCACCCTCCTTCGGGTTCTCCGATCAGTGGCCCTTTGAACAGAGATCGCCAGAACTTTCTTTCAAGGCACCTCCGAGAGGCCTAGAAACTTCCACCTTCTGGTTTACAACCATTTGCACCACCCAAGAATTCTAGAAATGGTCCTCAAGTCCCCAGGGCAGAATTAACCACACTCATGATGCCCAGGTAGACCTCTACCATTGAGTCCGTCCTGACTCAGAGCGAACTACACAGATAGGGGTTCTGCAACGTTGCATCTTTGCAGGAGCACCTAGCTGTTCTTTCGCCCATGGAGTGGCTGATGGCTTTGAACTGACAGCCTTGGGGTTAGCAGTCCAACACCTAACCCCCGGCACTACTGAGCTCCACCATGGGCTTGGAGCACTGAGTGAAGCCCTTCAGTGACGACACTGGATAGTACAGTACACATGTGTCTGCAGGCAGAGGGGCTTCAGAGAGTTTCCAGGATCTGTATCTCTTACAATAAAAACAGTGTTTAATGCCCAAAGTTCTGAACATTCCAGGGGGAAAAAAGAGAGAGAGAGAGAAGCAATTCAGTAGTGTGAGGCAACTTTGGCTCACCGTTCCACCTCACAGCTGCTGAGAAAGAATGGCACATTGGCAGAGGGAATTGAGAGAGGAATCACAATTGGGATGGTCATTTCAGTGAGCTCTCCTTCATCCCTGAAGTCTCTGTTGGATGCCTGCCATAGTCACCTACCCACCATCTCCACATGGGTGTTTCAGCAGCTGCTCTATCATTGGAAAAACTGGGATCAAGTCACCGAAACAAATCTCTGCCATCCTGATTCTTAGCAGCCCTATAGCACAGAGGAAAACCACCCCTGTGCGTTTCCAAGGCTAGCTCTCCACAGACTTGGGGATGTGGCTTTCAGTCCCAAACCAAAAGACCAAATCCAATGCCATTGAGTTGGAGGTCGATCAGCAAGCGCATAGGACAGACGAGATGTGCCCCATAGGGTCTCCAAGGTGGGAGTCTTTATGCAAGCAGAAGAATGTCACTTCATTCTGCTTGGAAGTGGCTGATAGATTCAAACCACCACCTTTTCAGTTAGCAGCCCAGTGCTTAACCACTGTGCCACTAGGGCTCCTGGTTTTAGATCCCACGCCTAAAACGAGTACCACCTTAAATGGGAAGTAGTAACTTCCTGGAACTTCTCACATGTTTCCTGAGTGTGTTTATGTTTGCACTCAGAGAGCTGGCGCTTCCATGGTCTCCCATGCCTTCTTTCTCCTCAAACTCCCACTGCACCTCAGCTGACTCACGGCCATAGTAAACATGGACACCATGCATCCCCATGGAAGCTTCTCTGAAGCCTGTCTACCAGGGGTGACCCGACTAGTATTTGAGGTGGCATTGCTTCAGCACAGAAGATGATGGCCTGGCAACAACGGACAAATGGGGGTGGCCTGTTGCATCTGGCCTAAGGCTTAACCATCAACAGCTGCCCTATGCTCCCCCACCTCTGGAAGCCTTCTCCCCTAGTGGGCTCCTTCACATCAGGCTTTAAACTTGCAAAAATCATTCATTCTCTCACTTTATCCTGTCTCCTATCCCCTACCCAACCAAACTTCTCTGTTTCCATTTTCTTATTCCCCACTCACTCCAGGATTGACTATTGTTTGGCTTCCAACTCCCTCCACTGTACTGAACTATACCTGAAAAACTACCTGCGTCTTCATGGCTGAGCCCAGTGGGCCCCTTGGAGTTGCCATCTTTCCTATTGTATCTGCAGTACCTGAGGCGGTTGGCTGCTCTGCCCTGTTGGAAAGGATGGCTACCTTGGGATTCATGGGTGCCACGCCTCCCTGGTTGTCCTTTTTGTGGTCTCTCCTTCCTATGGTATTTCCTTGTATACTCGTTTCTTGAGAGTTTTGTCTTAGCTCCCTATCTCTTTTAATCACATCCGTAGATCTAAGTTTTTAGTTCTCAAACACAGGAAAGCTAAGGCACACCCTAGCTCACCTTGATAGGACAGTCTTGGAACTCACCTGGGTGAGCCCTTATACAACTCTCACTCATCGTTTCTAACTGTTGCAGGTATGACAGGAACAAGCTCTTCCTAAAGGAGATCATGAATGTGCAGTATGTTTCCTGCATGAACCCCACTGCAGGCAGCTTCACCATCAACCCACGGCTCCAGGTAAGGGAGGAGCCAGGGCTTACCGGTCCTCAAAAAGCAAACAAAAGACAAACCTTACCATGACTGATACTGAGTATGATTTACAACTGGCCCTTACACCGCCCAGCCTCTCACAGTGGTAAGTCATGCAGGATGCTAACTTACGCCTAGACCTGGGAAGTCTTTGGAGCTGGAGAGGCCAACAGACAGGTCATCAGCTCTAACTACCCCCAATTCCATGCGAGAGGACTTCAGAGACATGAAATCACATTTCCAAGGTTGTTGTATGAATGTATCTGATTCCACATTGACCTCTCTTCCTACTAACCCCATCCTGTCAACTTTGGGCAAAAGTCGAAAGCCAGTATCTCCACCAGATTGTAGACTCAACCTTCCCATTTCAGTTTAGTGTCTGAGATATGGCCAGAGGTAGAACGCAAAACCCTCACAGTGCATAGTTCTCATAAGAATTTTCTATGATTTTATCCAAATCTAGCAAAAGTGATTTTCTTCTTCCAAGAAAGGGGATATTCAACCCAGGGCCTTCCCCCGTACCTTTGTTTCCTTGTTCAGCGTCACTTCAGCGTGTTTGTGCTCTCGTTCCCGGGAGAGGATGCTCTGTCCTCCATCTACAGCACCATCCTGAGTCAGCATCTGAAGCTTGGGAACTTCCCAGCACCACTGCAGAAATCCATCCCACAGCTAATCCACCTGGCCCTCACTTTCCACCAGAGAGTGGCCACCGCATTCCTGCCCACTGCCGTCAAATTCCACTACATCTTCAACCTCAGAGATTTTGCCAACATTTTCCAGGTAAGCCCATCTGTACCGAGATGCCTTAGGAGGATGAGAGATGATCCACACCCTCCCAGCCCTAACAGAACCATATCTAATGCCAACCTCGAAGGTACACTCGTAGTTCACAGAATGAAACAGGTTGACCGGTGGACTCCATAAGGAGGCGCTTCAATGAAGTAAGAGTCTGGTCTAGCGATTAGATGATTTCTCAGTTACATAGCATGCTTCATTGAGTTGTTCCCTGGATGGAGAGGTTACAACACCTGGATATCATGTTATGTAATGGTTCCAGCAGGCCTGGCAAGGAAAACAACACGAAGCAAAATCAATAGCAGTCCCTGATGCTGCACCCAATGTTTAGGGGGGTGAAAAAAATCTCCTGAGGTACACGAAATTGCCCTGCTCCAAATGAGGGATCTCTCTGGCCGCCGGGCAATTCTCAGGGTCATATGGAGACTCAATACCAAATTTCCAATGTCAGCACCAAAGAAGCCATGTTGGAACTCTTGACCGTTGGAACCAACTCAGTTTAGACTTCCAGGTTATTTTCCAACCCAAAGTTATGCCCGGACTCTTTCAACTCCTCATTTGCATTTGATGTCCTATCTCGGCACCTTGCTTCTAGCTCTGGGAATAGACACTCTTAAAATCTTCAGAGTGCAATTGACTTATGGTTTGAGCTCAGGGCTCCCCCTTCCCTTTGGTCAAATACAGCTTTTCCATTTATGGAGTTCGCAGTTGGAGAAGAACTCCTGGAGAAGAACCTGCAGAAACTATTTTCCCAAGAGAACCCTCTCCAAAATGCCTCGCAGTAGGAGCCCCGGTGGCACAGTGGTTATGCCACTGAGCTGCGATCTTCAAGGTCGGCAGTTCCAAGCCACTAGGGGCTCCTCGGTGAAAAGATGGGGCTTTCTACTGCCATGAACAGCTAACAGTTTCAGAAACTCACAAGGCAGTGCTACCTTGTCCTATAAGGTCGCCGTGAGTCAGTACTGACTCGGTGGCAGTGAGTTTTTGGAGAAGTCATTATTGAAGGAAAGGTACCTTTTGCAACAATCAAAGTCACACCCAAAGGGAAATGTCAGGAATAAAAACATCACCATCCAGGTATGTTGTTGATAGTTGGGTACCTCACCCACAGTGGAAAGAAACCCTGCCCAGTCCGGCGCCATCCCCAGCATTGGGTGAAGACCAAGTAGTTGTGGGACATAAGGTTTGCATTCACCTATTTTCGGAAGAAGAGCACCAGGCCTTTCTTCCTAGTTTGTCTTAATGTGGAAGTTCTGCTGAAACCCGTACAGCATTATAGCAACTTGCATCCCTCCACTGACAGAGGGATGGCAGCTATTGGCCAGAAATCAAACTTAGGTTTCTTACTGTAAAGTGAGAATTCTAACACTGAGCCACAGATGCCTCCGGAACAGACAAGAACTCCTTTACCGTTGAGTCAACTAACGACTCCTAGCATCCCAATAAGACAGAGTAGACCCGCCCCACAGGGATTCCAGGGCTGGCATCCTTCTCGGCACAGACTGCCACTGGTGAATTTGAACAGCTGACTCCACTTCACAGCCGAGCACTTTAACCCCTGCACTACCAGGACTCCTTTCAGAACAAGTACAGTTGGAATGAACTCTCCCAAGGCACTGCCTGTGCAGTGGCTACAAGATGCTGAGATTCAAAACTAGAAGGTCCAGCCCTAGAGTCTATACTGTGTAATGATAAACAAACAGATTGTCACCCCATTTTACACAGTGTTATTGGCATAGAAGTCACATATCAGAAGAGGTGTACAATCCTCACCACATCAGTTGTAGAACATTTTCTTCATGCATCCTTAAATGAGCCCCTCGTTTCCCCTCCACCTCTCCTGCCAGGCCCCCAAAGAACCATTCATCCGGTTACGGTCTCTCTCGATTTACCTATGTTGGATTTCATCTACAGAAACACATTTTTAAAGCCTAACAACAATAATAAAACAAAACAAATAAAACCTCAATCAAAGAGAAAGCAGAAGAAGATTAAAATATAGAACAAATTTTTTAATTTGGGAGATCAAATGATAAGATTTTCTATTTTAACCTAACTGCATCTGCAGACATGGACTTCCATGTATTCTGCTCACCAGGACTTAGCAGTTGCACGTGTTAACTATTTTTATAGGTAATTTGGCGGGGGTGGGGGGTGTATTCTAGTCCAACGTTGTGTCTGTGTTAACTGGTGCAAAGAAGAACTAAATAGGGAGGAGATTGAAGCAGGGATCGAGGGACTTGTTCCCTGGCCGGCTGCTTTGCCTGACTCAGGCTGCCCAAGCGCCATCCCTGGTGCCTCATCCCATCCAAGCCTCTTTGCAGACTGCCACTGGTGTGGGAGGGAGGCTGCACCGCCTGGAGCTGCCTGCTTCCCTGTCACCTGTGCGGTCGCCTCAAAGACAGCAGTTTGCCCTTCTCCTCCAGAGGGAAGACTCCAGCTTACAGTCTGACCACGAGCTCCCTGCCCGCCAGCTTGTCTAGAGGCCTGGCAGAAGAGGGTAGGGTGATGGTTGGATGCTCGCTGGGAGACAGACACTGTTCTTTTCCCTCAATGCCACTTGAAGGAAGGCTCAGTAATTCTGATCTCTGCACTTTCCTCACTCTGTCCCAGTCAGAACAGAATTTGATAGCACTCTGCATAGCTGAAGTCATTAACTGCTGCCTTGTCGGCACCACCCACAGTGATCTAAAATTGTGTGAAATTTGTCTTGACATGCTCACATTGACTCAGCTTTTGTCTGCCAGTCAGCTAGAGTGTTTGGCTATAAGCAGAGTTTAGAAATTGACTGTTAATTATGAAATCTTATGAGCCAGGAGCCAGGTTGTTGGTGCTTGCGGTGGTTAATTTCATGTATCAAAATGGCAAGTCATTGATTCCCAGCTATGTGGCCAAATGCTGGTCTAACTGCAAGTTACATGAGAAGTAACTCCTAGTTACATGAGAAGTTACATGTGATTAGATCGGTTAGCCTCAGTAGAGCCAACCACCATCCATAATGAAAGCCAATGTGATATTACCCGACATCTAGTGGGATGTAGGGTAACCACTTTCCATAGGGTAGTCTGATTAGTGATCGGTTCAGGTTATGCTAGGGTAGGGTGGCTCCTAAAACCATCTCACGCTGAGTTTGAAAATGTCAGCAGAGACACAAAGACACATACAGGGGGACGGTGAAGGTGGATTTTGGAGACAGTTCCTTTTATAAGGAGAGCTGGCAGCTATCAGAAGCTGAACTTGGTAAGGAAGGACCTCCTCCTAATGCTGTGATTTGAATGTAAAGCCACCGACTTGTGGTATGTATGTGTGTGTGTGTGTGTGTGTGTGTGTGTGTGTATCCACTCTAACTTATCAAGACAGTGCTACGTCCTGCCCTCTGCTTCTTTGACCAGGGTAATATCAAGGTGAACTAATAATGCAAAGAGCTTGAGATACAGCCAGGGGTAGAGCCGAAGGGAGCCGGTGCTTTATTAAAAGCTTCTAATAAAATATAGCACTGCCTTAGTTATCTAGAGCTGCTACAACTGGATAGTTTCAACAAACAGAAATGTACTCTCTCCCAGTTTGGGTGGGTGGACGTGTAAACTTCATGACACTAGTACTAGGGGAGGGCTTTCTATTTTTGTAGGCCCAGAATTCCTTGGGCTTCCTTATGTGTCTTGGCATCAATTGTCGCCTGCAAAAGATATAGCGTCTGGGGTCTTAAAAGCTTGAAGGTAAACAAGCGGCCATCTAGCTCAGAAGCAACAAAGCCCACATGG
>NW_022105908.1:4062040-4138270 GCF_000313985.2 Echinops telfairi | reverse complement strand
TTGAGAAACGATGTACAAATGCGCTTTACACAATTGATGTGTGTATGGATTGGGATAACAGTTGTATGAGCCCCTAATAAAATGTTTAAAAAAAAAAAAAAGAGTTTCAGAGTGTGCAGGGGCCCCAGGTTCTCGGGATGTATTCCGCTCCTGGCTCTTCTCTCTTAGTAGCGGTTGGTCTCTTTCTCTCTGTTCACCTCTCTCTCTCTCTCTCTCTCTCTCTCTCTCTCTCTGTGAAACTGAATGTGGTAACAGTGGTAACATACTGCTTAAGGCGACTGAACTAGGCAATGAGATAATATCTGTATTAGCTAAAAAAAAACATAGTTTAGGAAGAAAAAGAAAGAAAGAAAGATACTGCAGGCCACACCTCCAGCAATCTTTCCTCACATCGTCCATGGATCAGTGCTGCCGCCTACATTTAATCGTCCCATTGATTTGCCATATCTGGTCGCACCACACCAGACATTGCATCACTCTCACGTTACATATTACATACATATTAATTATTACATACTGCCAAACCACTGAGACGCACAACCAAATTGACACTTATTTTGAGGGGACACAATTCAATTCATGATAAACATAGAAGTAGTGACATAGAGAAGGGATAAGCATGAAGCTTAGTTAATTATCACAACTAATCACACCTAGTGGTAACACATTGAGTTGGATTGCAAGGTGGGCAGTTCGAAACCACCAGCAGCTCTGAGGCAGAAAGACTGGGCTTTTATCACAGGACCACAAGGACGGGCGGGGGGTGGGAGGGAGAAAAGAGGAGCTAAGACCAAGGGCTCAAATAGAAAGTAAATGTTTAGAAAATAATAATGGCAACAAATATATAAATAAGGACGAGATGTAAATCCTACCTCTCAATGGCAGAAGTGCTTTAAGATTTCTGACTACTCACAATCATTTTTGCATTTTCCCTCTGGACTGTGAGATTCTTGAGAGCCGGGGCCATCCACTCTCTACTTGTTGGGTCCAATAAAGAGTCAGAATTGACTCCATGTCAGTGTGCTTGTCTTTGTTTTTGAAGAGAGAGTTTTAATCTGCCACTATCTAAAGGCAGAAATCTTTTTTTTTTTTGCTCTTTAAATTATTTTTTACTTTTATTATTGGGGGGTCTTACATATATTATAACAGTCCATACATCCATTATATTAAGCGGGTATGTACAAATATTGGCATCAACCGTTTCATAACATTATCTTTCTCCTTCAGCCCCTGGATATCAGCTCTTGTTTTTTCTCTTCCTCCCCTCCCCTGCCCCCCTCACAAACCCTTAATATATTATGTATTGTTATTTATACATATCTTACACCACCCCATCTATCCCTTCACCTACAATCCTGGTATTCATCCCTAAAAGCAGAAATCTTGATGGAAACTTTTGCTTTACTCTAGTAATCAAAGAATTTAATATCAGCCTATATAATAAGCATTCAATGTCAGGTACTATACTAGGTGCTAGTAATAAAACAATAAAAAATAAAGTACATCAGAAATGAAATCTCTCAGCCTCCCTATTTTCAAAACACACACCATGACCCAGAAGAAACAAACCTGTAAAGGGAAAAATCATTTTAGAAAATCATCAGTCCTTTATAATAGAGATTTACATATACTGGGCTGTGAGGGCACATCAGTTGGACAAGGAATGGGAATATCATGGATGATTTCAGCAAAGAGGATCATTTGTTCTCGATTCTTAAATAGGAGCATAGAAAGCAAAGACATGGAAGAAGCACATCAATCTGTGATACCCAATGCTTGTAAATAACAAAATCCAAGATTAAAAGAGAGAAATTTATTGGAGCTCAATTCTGAGCACCCGGTTTATGGAACAAAAGGCTGTGGAAGACCATGAAAGCCCAAAATCCATTTGCAAAGACCTCACCAGGGATAAACCCCCATTGAATTCCCTCAGACCATTGACTGGTGGTGTGAAAAGCCCTGCCCTCAGAATGCACTGGAGCGTGAATTAATACAGATATCAAACAAAACTCACTGCTTTGAGTCGAGTGGGATTCATAGTGACCTTGTAGGACCAAGTAGAACTGCCTGGGTGGGTTTCTGAGACTCATCTTTCTCCCTCACAGTGGCTGGTGGTTTCAAACTGCTGACCCTGCCATTAGCATCCCAATGCAAAATCCACTATGTCACCAGGGCTCCCCAGTGCAGATCTAGTTTACTTAAACTTTAACATCTTATCATTTGTTTTCCTTTTTAACCCATTCTAATTGTTCTATTTTTAAAATTATTTTCTGCTTTCTTATAAATTGAAAAAGAAATGTAACCAGTACATTTCTACATGAACAGGCCATGTAGAAATTATTAGATGGCAACCTAATTTTCAGTGTAAACTTAAAAAATTATATTTAAAAAAAATAAAAGAATTTGAATTATGTGTAAATGGAATGTTGATTTTACAGGACGTGAAAGTAAGCAAATAGATGGGGAGTTGCATCCTGATCAGATTTGGGGGCATCTTGATGAATCGGAACGATATGCTGTGGGAGGCATTGCTCAACCTCGCGTTCTCTAAGACAAGCAGTGATAAGGCAAGCGTAAATACGAATGGGTTTGAACTCGGATCACTTGCTGACATTGTTGAGGACCACTGGTCTTGGTGACTTCTGTTGTTTTTTGTTTTTTCAGTAAATTAAGATGCTTTTCACATCTCTGGTCAGTGGCCCAAGGGGATTAAATGCAGACTTAAAAAGACATTGGCTAAAAAAAAAATACAAAAACCTGAAAGGCGACAAGACATTTTAAAAGAATGGTAAATATTTGAATCAGTTACTGTGACACACACAAAGAGGAATGCTGAAAGATGAGCAATTGTATTGCTGACCCACAAAGGTCCTCGATATCCATTCCAAGCTACTGGCCACAATTTTGCATTTAGATTAAGCAATCACCCCTTTCCAAATGACATAAATGGAGCAGAAATAAGCAGAGAAGCCACCTCTGGGTTTATTGCAGTGATTTGGAAGATAGTAGGTAAGATCCCAAGCTCTAAGGTCAGTCAGACGTTTCAAAAGTATTATCTCTTTCTGCATTTCCACATTATATAAAAATGGCTATAATAAAAAAGTAACCTCACAGCATCATGAGGATTAAATGGACATGTCAGGCAAAACAACTCACCCGTCACGGCTCTGAAGTCGATAGATAGTCACTGTTTGGTTTGGAATGACTGTTAACGTCACATGTTGTCCATGTCTCTGAAGTCAACAGATAGTCACTGTTTGGTTTGGAATGACTGTTAACATCATGTGTTGTCTGTTCTTCACGAAGGGCATTCTCTTCTCCTCAGTGGAATGTGTTACATCCACACTTGACCTAGTGAAACTCTATCGACATGAAGCAAATCGAGTTTATCGGGATAAAATGGTGGAAGAAAAGGACATTGACCTTTTGGATAAGATTCAGGCAGAAGTGGCAAAGAAAAGTTTTGATGTAAGTATTACACTTGAGATATTTTGCATCTCAGAAATCATTACCATTATATAATTGCCCACCTTATAGACCATGAATTGTGAAACAAATTAAAGATCGGGTTAAAAATCGAATTTATCTTAATTTTGCCCACATGAAATACAATGGGACAGGAATAGACCCAAATTAATTACAGAATCCCAGCATTGAGAAGGTACGTGGAGATCACCTGGTCCCACCCAGAATGGAGTCCCCTCAGAAGCAGACTCCAAATTGTTCATCTCGGGTGATCATCCTTGAAGATGCCTAACAAACTTTTCCAGAAGCAATCTTGTTTTGGAATAGCCAAATTGGGAACCACTTGGAAATTGGGGGCAATTTTAATGGAATTCCTTTTCATCGTGACCTGTACTTAATGTGCCTGCTCACTGACTCCAGGTCTGCCCGAGAGACTTTTAAAGGTTTCGATTCATTTCATCTTTTCCTTCCTGAGAGTCGCAGTCTCCAGCTAAGTCTCCATCGTTCTTTCGAGCCAGGTCTGATATGGCTTGGTTTCCGTCCTGTTCATCCTTTTGATGGCTCTCCCATCAGCTTCCCCCTTTGAAATTATGGTACCCAACCATCATCACAATAACCCAAAGCTGCGGCTGAGCCAAAAGCCATTTCTTGTTGGACTGCTAACGGCAAGGTGATGGTTCAAACCCACCAGCTGCTACTCAAGAGAAAGATGAGGCTGCCTATCGCAGGAAAGGTGTATAGCCTTGGAAACCCTGTCTACGGTAGCTGTGAGTCAGAGTCAATCTGAGTCCTGTAAGTTTGGTTTTATAAAATTACTCTAGTGTTTTTCAAAATGTGTCCTGAGCATATTTCTTGCAAAGGAAGACTCTTTGGTGAAATAGATTAAGAAAGTTCTCTCTATGACATATCCACCTCTGGATTCATTGTTCACTGAGCACATGAAAGCCCAGAAACATCTTGATTAACTCTGATTTAATGGCATTTCTTGACTGTATTAGACCCTAAAACTCTTTGCCCTTCATAAACCTTTTAATAATTGTCAGAACAAATAGTTCGTGGAATATGCTTACGGAAGCATTTTCTGTATGGTATTCAAGTATAACCTAAGACTGCGTTATACAGTATCAAAATGACCTCACAGCTAATCTTCTGTCAACCAAAGCCCCGCATTTTCCCAAGTGCTGCTTGTCTCCCCTTTTTAAACCGAGAAATAACCAAGTCTTAGGTTTAAGTGTATAATGGTGTCCCTAACCTAGGCTCACCCTATTAGGCGTGGTACCATATTCTCTCCTGACAAGCTCCTGAGTCTATTTCTGAAGATCCTTTTGGTCCCTCTTAGTGATTAGGGTAGCTTTTTCAATACATCGACAGCATTTATGTAACTTATTTTAGCTGGCCACCAAACAGACTGACCATTTTAAGATTTTTCTAATTTTCTTATCACTTTCTAGTTATCTCAGCATTATCTGGAATAGGATTCAGCACAGTCACAGTTAGATGCCCCTTTCTCAACATTGTCGAGTTTGCCAGTTTGTGTCTTAACTGTAGCTCTTCCCAAATTGGTCCGGGCTGGCATTCTAAGGAAACAACTCAGTCTTTGATAGACTGTATTTTCACACATATAGCACGCACATTAAATGAGTTTCTAAAATCCATGCAACCCCCTCACACATTAGCATCTTATGCACACTATGTGTGTAATATGCCTATGTGCATCATTTTAGTGGGTACATTATATACAAAAATATAGCGGAGGATACTGTGGCTCTGTATACATTCTTTTGATCATAGACCCAGATATAACTGACAGAGCCATGATTTGTAAAACAACGAAAGTATCAAATGCCAGTCTGAAGCACACTTGGCTGTGTCAAATCTTGGTGTTGATATCAAGAAGATGTTGCCAAATTTCCACCAAAAGTCACCAACTTTCACCACCAAAAGCTTACAGTTCTCTGATTTATGGACCTTGTGAGAGACAGCATCCATCACTATTGAAGAATCTCTGATTCCCTCTGTGAGATGACTCATGTTTTACTCTCCCTTATACACAGCATAGCTCACAAAATCAGACTTTTTTTTCCTCAAAGAGTACTTGCAGACCAGATTTCTTCAGAGTTTGCTTCCGTTACCCCTTCTGAACTGGGAGAATGCCCTCACTTCCACGTTATTTGCCCTTGCACATTTGGAATACACTTATTCCTAATCTTGCAGGAATACCAGTACCACTTGCCGTCAAGGCAATTCCAACGCACCCAACCCCACGTGTATCAGAGTGGAACTGTGTGCGCCGCGTTGCCAGTGACTGGATCAGATCGCCAGGCCTTTCTTCTGGGGAATCTTCCAGAACTTGCAGCTTTTCAGTTAGCAGCCTGGAACATTAGCATTTTGTGCCACCAAGAACACCAAGCGAGCAAGCCTAGCTCTCTTCTATTGCATGTGCATCTTATTCAAGTACCCTGTTGTCAGTGCCTGGCAGAGCCTGAATAGAGGCTTAAGTGGTTTTGGGGGACTTTGAAACTGCTTGTAAAATGTAACACCTCTTTGATAGTTAACTTTTTCTTCTTCTTTTTTTTTATTTTTACTTATTTTTTAAGTTCGTGTTTATTTACTTAAGTCATTTTATCACAGCTCTTATCACAATCCATCCATCCATCCATTGTGTCAAGCACATTTGTACATACGTTGCCATCATCATTTTCCAAACATCTAACTTTTTCTTCTTATAACCAGGCCGCACTCCTGGCTTCTTCATAGATACGTTGTCACCCTCACGTTCGCCACATTGAGTTTGACAAATCTTGTCCCATGGGCTGGCAAAGATAACTCTACAAAGGTTTCAGCTCCAGTTATAGTCTCTGTTGGTGAATAACATGCAGTTATTTTTTTCCCTAGGTGGGTTTTGTAGCTATAGGGGAAAAGACTGGTTCCTGAAGTGTAACTTTCTACCTGTGACTTAGAACATGGATTCTTTTGTTGGCGATAGCTCCTCTACAGTCTTTCGTCCTACAGGGAGTTCCTTTCTGTCTAGACTAACGGAAAAATGTCTTCAGTCGCTGCCACCGTAACACTTAGCGGTCACATCGGTAGTGATGAGGCACAGGCAGCTTGTGCTGTAACAGTCAGCCAGCTGCTGAATCAATTCTGACACCCGCTGTGTGACAGTGCGATTGGGTTCCTTGGAGTCTCCCAGCGGCTGATTTTTGGAAGTAGATCACCAGGCCTTTCTTCTGAAGCACCTGGGTAGTTTGAACCGCCAGCATCCTGGCTTGCAGCTAAGCATGTGAACCATTTGCAGCACCCCAGGACTCCGCCAGCGTTGTAAACCACGCGCACTGCCATGGAGTCGACAGACGCACGCACAGTGACCCTAGAGCACAGGGCAGAACGGGCCCTGGGGTTTTCCAGGGCTGTAAGGCTTCATGAGAGTTGAAAGCCTCACCTTTCTCCTAGACCCCTGGTGGTTTAGTGATTATGCGTTTGCCTGTGATCCACATGGTCAGGAATTCGAAACCAAATATTGAGCTTTCTGTTGCAGTAAACAGTTAGTCTCAGAAACCCATAGCAGGGTTTCTATCTGTGACTCAGCCTTGGCCTGACGGCTGTGAGTTTGCTTTGTTGCTGTTGTTATCGTTTCTCCTGTGGAGTGGCTGGTGATTTCAAATTACTGACCTTGTGGTTCGTAGCCCAACCCATACACCTAAGTTATACTAGTGCTTATTTTATAGAGATGGTAAAATCTGTCCTGTGTGCAAAATCTGAACTAGCCCAAATCCTTATGAAGGGTTTATAGTGAAGAACTCCACTCTAAATGCTTCCTAGATTATCCATGTCCCCAATTAAACAAGCAAGCAAACAATCAAAAAGCAGTCACCTAAGGATGACTGATAGCATTGCAGAATCAAGCCCTCAGGCCTGAGCTGAGGAAGTTTGGGCTGGAACCAATAGTGTGAACTCTCTAGGGAACAGGAAATGGTGTTTTGTGATAGTACTCTGCATTAGGAAACAAGACCCACTAGAACAAATGTGGGAGGTGGAGACATGGTCCCTTCTAGCCAATACTGGGAGTCCCCGCTAAGGAAGCTCCACCTGAGTTTCCCCAGGCACTCCCCTGCTCACAGATGGATTCTTACTCTCTCACTATCCAGTTCCACCCTCAGCGTACAGGAAATCACGAACCTCACCTGTGATGTCAGGAAGCTGGTAAATGATCGCTTTGGGTCACTTTATGGGGGCTTCTAAATAGGGAGGAGGCATTAGGACAATGCCCCTCCTTCAGTTTCAGGGAGGGTACAGGGAGGAAAAGGAAATCAGGTATCTACTCCCTGCATGGAACCAGAATTAGGAGTCAGTAAGGAAGGCCTTTGTTCCTATGTCTCATTGACAGGATATTGAAGAGAGTACGAAGCAGAACCTGAACATGTATTGCCACTTTGCCAATGGCATTGGTGAGCCCAAGTACATGCCTGTACAGTCGTGGGAACTTCTGACCCAGACACTGGTGGAAGCCTTGGAGAACCACAATGAGGTCAACACCGTGATGGACCTGGTGCTCTTTGAGGATGCCGTGCGCCACGTGTAAGTGCACTTCTCTCTCGCTCTTCCCAACTTTGCAGGTCACACTCAGGAACTTAAGGTTTTAACGACACTTTCATATAGCCAAGGCAAGACGGCCCTATGGGGCATCCGAATTTTGAGCTCTAGAGTGTTGAATGTAGAATTGGATTTATTTCCATTTCTGCTATCTACTACCCCTGGGGGGTGCTCAAATGCTTACACACTCAGCTTGTAACCAAAGGGAGGATAGTTCTAATCCACCCAGCGGTACCTTGAAAGAAAGTCCACGTGATCCGCTGAAGAAAGACCACAGGTATTGAAAACCCTATGAAATGCCATTACACCTTAACGAGTGTAGGCTTGCCGTGAGTCAGAACAGAATGAAAGACAGTTCGCTTGGCTGGCTTTGGGCATGAGCACAGTGATTTGATCGATTTGAGATCAGAAAAGGCGCAAGAGCAGCCCACAGTTCCTGTCCCTGCCCCATCATAGTCAAAGGAGTGGTTTTAAAGTAATGAGGCTTAGGGAAGGTTTGGGGTTTTTAAAAATTTGTTTGGTGTTTTTTTTTTGATATGAAATTAAAGTACACAATTCAGTACCTTCACAGTGTTGTGCAATCACTGTCTTTATTTAGTCCCATAATTGTTTCAAAATCACCAAGTAAAACCCTAAGCCCATTAAACAATTACTCCTCACTTTCACAAACCCCTAGTGTCTGCTACCCACCAAGCTGCTTTCTCTCTCTCTGCGTGTATCTATTCTAGCTAGCTCACAGAAAGCATGTGACTTTTCACACGGCATGACTTCTTTCCGTCAGCATACTATTGTTGATATTCCTCCTGTTGCATACTCATCAGTCGTCCATTGGTGGATTGATGGTCACGTGGGTTATCATGAGTCCAGCTGCTATGGACATGCACGTGCAGGCCTATCTTGTTTTTAGTGTGCTTCACCATATTGCACTGTGTCAGGGAAACCAGCCCCTAACACATCATCACAGGTCCGGTAGGCGCAATTGTACAGCGATAATAAGTAAAGGTTATAGTAAAGTCATAGAGAACATGAGAGATAGAAGAGAGATTGAAATAATGGAGTCAGACACATCTCATGGTAGCATGCTCACCTCAGCCTCACTTGGTCCACGTGGAGAGAGAAAGATATTTATTGCGAACCAAGGCTTTTATATTCTCCAGGGATGTGCAAGCCCCCCAGTTACAGGTGAAGACATACATCATAGGAAAGGGTTGTGCTATAGGTAGTACAGTAATGGGAGGTGGGTGATCTAGGGGTTCATATGCTATTGGAAGAGGAGGGAATAAGGGAATACATGTGACAAGATGGGAGGACCCTAAATTCATGATGGTGGCCTAACTTTGGATGTTACTGAGTAGGTTTGACCTGTTCTCTAACTCACTATAGAAACCATTATTAGTAGGGTGTAAACCCCACCTGCAGGGACCCAGCCTTTTGTGAGAAGTAGCCCACTGTCCTTAACAGCAGGGAGTGGGCCCTACTTGTGGTGGGACCAGACAGTTGTATGGGATTGACTGCCTTCAGGGGGGATGTCTCTAAGCATCTGAACTCACACCACATGCTGGCAAATAGCCTCTAATGTTTGGCATGTCTTTGGGGGAGACAAAGCTGGGGAAAGGTCTCTTTATAATCCCACATTGCACTTCATAGGTCACCTTGTTGTTTTGTTTGTTTGTTAAGAAACTGAGAGTCAATCAGTGCCATGTGTCCCAAGAGCATGTGCTCGCTTCCTATCACCATGTCTCTGTTTGGAAATTCTCAAAATATTGCAAACGCCTTTGCAGAATGCCCACCCAACCAAACTAATGCCACTGAGTTGATTCACACTCTTAGCTGTCCTAAGGATGTCCACAACTACATTTTCACCAGAGCCGGCAGCCTCTTATCTTTTTCTCTCCGTAGCTGGTAAATTTGAACTGTCAACTGTGCAGTTAGTAGCTCAATCAGGGCCCCTTTAACAGACTACTACCTCACTGCCATTAATTCAGGTGTGACTCATAGTGACCCTGTGTAGGTTTTCTGAGGCTGTAAATCTTTGTGGGAATAGACAGCCTCATCTTTCTCCCGTGGTTTGTGGCTATGAACTGCTGGCCTTGGGAGTAACTGCTCAATACCCCACTATGGCACCAGGGTTCTTTTAATAGACTACTCGCTGTCATCAAAATGGATTCTGACTCCTATGAGTCCTATAGGACAGAGTAGAACTGCCTCTGTGGGTTCCTGAGACTGTTCCCACCCCCCTAGGATTAGAAAGTCTCCTATTTCTCCCATGGAGCAGCTGGTGGGTTTGAACTGCTGACCTTGAAGTTAGCAGCCCAACATGTAACTCACTATGCCACCAGGGCTCTTCAGCATAATGTAAAATAATGTTTATATGAACTGGAAAACAAGCAAACAAACATAAATCATGTGGCCCACTCTCTTGGGGTAGTCTCCTTATTGAGGTACTCTGGCATGTAATCTGCAATGTCTTCGGGGTATGCCTGTACAAGCACCTGTTTATATCCTTGCCTTCAACTCTTTGGAAGGCTTGTCTTACAAGAATTTCCTTGGGAGACCGTACTCCACCCATCCGCAAGCCTGGATCTTGCCCTAAAACTGAAAGAGATTTAAGGGAAACATGATTTGAATTACTCAAGGATGATAAGACTGCTGTTTTGACAATGGTGTAAATCAGAAAGACATAAACTTTGGGGAAGGGCTAGAGAGAAGGAAACCTTTCCTCCAGAAGTGTACAGACCTCGGTAGAGGCTATGGCAAGAAACAGTAGAGTCACTTTCATTTTCATATTTTTTGTTTGCTAAAGGCTTCTATGGTTTTATAGCAAGATATTTGCATTTATCCTTCTACTTCGGGATGTAATTGATGGTAAGTCTGTTGAATTTTTTGGAGAAGTCACCAATCTGCTTTGATCCGTGACTGAAAAACCATTTTTATAGTTCCATCACAGTGTATGAGGGTTCCACTTTCCCCACAGTCTTGCCAACACTTGTTGTTTTTCACTTGACGAAATTATAGCCATCCTAGTGGGTAGAAGGTGGTATCTCATTGTGATGGAAGGGATTCTTAAAAGTACAACTGTTTGAAAACGAAATATACTTCTGACAGTAATTGCTCTTGTCACTGAGCATAGTCACTGAGTCTCCCAGGCAATCCATCCTTAGAGCAATCTGTGTTTTATCATTTCTCATTCCACTCTGGAGTCCTTTCCCCTTGACCCTGGTGCGTGTGGTCTGCAGCAGGAAACCCAGCTTCGTTCCTCGTCCATCTCAGAACCTTCCCTTTGCTGCCTAATTATAACTGAGCCCCCCCACCCCCCCCCCCCCCGAGGTTCAGGAAAGCTGATGTTTCTCTTCCCCATTCTATGTCCAGAGAGGAATAAGTGCCCTCCACACTCTCCTACCCCAGTGACACAGTTACACTTCTCTTCTTTTGTGCTTCCCAAATCCAGTTCTTGTGAAAAACACGCACCCAGGCTGTCTTACTCGGTGCCTCTCTTTATTACTGTCACCAGCTAGCTTCTAGCTACTCCCCATCATTTCCCAATTATCTCAGTGCTTGAAGCATCTTTCCCTCCCCAACCATTCACCTATGTGATGCCTTGCCTCCCAGTTTCCTGTCCATCTGTAACTCTAGTGATCTTTCTTCCAACACACTTCAGCCACTCACGTACGTCTTTCCCCTAAAACGTCTATCATTAATACAGAAATCTCAATTCCAGTCTCCATCTAGTACCTGTTACCTTTTTCCTTACCCACTGTAGGTTACTGTTCCGTCTGTTTTTAAACTTCAGCATGATCCATTTCTTTGACCTTTAGTTTATGTCCTGCACTTCAGGCATGTTTTAGGAGACCAGCCCCTGGAGAAGGGTGTCGTGCTCTGTGAGGGTTGGGGGGTGGGGGAGGAAGACCCTCAAAGGAATGGATTCATAATGGTTGCAGCAGCGAGCTCAGGACTAGCAATTGCAAGGTTGGTTCAAGACTGGGAAGTCTTTCCTTCTGTTGTCAGATCCTTGAGTCTGAACCAACTTAACAACAACAAGCCACCGCTTTCTCAAAGTCTCGTATCCCTCCCGACACATCTTTACTTTTCTCTCTAACCAGCATGTCCTCAACTCTCCCATCATTCCCCAAATGATACTTCCCCAGTCTCTTAAACTCTGCCCTCTCCTGTTCTACACCTCTCCCAAACACCTGAACATTATTGAAAAAAATGCTCTCAAATCATTGACTGATATTTCTTTCGGCCACAACCCTAGTATGGGTCCCCAGCATTGTTAGAAATCTCCCCTCCAACCGTGGACAATTTGCTCCTTCCCCCTCCTGCAAGACTCCTCCACACTTTGTTCCTGCTTCTGCAAGCCCCCCCTTTTCCTTCCCACTTGGTGAGCACATCTCTCTTTTCCCTGACAAACGAGAGCCACCAGGAGAGGATTCTCATCATCTCATCAAAACCCCTATCGGCGTCCCACTCACAAATCTTGCCTTTCCTCCTATTTCAATAAATGAATTGCTCCTGTTTTTACGTAAGGTCAATTCTTCCATCTGTGCTCGGAATCCTGCTCCTTGCACCATCTCAGTGACTTAACTCCTTCCTCAAATTCTCTCCCTCCTCCTCCTTTCTTGTTCTTGGTTCTCTCTCTCTTCTCTCTCTCTCCCTCCCTTCTCTGTCTTTTCTTCTTTCTCTTTCAGAAATTTCTAGATCATGTGAGTCAGCATCTCTAAACAGACCTCATCATCATTTTTCGTTTAAAAAGTGTCCCTTACCTTTCAGAGCTCTCTGTGTTGTTAATGTTCTTGTTGTTTCGTGCCATTGAGTCCACTCTCACTCCCAGTGACCTTATGTGCCACCGAATGAAACATGCCCAGTCCCGTGACATCATCTTCATCCTCACAGCTCATCGTGTGTGCGCCCATTGTTGCAGCCACTGTGTCCATCCATCTCATGGAGGGTCTTCCCATCTACTACCCACACAAAGAACCCCATCAGAAGAGTAGTTTCTACTTAGCTCTCCTTCCTCACCTCATTTCCTTCCTCAGCATACTTACTAGTTGAATAAGCAAGCACTTATCCGTGTCACCTCAAACCTTTCCCTTGATTAATTGCCAATATTATGTCCTTGAGGTGAAACGAGATTCCTTACTTGTGACTTTTCTAGCCATCTGTCTATAATTTACACCAAAAGATTGGGTGAGGCCAAGCAAATAAGGTGCAGAGGACTCTACCTCAAGGATTGGTCCATTTCACCATCCCTCTGAGTAAAAGAGAGTCGTCTGCGGAGCAGAAAGAGAGATTCTGGGACCCCCCAAGAGAGAAGAGCCAGCAATAGAGTGCATTCAAGATCCCTATCCGAAGTGGCAGAAGCGCAGGGACACCAGAGAAGTCACACAGAAACAGAGCAGAGCAGGATCAGGAAGGATTGAGGGCGGAGGGCCTGCTGCCTTGTGGCAATTGCCATTGAACCATTATAAAATCGGACTCTCCTCCCTACTAAAGCCAGCAAAGGTCAGACGTGTCTCCTGTGGCACTTTCCCAGTCCTCAGAGTCTCTTCCTTTACCTTCTCTTTGTTGTGTTGTCTATTATTAAACAATCTTTAATGATTTGTTCACATTCGCCCATCCATTCATTCATCCAAGAGTAGTTATCGATTACATAATCTTACTATGAATGCAAGGACCCATGTTTTATTCACTACTAGATGCTCAATAACTAGAACATTGTCTGAAACATAACAGGTACTAAACCCATCGAGGTCCTAAACATAGCAGTACCAAACCCATAACAGGTACTAAACCCATAACAGGTACCAAACCCATTGCCATTGAGTTAATTCCAACTCATAGCAGTACTATATGGGATTAAAGAGACTGGCTGGTGGTTTTGAACAGCAGACCTTGAGGTTAACAGCCAAGTAAGTCAGTGCTTACCCAACAGCACTACCAGGAATATAAGTCTTAATTTGTAATATTGAAATAAAAGCTGCAGAGAAAAATAGAAAGGGAAGTCAGATAGAGCATTTTAAGCATGTTTGAAATTTTAAACAGACCCATCAGTAGGTCTCTTGAGAAGGCAATATTTGATACTGTAAGATGTTTAAGACTACACATACATAGAACTCCGGCGGGGCTGAACAAATAGTGCTTTGCCTTGGAAATTTCTTAAATCATTATAACAACCCCAAGAAGGTAACATCTATTATAATCTCTTTCTTGTAAATAAACAGAGACACCGAGATATCAAAGAAATTGTCTAAGATCATATACCTTATAAATAGATAAGCCAAAGCTCCATGCAGCCCAAGCCCATGTTCTTGATCATCACACGCTCATGCTTTCATCTCCCCAGAGGAACATGAGGCTTTCTGCTCCTGTAAAGATTCATGGTCTTGAAAACCCAAAAGGGCAGTTCCACTCTGTCTTCTAGGGTCTCTGTGAATTAGAATGGTTTCAATGGCAGTGAGTTAACCTAATGCAAGCTCCATCGGCAACATAGTCTGTCCCATTCACCACTGAATCCTTAGAGCCGTGGGCAATGGTTTGTGCATCATGTTACTCCTTGCTGTGGGGTGGCATTCTGTACCTTGTATTGCCCATAGCTGTGGGGTGGCATTCTGGGCCGTGTTGTCCGTTGCCATGGGGCGTCCTCTGACTCATGGAGACCTGCTGCATAAAGAATGATGTACGTATAAGCCCATCATCTTGGCTGTTGTGCAGTTAGTCTAGTTGAGGGTTCCCTAGTTTTTGCATAGTAGGTATTTGAGCAATAAGGGCTTAAAAGATGTCTGTTTATGAACTCATCTTGGGATGCTTCTATGAATATTCTCCAGCCTCTTTTAGAGCTATCAAAGCCTATGTAATGGTCTTGAAATTGTCTCCGTGAAAGATGAATTTTAGTGGATTAATTTGAGTCAACAGAAGGAATGCAAAGCATTCCCACCTGGGTGATCACCTGGAATAAAATTATGTTTAGGCAAAATCTGGCTTTCCTTATGAGCCTCCTACACAGGCTCTGAAGACATTTTCCCAATTTCATTTAATAATGGCAAAATAATTGGAGTACTTAACTTCCCTGAGGAGGCATCTCCTTCTATTTTTAAAACTTCTTTGTGTAAGTTAAATGCAGGCTTACATAACAAACCACGATTTTTACAGTGAACAATTCATACGCATAATGTTTCAACTCATCCCTTCAATATCCCATCACTTATTCCACTTCCTCTCTTCGTTTCCTACTTCTGTTCCTCTGTGTTGGATAAAAGCCTGCCCCTTTGTCTTAGACCATTGACTAATCTAACTTGGGAGTGCGTTTCACGCCAGTCATTAAAAAGTGACTAAGGGCAACAATAATCTTGGGATTCTACCACTCTATCCAACCATTAGGCCTGGTCTCTATTATGGCTTTGAGATTGTTTTCCCTTACATTTTCCTTACTGTTCTATCCGAGCCCTTCTAATATGATCTATTTCAGAGCAGGTTGTTGTGGTCCACAGGCACCATCTAGTTCATCTGGTCTCCAGGTGGTGCAGGTTCATGTTTGTTGGGTCATCGGTTTCCTGGATTAAATATTTCCATGTATCTTTTGATTTTCGTCATCCTTCTTCCCTCTGGCATAGAGAGGTCAGTATTGGACCTCCGGAGCTGTTAAGATCCAGTCACCACTCACCAAAGTGGTAGCTGATCTATCTTTGTGAACTATGACTTTGGTGCCCCTGAGACTATGGTCATGATCCCCCAGGCCCATGACTTACTCATTGAGAGGCATTTCTGAAGTCATTGATTTGGATGTATAACTAGCCGTCCATTAGTTTAAAACTATCAACTCCTCTTACTTTAACCTTGTACCTCTCCTCCCTTCTCAGAGGCTCCTCATCCCCTCTTTAAGGCGTCTGTTTGCCAGTCAGATACCTGGATTTCCTTATTACACCAGAAAACAGAAAGCCAAACAGTGCAGTGAGAACTGCAGGTAACGAAGAAGGTCGGAAGATTCCATGCACCACACCCAGGTGCGGAATGCACTCTGAGATGGTTCCACCCTCTGATGCTTACGGAGGGAAAGGGGCCGAGAAGAACGGAGTCTGTATGCACGTTCCTAAAAGCCCCTAGGACTGAGGGGTCGGGTGGAGAGCCTGTTTCCACAGTGCAGTGAAGCCTGCCGCTCACTCTGATCTTATTGTCTGGCTGTTCACTGCTGTTTGATATTGTCTTTTGTTTGATTCCCCTACATCTTTCTCCAGCTTGGCTGCCCTAGCTTTCTACTGCTCAGACGCTCCTTGGCTGAGCCCTTTCAGACAGAGCCGTGGAGTGCTTCAGGGAATGGGTGCAGGAAGTAGAGCCAAGCCCACATTCAATTCTGGTTTTCCAACTCTTGGTTTCAGCGCTTTGGGAAGCAGTCTTAACGTCCCAAGCCTTGATGTTCCCATCTGGAAAATGAGGATAATAAGAATGCCTACTTTACAGGATTCTGGGTGGATTGTGTAAAGTGTTTTACTCTTAAGAAGAAGCCAGTAGAAGTTCAAGTCTTCCTTAATCTTTCTTTCAGGCCATCATTTTACTCTTCTGCCAACTGCCTTCACCCTTGTAGCTTCTCCCGTCCAGATTCGTGTTCTCATTGTCTCCTTACAGCAGTGAACTGGGTCCTTTCTCCTGCTGTTTGCATAATCTTATCCATCTTGCTTCTTTGATTTTTCACTCCTATAGATATTTTTTCCTTGATTTTTATCTATGGTATTTTATGCCTTTATTGTTTTTCCCCCTTCAAATCAGTTAACAATTATTAACTGAAAGAGAACTTCAGATAGGCTTCTCTTTGATCCCATATATTCCAATGAGGCGTGTGTGTGTGTGTGTGTGTGTGTGTGTGTGTGTGTGTGTGTGTGTTCAGTAAGCAGCTTCCTCCAGTGGAGCCATGGTGCATATTCAGCTTTTGTTCTTAATCTCCAAGAAATTCAATAATGGGATGAATTTAGACCACCTTTCCTTTCTGGCCCAGGAGACCTTTAGGACATTGCTCTTTTTCGATTGTGTAATTTATATTCAAAGCCCTTTACCCTTCTCAGAGGTTGTTAATGAGGCCCCAGCTGGAGTCTAATGCTGATGGTTGCAAACTTTACCATTCTTCTTTGGAAACTTCATCACTAGTGATGTATTTCCCACTTAGCTCTTGAACAAGATGGGTCATGCTAAGCTGAGTCCAAGCTTTCCAGAATGGAACTAGTGTGTTGGGCAGCCCAGAGAACCCAGCTGGACTTCTCCTCCATGCTTATCTCTCATTACTATCTGCCCCACTATTTCTGAATTAAAAGGCAGGGTCTTCGTATCTTAGCACCATAGTTTCACCTTTTGTTAACGTAGTTAGGTCCCTTCTAATATAAACACAAAGTAGGTGACCCTTTGTTCCTAACAGAGTACTTCATGATGGACAGCATTGTAGATTTGATGCTGGGTGCAAGGCATGAGCTCTTCCATTCCAGTTTATCAAGAATGCATTTGATACTTTAGTATCTAATGCCAACACAGTAAAGAATATGAGGTGAATGGCCAGGTTTTCAGATGTCTAAACACTATGATTTAATGAATAAGCAAGAGAAAGTGCAAATTTGCCATATTTACATACAGGAGTATACATAATTATATTTTATATGCTACAAATGTATTCATGGATATAAGAGAGTACATGGGGAGGGGGAGTTCTGAAATCTTCTTAGCCAGGAACAGGCACCTTGGGAAAATGAGTAACTGGGGTTGGAAGTTTAGGACTACCGTTTGGGGAACATCTAGGTGAGTTGATATAATCCACAAAGACAGTGTTCTACCGTCTACTTTTATGAGTAGTGACTGGGTTGCTGAAAGCTTGGGAGTGACCCTGTAAGCTGAAACCATGGGTTTCTCTCTGGGACAGACAGGTGAAGAAAATCAAAGACTCATGGCAACAGTTGATCCAAAGGGCGACTGGAACATGAGAACCACAGCCTCCACTCCCCTCAGATCAGAACTCAACAGTATCTAGGTACAAGAGCTAGTTGCGCTGATCAGGACCACAATAGAAGGTCCTGAGCAGAGTAAGAGGAGAAACGGTGTAAAATGAAATTCAAAATCGATAAGAAAGACTAGACTTATTGATCTGTTACAGACTGGTGGAACCCTGGACCTGTGGGTCTTCGATTTCCTTCAAACATGAAATTGAGTGAAATGGAGATGTGGACGAGCTCAGCTCAATGGGAGCATGAGATTCCCCTCCACCACCTCCTCCCCTGCCTTTCTCACAGCCCCTTCCTGGGTCCTCCCTGATTAGCATGGGCTCTTCTTCCATTGTTACCCACTCACCAGAGACCTTGACTAAACCAGTCAACCAGGTGCTGTGGAATTGAGTGATGGTGATCCTATGTGTATCAGAATACAGCTGTGCTTCATAAGGGTCCAATTTCTTGTTTACTTTTAACTGTTTTCATTGGCATATACTCCATGTATGTACAATTCAATGGTCGAAATGTATTTCAAAGAGCTGTACAATCATAACCACAATCAAATTTTAATCATTTTCTTCATTCTTGTGTCTATTGTTTTTAGCGCCGCATCACCCCCCAACTGCCCCTGTCATAAACCTAAGGATGAAGTAGTAATTTAATTACTGTCTCTGTAGAATTACTTATGCTGAATTTCATATCGAGAAAATCATACGATGAAAACCCCATCAACAATAACAAAATAAAGCACAGATAATCTTTAAGCCACAAGAACGTAGAAAATAATAAACACATCAGAGCAAAACCAAATCCATGCTTTTGAGTCGATGCCAACTCATAGTGGTCCTGTAGGACAGGTAGAGCTGCCCTGTGAGTTCCCAAGACCAACTCTTTAAGGGAGTAGAAAGCCCCGTCTTTCTCCTGAGGACTGGCTAGTGATTTCAAACTGCTGACCTTGTGGTTAGCAGCCCAGTCCATAGACACCACACCGCCAAAGACCGTATCATAACAAACAGTAGAACAGGTTAAAAATGGGTCAAAAGGAAAAACCAATGGAAAGATGTTCAATTGTGAGCTAACTGTGTCTGCAGTAATTCATTTCCCAATGCACACTGAGAACAAAACTTCACATATCTGGTCAATGGGCTGAGGAAGTTCAATGGAAATGTAATCCATATGGGGCCTCTGCAAATGGACTTTGCACTTTCATTGTCATCCATCCAATGGCCAATTTGGGGAAGTACAATGCCAGGCCTTTCTTCTGAGGCACCTCTAGAGGGGTCTTGATGCTTTTACCTTTCGGTTAGCAGCCAAACTCATTAGCCATCCATCATAACCCAGCTTAACTGTAGCTTAAGATGAAGCGGTGGTTAATTTAGCAGCTCCCTCCCACTGCTAGGCAATAAGGTGAAGCCATATTTGAGGACAATTTTATTACCAGTTCCCACCAAAAGAAAGAAACAAACAAACCCACTGCCAACGATTCTGATTCATAGCGACCCTTCATAGGGTTTTTTGTAAATCTTTACAAGAATAGGCAGCCTCATCTGTTTCCAGCAGAGTGGTTTATGAGTTTGAACCTCGAACCTTATGGCTAGAATTCCAATGTTTACCCAACAGAGTCGCCAGTTCCACAATGGGGCCCGTGCTTAGCCTATACCGAGGACCGCTGCTTCCCCTCAGACCATTATCCATGCTCCTCACAGTGCACAGTCTGACCAAAGTGACGGGGCCTGTATGCTACCTTCTCTCTAGCTGCCATATCAATCGGATCTTGGAGTCCCCGAGGGGCAATGCTCTGCTGGTTGGTGTCGGGGGGAGCGGCAAGCAAAGCCTGACAAGGCTTGCAGCTTTCATCAGCTCCATGGATGTATTCCAGATCACACTGCGGAAAGGTTACCATATCCCTGACTTCAAGGTAAGAAGGTCAGGCAAGTGGGGACAAGATGTGGCTCCAACTGCCTCCCACCCCCTTCAGCCACCCTTCTTTCTTCAACTTCTTCCGAAGAACCTATTTGCTTCTTAGATGCTAGGCTGGTGCAGTGAGCGTCTCTCTTCTCGTTAGGCACAGCCTGAGACAGGAGGCCTTTCCAAAGGCTGCCTTTCTTAGGCTTCAGCTGCCCCAGTTATACCTGTGGAGCCTCGGCGGTGCTCACCCTAACCAGACACAGATCTATGCTGCATTTGGCACATGGCTTTCTCGCAGCTCCAGTAGATGCAGAAGTAGTGAGAAGAGGATTTCCGCCTGCCTGCCTGCCTGCCTGCCTGCCTAAGTTTTAGGCGTGTTTAAAAGATGGGTCTGTTACCCCTAACCCCTGGGGCCATTAGTGACCTTTGCTTGTCTAAGACTCCATGCACTTAGGAACCATAATGTATTCCCTGGAAGGTGGAAGAAAGCATTATATATAACCTTCAAAGGTCACTTTGTCCTGTCCCCTCCCTTTTATACATGGCCACAGCAGGGAACCATGGCGTCATTTCCATCAGGATGTTCCCCATGTCCCTGGGAGAATTCCAGCCAGTTCTGTGCCAGACCTCCCCCACCCCCACCTCGGCCCCCTCCACCCTCAAATCGCCCGTCCAATTAGATGAGAGGGAGACGCTCCCTGCAGCTCTCAAGGCATCTGCTCTAAAGAACTGGCTGGATCTAAGGCCATGCACCAAATTCACTTTCCATCCCTCTGTAGCACTTTTCCAAGAAGGCAACAACATATGGGGATTATGCATTTACAGAATGATTTAGAATAATAGTTTTCAAACTTAGTGATATGCTGGATTCACTGGGGATCTTCAAAACCATAGTGGTGCCCACAGCCCAGCCTCAGAAATTCTGATTTGACCAGATGATGGTTTGAGCATCTGAATTTCCCGAAGTTTCCCCCATATCAGTGGTTCTCAACCTTCCTAATGCCGTGGCTCTTTAATACAGTTCCTCATGTTGTGGTGACCCGCCCCCAACCATAAAATTATTTTCGTGGCTACTTCATAACTATAATTTTGCTACTGTTATGAATCGGGTGACCCCTGTGAAAGGGTCGTTTGACCCCCAAAGGAGTCACGACCCACAGGTTGAGAACCGCTGGCCCAGATGATTCTAGTGAGAATTGAGCAACATCGACTTAGATAATTCTATAAATGTATAAGATTGAGGACATTGATCTAAAAGGAGGCTCATCATCTTTAGAGTGGCATTATTTGGGTGCAAAGGAAGCTCCGGTATAAGCAAATATCTGAGGTTGTTTGGGAATGAGCCTTTGGTGATATGAGAGAGAACAAGATGAGGAAATAGTGGCTGAGCTTGGTAAGTTATTCAGCCAAGTAACTAAGATTGACAAAGCTGGATAAATTCAGAGTGTGGAATCTTACCCCAAACTTCATCGATCTAAGTTCTGAATGGATATGAATTCCAAAGTCTTACCATGGGAGAGGGAGAGGGAGAGGAAGGGAGAAAGAGAGAGAGAGATCTCCCCAATATTTTCTTTGGGGAAATAAACCTTTAACTGGAGTGAGTCATAAGTATATAAGACACTTCTAAGCTAAAATGCATTCCTCCTTCAAGCCTGTAGCTCCCATTACATCCCTCTTCGGTACAGATGAAGAGCACTCGCCTGTCTTTTTGAGCAGGCCATTATCTCATGAAGGTAAGTAGAACAGGTGACTAGGGGACCACATTGGTTCTTTGGAAAGCATCACCGCTTTGCACAAATCCAGGGATCCAGAAGCCGGAGCAGGACCCACAGTGGGTATATGACTGAAAGAGCATCACTGTGTAGTTTCACCTGTACACCTTGATGAGGCATGTTCTCTTGCCCATTCAGTGCAAAACAGCATTCCTCTTTGCCTTTACTACTGGGTTGCTCTTATTTCCGGTTAAAGTCGGGTTGTATTGTTTGTTTCTTTGTTTGTTTGTTTTTATGGTTCTGTTCTTAAAGGCTGAGTTGACATCTCACCCAAGAAGCTTCTCTTCTGAGAGATGTCCAATGCTGATTTTTCTGCAGGTGGACCTGGCCACCCTGTGTCTCAAAGCCGGGGTAAAGAATGTCAGCACAGTATTTCTCATGACTGATGCCCAGGTGGCTGATGAGAGGTTCCTAGTGCTCATCAATGATCTCTTGGCATCAGGTAAGACACTCTGTTTACTTTAGTGTCTCTAAAATATGCCCCATGGCATTCAAGGCATGATATGGTGGAAAGTTGATCCACAGTCAGCAGGTCCAGGTCACAGAAGTCAGAGGAAAACTGAAGGAGTGAAGGTCAAGGTTATACAAAGCCATTCTCTAGGTTGGTTCTGCGTCTCTTGTCCACGCTCCTTCGTTCTCTCTTCACTGCACAACAAACAGTCATGTTGAGGGTCTTTTTATGAATCTAAAGATGGGATGAAGACAGAATTCTAGTGACCTACTGAATCCACCGACAAGATGGTGCTTCTCCCTAAGCCGAGACAGAGACTCAAGGGTGTCCACAGTGTTTCAATAGACCAGGCATTGCAGAGAGAACAGAGAATGAGCATGATAGAGTAACATCAGGCTATCCCTTTCATTAACCAAAGATTCAGAATCTTAGGGAAGCAACTTGGTGCTCAGGGCAGACCACACCAAACCAAACTCACTGCCATGGAGTCAACTCTAACTCATAGAGACCCGTTAGGACAGGATAGAGCTCCTCTTGTGGGTTTCTGACATTGTAACTCTATGTGGGAGGAGAAAGCCTCTTTTTTTCTTATGGAGCAGTTGGTAGTTTTGAACTACTGACCTTGAGGTTAGTAACCCATTGCATAATCCACTACAGCACTTAGGGCAGAAGCAGATGCAGAACATCTCAACATAATTGACCTTGGTCCTCAAAGACCTTGAGAGAGGGAGAGGTATCACTTGCCCTCTGACATTGTCTGTACAGTGTCGAACTACATGCAGAGTTCCATTCGTGTTAGTTTGATGTCCTTGTGCATTTAGGGAGCCCTGGTGGTATAGTGCTTACAAGTTGGACTGCTAATTGCAAGGCCAGCAGTTAAAAACACCTCGGGAGAAAAACGGGGCTTTCTACTCCCATTAAGAATTACCCAAAAAATGATAAATTTTCAAGGATTCATGAGGGAGGGAGGTTGAGGGAAGGTGAAAAATGAGCTGATACCAAGGCTCGAGCATAAAGAGAATGTTTGAGAATGATGATGGCAACAAATGTACAAATGTGCTTGACACATGGATGGATGGATGGATTGTGATAAGAGTTGTACAAGCCCCCGATAAAATGATTAAAAAACAAAGAGTTACAGTCTCAATCCTCTCAGATCACAGTTGAGGGATGTGTAGAGCCTATTACTAGACAGAGAAGATTGCAAAATCAGTTATGATGACCGACATAGTTAGGTTAAGAGTAAATATCATTTAATCTCCCTTTTGACCCATCTTAAAGTGGTTTCAGTTTCGTTTTGTTTTGTTTTTAAGTGACGGGGAAATCCATGTGGAGTAAACTCCTGGTGAATCCCCTCTGACCTGGACCAGAGGTGCAAATAGCCTTGCTATCATGCGGGAGGCATTGGGATGCGGATTGGTACAGATGTGGTTAGGTTAAAATTTGGTACCCTATCGTTTGATCTACTTTGAGTCATTTCTGTTTGTTTCAGTTTTCAGTACGGGCTTCTTTCTTTCCCATTGAGGTTCTTATCTGTTTTACTTAGTTATTGTTAGGGTTTCTGTTCAGTTGTTTGCTTGTTTGGGGTTGTTTGGAGTTTTTGTTTTTGGGGGGCTTTTTTTGCCTGTTTGTTTTGTTCTTAATGTTTATTCTGTATATGAAATCCAGGATAGGTGTAGCTATAGAGACAGTAACTGGAGTACTATCTCTGGTTCCTTAGGGGCATGGCAAGGGAAGAAAATTAGGTGCTAATAACGATGAGTACATGAAAAAAGACAATGTTCTAAAACTTATTGTGTTGATGTGATTGAGCTATTGAATTGTATGATGTGTGAATTATATGCCAATAAAAGTGTTGGGGGGGAGAGGCTACAGTCTCAGAAACTAACAGGACAGTTCTACCCTGTCCTATAAGATCTCTGTGAGTTGGCATTGACTGGATAGCAACTGTTGGCATCAACAGTGAGTTTGTTTTGGAGTTTTCTGGTTTATGTATTTATGGATTTGGAAATTATGCCAACCATTCTGATATATTGATATAGATATGCATATCTAATATATGTTTGTTTGTTTGCATAATACTATACGTAGTACATGTTTATTACATAGAGAATGAATTTATTTCCCTTAGAGAGAGAGAGAATATGCTTCCCTGGCTCTTAAATCAAGTTCACTCTTTACAAAATCAGCTCTCATCTGGGCCCAGAAAATAAAGTCAGTGAGTGGATGTCTCTGGAAAAAATGTCTGCCTCTGACTTTCCAGCGTTTCAGAGCCCATTTCTCCACAGTCCAGCCTGACGCTGATTGAATCCCCTCCAAGGACCACGTTCACAAATCCATCTCCCGCTGGTCTACCCCAAGCCAGATGTATTATATTTCTCCTGTGTGGCTCCTGCCATGTGACCCTCAGGAACATCACTGCTTCAGAATCATGGTCTGCTCCATGTTGTCGCCATTGCACTCAGCCCTTTTATTGCCCCTTTCCTGAGGAGGCACTGGTCCCTGCTCCAGGTCTCCTCACGGAGAGCTGGTCGCTCCCTTCACCTCATTTCTGACAAAGGTCCAGGGCTCCTCCTGTTGGCGACTCCAAGCATAACCGCGCCTCTCCTTCATTTATTTTCCTGTTGCTTCTTATAGCCAGGAGTGTGCTATTGACTCGTGGGCTTTTTCTCTTCCAATTCAATCGGTTTTCCATTTCCCAATATTGTTTCGTGACAGACCATCATCTACCATAGCAGTATTTCACTCACAAACTTTTCTCACCTTTGTATTATTTGACTAAAGAAGAGAGAGAGGGGCCCAGCTATCCTTCCAGGCTGAAACTGTTCAGTCGAGTCTGATTTCTAAACAACTAACGAGGGAGAAATGGCTCTCTCAAAGCCTTGCAGAGGCCAGGCATGCTGCCAGCGTCACCTGTATCTTGCTTGTCTCCAATCCAGCCCGGTCACCTTCTTCTAAAATAAGATCTGATTACAAGGATCTATATATAACCTCCTCCCTGGGGGAAGGACAACAGAAAAGTGGGTAAAGGGAGACATCGGACAGGGTAAGATGAAAAAATAATAATAATTTATAAATTATCAAGAGTTCATGAGGGATGGGTGGTGGGGAGGGAGAGGGGGAAATGAGGAGCTGATACCAAGGGCTCAAGTAGAAAGCGAATGATTTAAGAATGATGAGGGCAACAAATGTACAAATGTGATTGACACAATGGATGGATGAATGGATTGTGATAAGAGGTGTACAAGCACCCAATAAAATGATTTTTTTTAAAGTTCAGTCCTCAACTAACATCTTTTTTTTAATTTTCCATTTCAATGTTTTTACGTGCAAGGGGACATTAATTTCACTCACTTTGTTATGCAACCATCACCACTATTTCCAAATATTTCCATAACCCTTACGAGTTAGTTTTTTTAATTTAAAGGCCAACTTTTTCCAGTGAAAATTAATTTCTAAGACACTACCTGAGGTAGTTAGTTTATTGTACCATCCTGGCCGATAAACACATGGGATTAATTGAAGGGCGGAGGGAGAAATGGCTCGGTGACCCTCGCCTTTCTAGTTCTCGGGTCTCTTATTTTCTGATGGTCGGACCAGGGTGCAGCTGCCTTAGCCAGTTCCCTGCTTCAGCTGGCAAGGCTCACTGCCTGCAAGACATCCCTGAGGAGAAGCCACGTGAACCTACCCCAATGCAGCCCTGGGTGCTGGAGCACCCGTGTGGAGACCCCTGCCAGTGCTGAGATGTTTACACGTTCACTGACTCGGCATCATAGTGAGTGTTTTGTGAGATGGAGCAGGATTTGTGGATTGGTGTCGGACATGTTAATGGGTTAATGTTGGACTTGTGGGCTTGAGCAGCACTGGATTGGGATGTTTTCTTGATGTGCACTTACCCTTTATATAAAACTCTCTCTTATGCATGAGTTTCTGTAGATTTGTTTCTCTAAAATTCCCAGACTAACACACTACCTAATGGATGCAGTCAACGTATGCCAAATCCAAGCTCTTACTTCCCTTCCATGACCTCAACCTAACATATGCCTGTTAAACCTGAGATAGTCAAGAAAATATTTTCTAATCTTCTTCCTTTTATATTACCCACATGCATAGTAGAAAAAGTAGAACATAGCATCGTTCTCATTCTGTCAAATATAAATCATTTCATCTTGACTTACAGTATATCAGAAGTTGCTAGGATTCCCAAGAAGTTCCTGAAGACCTTGGTTTTTGTTTGCTTGTTTGTTTTTAATTGGGGGGGGGGGAAACAGATGAAATAACCCACTTCCCACTGGCTAATGCAGTAAATACTAGGCAACTGCACCCCTGGGTGACAACTTTAGCTTTAGCTCATCCGTTTCTAGTTGTCTGCAAGCTCTGTTAGGTTGAAGATACAAAGTAGAGTGCTCAAATTCCACTGACTCAACGCTCCTCCAAACAAGCATCCTTCTCGGTGCCTCCGTGATCTGATATGTGTCAGACGGTCTGCTTTCCAGCCAAGCTTCTTCCACTCACTGTTTCATCCCTTGTTTCTAACACCATTTCCCAAATCAAACCATGAAGGTCTGGAATCTTCACATAAACCCACGTTCCCACGCCAACTGAAGCATGGTAGACCCCATTTTCATGCCACTGCACCTCAAGTGGGTCACAGAGTAAACAGGAAGAGATCATATCCACAGTGTGTGAGTCTGGGTGCTTTAGAGAAACCAATCCACAGAAACTCATGCATAAGAAAGAGTTTTATATAAAGGTTAAGTGCGCATCAAGAAAACCCCCCAACCCAGTGCTGCTCAAGCCCACAAGTCCAACATTAACCCATATGTCCAACCCCAATCCACAAAGTCCTCCTCCATCTCACAAAACAGATGCAATGATTCTGACTTGCAGGAGGAAAGCCGAGTCAGTGAATGTGTAAGCATCTCAGCGCTGGCAGGGGTCTCCACACAGGTGCTCCAGCACCCAGGGCTGCATCGGGATGTTTTGCAGGAAGGCACCCTGGTCCGACCATCAGAAAGCAAGAGACCCAAGAACTAGAAAGGCGAGGCTCACCGAGCCATTTATCCCTCCGCCCTTCAATTAATGCCAAATGTGTTTATCGCCCAGGTTGGCACAGTAAACTAACTAACTCACACAGTGTACAACATTAAAATTTATTGAATTAACAAAAGATAAAAACCAATGTGGCCACCCAATTTGGGAACTAATGCAGCATAGCTTTGGGTCACTTCTTGTTGCCCCCAGTTATTTAACTGCTGGTGAAATTCTGCATAAAGTATAAATTCTTGCTGGATCTGGAAAGTTCAATTGTTGCTAACAAGTAACAATTCCTTTGTTGCCCTGTTATAATAATTCCTAAACAACATGTGCTGAACATCAAACCACAGCTATATAATACATTATTTTTAATAGCTGAACTCCCTTAATTACTGAATCAAACTCAGTATCAGACAGGCCCCATCCAGAGGAAAAAAGCAGATTCATCTCCTGACTTCCTGCAACACCATCTGTGGCTGCAGTTTTACTAGCATTCCCCAAAGCCCACTTTGCAGCTATTCCTGTGCCAGTTCACACTAGCCAGACAAGAAGAGCCAGTCTGCTGTAGGTGCAATGCCTCTCATTCCACTCTCCAGAGCCCACACTTCATTTTACTTTGGCATCTTACTTTGAGATGTTCCTTTTACAAAAAGTGAAAGCTTTTTCACTCTTAAATTAAGATTTATCTTCTTTGGTCCTGGATATATCACTTTCCACTTATTCAAACATTCATCAACCATTCATTAAACTCATAGGTTGTATTCACTAGACACGAGGCTCAAAGGTGAGTAGCATGAAGCCTCTGTGTGGTCCGTTGAAAGAGTTTATTACCAGTTGGGTCCCTTTCCTCTAATGTCATATACCTCTTCTTCTCTGAGCCAGATTTTCTCTTTTTAAAAATGGACCAAATCTTCTTACTCTTAGACTACAACAAAACTGAACAAACAAGCAAAAAGAAATGGGAAAAGAGCATCTGATCTTCCAGGCACCTTAGTATTATATTCATGATTGGCATCCAACAACTCTACGTGCATCATTGGGCAATTTAGAGTCTGCACATATGCATGATAGGGGTGGCTTGGGCTTTTTTTGCCTTGCACACCTGGAACTACATTTTTGATAGGCCATCTCTGAGGTTCAATAAGCTGAATTTGATGCCATTTCCTTGAAAGGAAAAAAGTGGGGGTAAAAGAACAGCCATCAAGAATGTGCCTAGCCTGCTGGATGATCTTTGTGGGCTCTGTAAATCTGTCCACCAGATGTTTCCTCAAACCACAGACAGTGGCTCGTCCTCTGGCTACCAAGCAGAAATACCAAAAGGGTTCTGCAAGAAGATGGTTGAATAATCAGCCATAGACATTGAGAGGAATGATCACTGAGTTATCTTCTTGGGTACTAAAGTTCCCATATTTGAGATTGCCCCCTGCACTGTACCATTTCTCTCACCACCGATAGCCAATTAATATTCAATTACCATCCATTTCCACCACTTGTTTGTCATTTTGTCATATTGTGGTGGTGCGTATGTTACTACAATGCTAAAACTTCTGTCACTGGTATTTCAATCACCAACAGGATCAACCAAAATGGAAAGGTTTCAGCCAAACTTCCAGGCTAAGAATGGACCATGAAGAAGAAATAGGCTGTCCACGTCAGCCACTAACACTATGGACAGCATCAAAACATGGTCGGTTACTGACCGCCTAATGAACAGAAACAGGACATTGTCCAAAAGTGTGCCCGAATCCTCAGGTCAGAAGACACTCTAAATATGAGTAAATAAGAGCTGCCCACTCGAGCAGTCAACCATGATGATGCTGGTGGAGTAAACCCTGCAGGAGTGAAGCCTTCAAGACCTTCCTGTGCTGACGGGGCATGACTCACGATGAGAAGAAACAGCTGCAAACATCATTAACAATTGGGACTTGGAGTGAATAAAATATGAATCTAGGAAACTTGGAAGTTCTTACAAATGAATTGTAATGCATAATGATCCATATTCTAGACCTTAGTGAGCTGAACGGGGCTGATATTGGTCATTTTGATTCGGAAAATCTTATGGCTTACTATGCTGGGAATGACAGTCAAGAAGAATGGCTTTACATTCATTGTCAAAAAGGACATTTCACGATCTATCATGAACTACAATGCTGCCTGTGATAGGATAATTAATGTCTAATCTGCATACAAGGAAATCCAAACAACACAACTACCATGCCATTCAAACTTATCACCAACCACTAAAGCTATTGAGGAAAAATTGAAGAATTCTACCAATGTCTTTCGGTTGGAAATTGATGAAGCACGCAATCAAGATGCACTGATAATTATTGGCAATTGGAATTTTTAAAAAAGGAAACAGAGAAGGGAATAGCAGTTGAAAAACAGGGTCTTGGTGATAAAAACAAAGCTGGAGATGACATGATAGAATTTTGCAAGACCAACAAGTTCTTTGTCACAAATACTTTTTTCAACAATACACTTCGACTTCTCCGAATGGAATACACAGAAACCAAATCGATGACATCTGGGCAAGAGACATGAGGTCACGATGGAGGAGAGAAGGAGAAGCTCAATACCAGCACCTAATACCTGGCCAGGGACTGACTGTTGCCCAGGGCATCACATTGCTCACGTGTAAGTTCAGGATAAAGTTGAAGAAAGTGAACACAGTACCACAAGAGCCGAAATACAACCTTTAGCATCTACTACCCAGATTTGGAGAACCTCTCAAGAGCAGGTGTGATGAACAGTGGAGGACATCAAGGACGTCCGACGTGACACCATCCAGAGGTCACTTTGAAAGTGGTACACACCCCTTAGAACAAACAACCACCCTCCAAAATCCAAAAGGCAGAATTTGCCCAAGGAAAATTCAGAACATGGAAAGGAAGGAAGGAAAGAAGGAAGGGCAGGCTAATAGAAATGGGAAACGGGAAAATGGAATGAGTGCTGTTTCACTGTGGGGATTGTGATCAATGACATGAACCGTGTGTATGAATTGTTGAATAGAAAACTGATTTGCTCTCAAAAGCTTCAACCAATTCACAATTAAAAAATTTAAAAACAAACGCCTCGAACATTTTATGGCCCTCAATACATATTAAAATTTCCAAGCAGTTTTCTCAGCCTGTCTATTCATCACAAGAGGTTGAAACGAGTTATTCCATTAATAAGACCTTCATTTTGACAAGCTGTAGTACAGAGTATTTTATATGCATGGTATTAAATGTCTTAAAATGGAAATTAAATCAAATTTGTCCAATTAAGGGAAGAAAGTAGATGAAAATCTTCATGATAATTCATTTTTTATCTTAGCCTTTTATATGATTAAAGCTAATTAGTATAAAACTCTTAGTGGATTTTTAACTGGACCAGTGCTCTTAAACGATGAAGGCAAGAAATTTGTTGAAACATTGGCACAGACTTCCTGCAATAGTTCAAGGAAGTGGAGCCAATTCAATGACCTATGGAATAATAACTCCAAATACTCTATTTAGCCACAGCCCATTTGCAAGGCCATCTGTCTTTGAGGACCTCGTAAAACCCACATCTTCAGATTTTGGTTTTCTAAGAACCATTTTTTTAAATCATTTTATTTGGGGCTCATACAACTCTTATCACAATCCATACATACATCAGTTGTGTAAGGCACATTTGTACATTCATTGTCCTCATCATTCTCACAACATTTCCTCTCCACTTAAGCCCCCGGCATTGGGTCCTCATTTTTCCCCCCCCTCCCTCATGAGCCCTTGATAATTTCTAAATTGTTATTTTGTCATATCTTGCCCTGTCCGACGTCTCCCTTCACCCACTTTTCGGTTGTCCATCCCCCAGGGAGGAGGTCACATATAGTTCCTTGTAATCAGTTTTAGGAACCATTTTAATATCAACTATCTTAGACTAATTCTCCAGAAAAACTAATACAGTAAACCTTATTTATTTGAAAACAAACAAAATCCCTGCCATGGAGTCAGTTTTAACTCATAGCAATCCTATAAAACAAGATAGAGCTGCTTCTATGGGTTTATGAGGCTATAAGAGAAATGGGAACAGAAAGCCTCATCTTTTCTCCCTACCAAAGTGTTTGAACTGCTAACCTTGGGGTTAGGAGCCCAACATGTAAGCAACTATATCACTAGGGCTACTTACACTTAAATAAGGTGGTTTCAAAGGTTTGCGGGAGGGGGGGGGGTATTCATTGTCTATTAATTTCATTTTTCTTTGAACTTTTGAACCTCTTATGTGTATATTAAAAGAGAAAAATAGCTCACAGAAATGATTCACACCATTGTAGAAACCAACAGGGCCCAAGTCCATGAGTTAAATGGCAGATTGGAGGCTTCTCCTAATTCACATAACCACGGGAGCTGATGAACCCAGGATTAACAAGTCACAGGACAGGCTGTGAATCCCAAGATCAGCAGGCAATATGACAGGCTGCTGGCTCAAGGCCTAAGAACCAAAGATCAGAACTGGATATAGGATCCACAGCAAACAAGAAGCGAGAAAACTTTGCCAAGACATTCATATATATTTGATACTGGTTCTAACCCCAAGAAAACCCTTTCACGTTGCCTGCCATAGCCTATCTCTTCAGAAAAGAAATGGCATTATATCAGATATCATTGTGGGGGAGAACTACATCTTTACATAATTGCCAGATTATGTCTCAACTGCCAAACAAAAGAATTATGGCTGAGCCAAGAATTAGGCACAACCTTAACCATCACACATAGCAATGGCCTCTTCGAAGACTAACATTTCAGTGATGCTGAAGAGTGAGAGAATGAAGACGCATAGGATGTGGAAGGCATTACAGGGTAGCTTCTGATTGCACATGCAGATAACCACAATATCTAGCAATGTGGAAGTACTTGTCTAGCAATGTGGAAGTACTTTTCAGATATACGTAACATTTACATTATATCCCCTGCTTTCCAGTTTTTTGTTATACCAATGCTTCCTTCATTGTTGTCTTCTCTCTTTCATCTTTTTTTTTTTGAGCCATGTCTTTTTTTATCAGTGGCATATGAGGGGGTACCCCCCCAAAGCAGATATTTTTTCAAAGCTACGTATTTAATTTTTTTTTTTTTTTACAAAACAACCTTACCGCCTTCAAAGTGCTCTCCATTATACTTAATCCATTTGTGAAATCTGTGATTCCATTCTTGAAAACACTTTTCAAACTCATCTATTTGGATAGCTGATAGCACCTCCCTCATTTTTTTCTTCATCTCTTCTATGTTGTCAAGCACTGTCCTTTCATGTCCCTTTTCATTCGCAGCAACCAAAATAAATTACATGGAGTGAGATCCGGTAAGTTAGGTGTGTGGAGCAAGAGAGGCATGCTGTTTTTTGCCAAAAACTGGTGCACTGAGCTGGCTGCGTGAGCAAGTGCATTGCTGTCGTGGCAAAACCAGTCGCCTGTCTGCCACTGCCACACATTGTTATGCAATCTTTTCAGAACCTCTAAATAGAAAGCTTGATTAACAGTCTGACGTGATGGAATGAACTCCAAATGTACTAACCCCCTCACATCATAATAACAAGTGAGCATCATCTTGATCTTTGATTTCACTTGGCAAGTTTTTTTTGAGCAAGGTTACCATGGCGTCTTCCATTGCTTGATTGATGTTTGCTTTCAGGGTCAGAAAAATAACACCATGTCCAGTCACCAGTAATGACCTTGGGAAAAAAGTCGGGGTCACTTTGGAACTGTTTCCACTCAACGCTCTTTTTCCTGGTCAGTCAGAACCCAAGGCAGTGACACTTCTCATTCCCAAATCTTCCATTAAAATTTGCTGAACTGAGCTCCAAGATAATCCAGATAACTTCCCCATCTTTTCTGTGGTCCGTCGTCAGTCTTTGATCACAAGTGCATGGATTTTGTCCACATTTTCATCCACTCGGAAAGCTGACAGACTTCCAGAACAAGGTTTGTCATCAATTAACATTTCACCTTTTTTGAAATGAGAAAACCACTCATACACTTTAGGCTTTCCCATAATGCTGTCCCTGTAAGCTGTGCTCAACACCCCAACAGTTTCTGCAGCGTTTTTCCTGAGCAGGAAACATTTCACAGTCACCTGCTGTTCTCTTAAATAGTCCTTCAAAAAAAATGAGTTTCGAGCGAAATTGTTTTTACAAAAAACTTCACTGTGACTGGAGAGAACCTTTCCAGGCGATGCCACCTGGGTGCATTAAATCAGAGCGAGCTGCTCAATGCTCACCTAATGGGGAAAATGCATATAATTCACATATACGCAATTCATATAATTCACATCGTGCCATTGAATCATTTTTAAAATTGTGAAATCATCACAATCTATATTAGAACATTTTTTTCTTTCTTACAGTTATTGTTGTTAGCTCCCCACTTTCCCCCAAATATAATAAATGTGGAAGACAAACTTGATGACTGGGTGCACCCAAAAATAAAACACTTTTGCACATCATAAGTTAACTTCATTAAAATACATAAAATGAGAGCCCATTGGGGAAACATTTTTAACAATGGACAAAGGATTAATTACCAAAATGTACAGAATTCCGCAACACTGCAATAAGGAAAACAAATTATCCAACTAAAAAGTGAACAAAAGACATGGACAGTTCACACAAAATGACACTCGAATGCTAACACATGGAAAGATGCTCATGATCACCAGCCATACAGATAAGCAAATGAAAACAAGAATGAGATACCACCCGACACCCACATTAGCCCAGATTAAAACAAAAGCGACTATCAGCTGCTGGAAACGGGTGTGGAGAGATTGGAACTCGTATACACTGCCTGTAAAGATATGTTTAAGGTCGTGCCTTAAACAATGGGGAATGGAATTACCGTACGATCCAGCAATACTTTGCTGGGCATGTACCCCAAAGAAGTAAGAGACAGACGATGAACAGATGTGCTTTCTGATGTTCGTGGCTGCACAGGTCACAATAGCAAGAAGCTGGAAAAGCCAAAATGATGATTGGTAAAGGAATAGATTAAGAAACTCTGGGTTATACACACAATAGAATACTGTGCACCCCTGAAAAACAATGATGAAACCACAAAACCCCTCATGACCTAGAGAGACCTAGAGTCAATCATGAAGACAAATATAGTCTGAGACCATCGTTACATCTCTTAATCTTACCTCTCTCGCTGAGAAAAGCTCTTTCACTTATGCAGGAGGCTCCCAACTACTATTGCACCTCATACTCTGTCTCAATTTCTTCGCAGGTTTCTCCTTTTCTCCACTCTTACAAAAATTGGTCAGTTCCTTCAACCCCTACACCTAAGCTATAAGTCCACTACCTGGATCATAATGAACATTTTGCTCTATTCCATTTCTTCTTTCAACTTCAGACTCTCCTGTGGATTCAAATACAACTACGTGTCTCCCTCCTAAAATTTTTTCAAATTAGCTTTCTTGGATTTGAATTGATAGTCAAACAGCATCCTAGAACGTTTTCCCAGACACATTTCTCCAAAGGATAAAATTAATAGTTTCGCATTCTGGCCGCCCATATTTCCTTTTCTTGTTTTTAAACTTTTCTACAAGTTTGTTTTAAAAGAAATGTTTTAGGAATACCAACAAGAATACAACAAACACTCTTGCAAATTACAGACAAATTTGCAGAACAGGAACTTCCGGTGTGGATGCATAAGAATTCCTTTGCAATCCAGTTGTGATGGGGTCCATTCCAACTTGGTGGGGAACCACAGGTGTCACAGTAGAACTGTGCTTCCTTGTCTTTTCAATCGCTGGTGTTTCAATAGATTCCAAAGCCTTCCCCCCACCCACCCCCTAAAGTTCCTAATGCAGCAGCTGTGTGCGTTCACCGTTGTTGAGCCCTGCAGGGACTCATCCTTGTTGAGCCCTGCAGGGACTCATCCTTTGCGACTGAAAAGGCGGAGTTACGAGATGATCTAGTTGTCACCTGTCCTCTGAAAAATGCCAAATGGCTGGCTCTCCAGAGTCATTGCACCACCCGACTGCCTGGCCCATAGTGAATCCTGGTTTTCTCCTCACCTTACCAACACTCACTGTTATCTAACGTTTGGGTGTTACTTTTTGCCAGTTAAGTGGGAAACCCAATTTTGTTGGTTTCCTTTCCCTTTTTACTAATTAAAAAAAACATTTTGAGTCTTTATTGGCGCTACGCGTTCTCTTTGGGGTGGCATGCGCAGTCATATAACTCAGTCCGTTTGTTAGGTTCTCTGCCTTAGGGTGTGTGGTGCCTACGCTAGAATTGTCCATAATTCATGTTTCTGTTGAGTTCTCTTTCTTAGGATTTGTAGAAGTTCTTTATATAGGCTGGATTCTAATTCTTTGTTCATTAGTGAGTCATAAATACCTTTTTTAAGGCTGTGTCTGACGTTTGCCATGAAAATTTAGTTTTAAAGTTGAAAATATAAATTTTTGGTTTCATTTTTTGGTTTGTGCTTTCTACACTTTGTTTCAGAAAGGTACTCCAATCTCAGTGCCATTAAAAAAGAACTTCCTTATTTTTAATTATTAATATTTTTGCTTTTCACATTTCTGTCTTTAATCCACCTGGAATCTATTTTTGCATAGTGATATAATTTTATTTCTTACTATGAGTACTGACTGAACCTAGCATCACTTATTGATTAGTCCATCCTTTGCCTGCTGATCCATTTTTTATTTCTGTGTGGGTATGTTCCACCCCCACCGCCTGCCTGTCTTTTTGTCGTACTGCAGTGGCTTGCGTGTTGCTCTGATGCTGGAAGCTGTGTTACTGGTATTTCAAAGACTAGCAAGGTCACCCAAAGTGAACAGGTTTCAGCAGAGCTTCTAGATAAAAACAGACTATGAAAAAGGAATCAGCTGCCTATTTCAGAAGAAGTATCCGCTGAGAGACTTACGCACAGCATGGAAGCTCTGTCAGATCCTGAAGGGCTCATGGATCGAAGCAGCACATTCCCAGATTGTCCCAGAGGACAGGCCCCTGGGGTCAGAAAGCACTTGAAATAGGACTTCTCAAAGTCGTTGGCCATAATCTGTGAGAATGGAGCTTTCAGGGTCTTCGTTTTCTGATGGGGCACAACTCAAGGTCAGAAAAAAAAACAACTTGTTTTTTGCCCACAAAAAAGAAAAAATCTACTAATATTCAGAACCTGGAATGTACAAAGTATAAATCTAGGAAAATGGGAAGTCATCAAAAAAGAAATGGGATGCATAAAAAATAATATCTTAGGTGTTACCTAAAGTGGAAATCAGAAAATCATATAGTTCACTATGCTGGGAATGACAGAATCAAGAGGAGTAACATTGCATTCAATTTTCAAAAAATGTATTTCAAGATCTATCTTGCAGTCGAATGCGGTCTTTGAGAGGATTGGATCTATCCATCTTTAAGAAAATCCAATTAATACAGCCACTACTCAGATTTGTGCAGCAGACTCCAAAGTTGGATGAAGAAAGTGAGGAATTCTACCAACATCCTCAGTATGAAATTGATCAAAAATACAATCAAGATGCCCTGATAATTATTGGCAATTGGAAGGCAAAAGTTGGAGACAAAAGGGACTAGTAGGTGGAAATGGGGTCTTTAAGGATGATAGAAGCAAAGGTAGAGCTCACATGGTAGAATTTTGCAATTACAAAAGAGTATTTCATCACAGATACCTTTTTCAACAACACAAAGGCCAGTATGCGCATGGACTTCTCCAGTTGGGATATGCACCAATCAAATTGACCATATCTGAGACATGAGACTATGGAAAAGCTCAGTATCAGAAGCTAAAACCAAGCCAGGGTCTGACTGTGGAAGACTATCAGTTGCTCGTTTGTAAATTCAGGTTGAAGTAGAATAAAATGAAAACAAGTCCACGGGAGCCAAAATACAACTAAGAGTATATGTCACCTGAATTTTTAGAACATCTCAAGAACAGAATTGATGTATCAAGCACTCATAACAGAAAACCCGATGAGCTATGAAATGGCATACGTGAAGTTGCTCTTGAGCATAGAGTAGCTGAGGCAAATGGAAGAAATCACGTCTAAGAGCTGCACAGAAAATTTCAAAGGGCAGCTTTAGAAGACATAGTCAAATATTACAAGGAAATATGCAAAACTTAAAGTTAGAAAACCTAAAATGTAGAGCACCTAAGCATATCTTAAACTGAAAGAACTTAAAAAAAAATCAAGCCTGGAGTGGTGATTTTGAAAGATCCTATGGGGAAAATATTGACTGATGCAGAAGCATCAAAAGAAGATTTGTAAGAGTACATAGTCACTGTCACAAAAAACGCGAGTTGATGTTCTCGAGGTAGCATATGAGCAAGGACCAATAGTAAGTACTAAAGGAAGAAGTTCAAGCTGCACTGAAAGCATTAGCCAATGCCAGGCTCCAGGAATTGATGGAATACCAATTCATATGTTTAAACAAGCTGAAGACACAATGGAAGCACTTATCTATGCAAGAAAATTTGGAAGACAACTCTTTGACCAACTGAGTGGAAGAGGTCCATATTTGTACCCATTCCAAAGAAAGGTGGGCTTAAAAGAATACTCAAAACTATAGAACAATATCACTGATATCACATGCAAGTAAAATTTTACTTAAGATCATCCAACTATGGTTGCAGCAGTACTTTGATAGGGAACTGCCAGAGGGTTAGACCGGATTCCTAAAAGGACATAGAATAAGATTTATCATTGCTGGTGTCAGATGGTTCTTGGCTGAAAGCACAGAATACCAGAAAGGTGTTTACTTGTATTTAATTGACTCTGCCAAAGAAATCTGTGTGGATCATAACACACTGTGTTAATCTGGGTAGACTAGAGAAACAAATCTATAGAAAACACTCATGTGTATAAGAGTTTTATATAAAGGGTAGTTGTACATTAAGAAAACCCCATCCCAGTCCAGATCAAGTCTGTAAGTCCAATGTTAGCCATATATCCGATACTAATCTATAAAATCCTCTTCAGACTCACGAAACACAGGCAATGACAAAAGGATCACAGGCCAGTGGGTTGGAAGTCTTCTGAGTCCAGTGGCAGTGTAAACATCTCAGTGCTGGCATGAGTTCTGGCATCTCTAGGTGGCTGGCATCTCTACAGGGTTCTAGCTGCATCAGGGTAGGTCCATGTGGCTTCTCCAGCTCCCAGGGCATAGCACCATGTGTCTCGTCAGTAGAGCATCTCACAGAGAGTGAGAGAAGTGTCTCCTGCCTCCAATGAGGAAATTACCAAAGTATCCTCAGGGGAAGGCCATGCCCAAAGAGGCCTCATTGGCTGTGACCCGATTGACAGACTAGACTCCACCCCTGCACTCTTAATGCTTTCGAGTCCCAAATTGACACCAGATTATGTAACTACCACACAGACTAGAGGGGTAGTCTTGAGAAGAATGGGAATATCAGAATACTTCATGTGTCCGTGCAGAACTTGTACATGGAGCAAGAGGCAGTTGGGCAAACAGAACAAGGGAATGTTTAAAATCAGGAAAGGTGTGTGTCTGGGTTGTGTCCTCTCACCAGATTTATTCAATCTGTATCACAGCTTTATAAGGGGCCTTGACTGATGGAAGTAAAAATCCTTCTTTTTCAGAAACACATGGCAATCTTTACCCTTTGTGTTTACACCTACATTTTAGAACTTGCTTGTCAGGATCAAAAAAGAAACTCATTGGATTTGTACTGAAATTGCATCTTTGTGATTCTGAACCATATGTTGATCCAATTTGGAGGGATTCCTTTTATATCCTTCGATGCTATATTGTAGTTTGAATATTTAGATTTTTCACATATGTCCTGTATATGTACTGCTCCCAGTCTTATAATTTCTGTTTGTATTCTAAATGACAATGTTTTGAATATTATTGCTGATGTGCATAAGTGCCTTTTAATTTTGAATCTTGTTTTTGTCCTTTGCAAGATTTTTGTTGAGCACTCTTAATGAGCTCTAATTATTTATGTGAACATTGTCTTAGGTTTTTTATTTGGAAATGAGATATTTTGGCAGTGGCAGTTTTTCTTATTGTCTTACCTATCCTTCCATTTTATTTCTTTTTCTTGATGTTTGCACTCTAGGACTTCTCATATAGCGTTAAATAGAAAACATAGCAAACATGTTTGTCTTGTTCTTGATTCTAAAGAAAATATTTTATTTTGTACTTTTCATTGTGATTGAAGTAAAAGCATACAGAGAAAATTAGTTTCCCCTTCAGTAATCCTCACACATGTTGATTTGTGGCATTAATTGCAATCTCCGCAGTGTGACAGCACTCCTCCCACATCCTCTTTCTTTCTCATACCTTCCTGCCTGCTGGCCTTGATCCCAGGGAAAATTCTTAACTTTTGATCCTATCAGGCTGACTGTTTTAAGGGGATCATATCTTATCCCCCCAACCCCCCAGGTATTATTGTTCACCTTATCTTGCCATCAAGTCAATGCTGGCTCAGAGCGACCCCCTGTGGGTTTCTGAGACTGTTGACAGTCTTTCACCCAAGTTGCTGCTGGTGGTTTCAAACCGTCAACCATGAGGATCGCAACCCAACTTGTAACCCCTACACTACCAGAGCTCCTGTTCACCATATAGGCCTGTCTAAAGCTTGAGCCATGAGGATGAGCTTGTTTACAGGCTCAAGGGCCATAGTCTAGGGATCCTTCCAGTCTCTGGCAGACCAGTAAGCATGAGTTTTATTATTATTGTTTTTAATTTTGTTCCCCGTTTTTCTCCCATTATATCCAAGACTTCCTGTTGTGATAGCATTGAGAGTTGTCAGCCCTGATGATCAGGTACTGAGATCGTTTATTGTGCCAGCCTGGCCAATAAACACAAGCGGGATTAACCTGTGTTAAACAGGTACCATCTAGTTATTCTGGCTCCAGGATTGTGGACGCTGAGCTTTGCTTGGTCCATTAGTCCTTTGCACTAATTGTTTCCTAGCAACTTTGATTTTCTTGTCTCTTCTTTCTGCCTGATGAGGAGAGACCAAGTGTGCTTCTTTGTGGTCCGTGGCCTTGCAGCTGTGTACCCTCTTGACTGCTGGCTTGCTAAGGCAATGTTACAGAGTTCTTTTTGTTTCTTTTTTAATCATTTTATTGGGGGCTCATACAACTCTTATCACAATCCATATATACATCCATTGTGTCAAGCACATTTGTATATTCGTTGTCCTCATAATTCTCAAAATATTTACTCTCCACTGAAGTCCTTTGTATCAGCTCCTCATTTACCCCCCCTCCACATTCCCCCTTCCCTCATGAACCCTTGATAATTTATAAAATATTATTATTTTGTCATATCTTGACAATAAGTGTACAAATGACAGAACACCCCATCATAAGCCTCAGACATAATGTGCTCAGCTCTAGCTCTATGGGGCAGTACTCCTCGCTCTGCCAATTTAGTGCCTAGAAGTACCCAACTTTGTAAGTGGGCCTGCACAGAGACATTCGGTTTTGTTTTCTCGATGGACAAGGATTCCCAACAATTTTTCTCACGATCTGGCTCTTGAAGTTTCTGTTGCTCCTGTTCCCCTGCCACTCTCCAGTGTCATAGCTCTCTCTTTCTCATGGATTGAAAAGATTCCACATGCATGGATCTCAGAGTCCCAAACTAAGCACTCTGAGCCTGGTTCTTCTCAATGATAGAGAGATCCTCTGATTCTTAATGCTGAGATGGCTCGTTTTATACCCAACAGGATGACAAAATGGACCAATCCCCATTTCAGAGTTTTTTTACAATCACAATTGACTCTATTAACAATGAATCACAACTGAATCATACAATCATTGCAACATTCTCCCCCAGTCTTTTACCCAGACCCATCAGGAAAAAAAGGAAATATGCCCAATCTGCAAGGTCTCATCCAACCGTTTGGTGGGATTTACAAAGACTATGGCTAGAACAGTCATCAAATAAATCACTGCACCACAATTCTATACTATATTCATGGATACATTTGCAACACACATAAAAACATATTTAGTAATACCCGGATCGCTGGGAAGATGGCGTCTAGTTAGACTCACCTGCCTGGAGCTCTGGCTGCCAGACCAGAAAATTGGGAGGTAAGGTGAAGGAGACTGGGAGGCGGAGTCCTGAAATGAGAACCTGGGGACTAGGATCTGTCCTTACCCAGTTTTTTGGGTTTTTTTGTGTGATTTCTGCTCACAAAGCGAACCAAGAATACACTAAATCCCTCTAGGTTCAACATGCTGGGCTCGCGGGCTCCAGCTGAAGAGCTACCTTCACCCTCTCGCAGCGAGTCGCTATTTCCCCAGGTTGACACCCTAAAGGAGATATAATCCCAGACATGAGGAGAACCCCACACTGTTAACTGTTAGCTGCCTTGAGCCCATAGGCTGAGGAGCAGGGTCAGCGAGTAGCTATAATTTGGAGTAGAAGAAAAAGCAGGAATTTACCTGAGGCAGATCACGGTGTGAGAGAAACTAGGTGGATAATCATAGCAAATTCAGTTCCAGTTGGCCGAGAAGGAAACAACCCCCCTGATAAGCTGGATCTCCCCCTCTGGGGTTCAGCGTGACAGCCCCCAAATCAGGGCACCTCACAAGCATAATGTAAAAAAGAGAGAGAATATATATTCTTGGTAAAACCTGCAAATCCCAGGCTCCTTGCTAAACTCCAAGGAAGCACACATAAGGAATCCCGTAACATAAGAAGGGAGCCCATGCTAAGGAATGCTAGAACTTGACTACAGTGCCTGGAGTCTCAGCATAACAAAGACCTGCTGGAGCAAGTCTAAGTTTCCAACTAAGCACATATCTAGAGCCCAGAGCCACAGAGCCAATTTAATTTAATTCTATTCTAGCTGGCCAAGGGCAGGGGGGGCAAAGGGGGGGAGATAAATAAATAAATAAAAATTTAAATCCTCTGATCTAGTAGGGCACCAGCATTCTAGATAGGACAATAAGCCCAACTTCCCTCTCAGTGATTCTACACACAGCTGGGGAGGTCCTGCCTGTCCTGGGGCCCTACACGGGGCTGAGGGAACACCCCATCTACCCCTGCTGTAGTGCTACACACAGCACAAGGCAGGTATACCAGTGAACTCCAGCGCTCAGTACTGCGGTGGGAACTGACGTCTGGCTGCTGTTGTGATCTTACCTCCGGGGGTAATCCCACCCAGCATCTGTGGGACCCTACATCAAGCAGGCACACCATCCCATTACCTTGAGGCAGAGTTGGAACTCCTCCAGCCCCACAGTCAGGTGATCACGCCTCAGTTATCTCCTTACTTACCAACTCTGTTTCTTCTCTCTTTATTCCCTCGCCCTTCTATCTTTCCCACCTCAGTCAGTCTCAATGGGCTCAGATTTGTTTTGTTGTTTTCTCTTTCTTTTATCTTCTTTTTCTCTCTTTTTCCTCTTCTTCCCTCTCTTATCATACAACATTGCTGGCTTCCAGGCCACTACCCTCCACCTAGGGCAACTCAACCCAAATATCAAGGGAACTCCAGCCTGCCCTCTGTGCGAGTGCTGCACACCACACAGGCAGCTCTGACAGCCATCCACAGTGCTCTGCACTGCTGAGGAAACCTCCATCGGACCTCTACGGTGAGCTTGCCAACTAGGGCAGTTTCGCCTAGCACCACTGGGTCCCTGCATTAAAAGGGCATACCAACCTGCCATCACGGGGCAGGGTTTAAACCCCTCTGGCCCCACATTCAGGCAATCAGGGATCAGCGATCTTGTTATTCTTTATTTTTCCCTTCTCTCTTTCTTCTCTATTTACCATCACAGCCCATCTCAGTGAGCACAATTGTGTTTTCCCCCTTCTTTCTCTTTCTTTTCTTTTTCTTTCTTTGTTCTCTACTCCTCTCTTTCTGCTCCTTTGTTTCTCTCCTCCCTCTCTTTCCTTCCACATGCCACTGCTGGTTTCCAGACCCCTACCCTCTGCCTAGGGCAAATCTGCCGACCCAGTGGGGAGAGCTACAGCCTTCCCCCTGCAACAGTGTTGCACAGGGAATGAGGTAATGCTACACACAGCATGGCACAGGGCTCAGCTGTCTCTTTTTTATCCCCCTCCCCTTTTTTTTCACTTTCTTTTTGTTCTTTCACTTTTTATTCTTTTCTCCTCTTCTTCTATCTCTTCTCTCTTTCCTGCCACAATCTCAGCAGATTCCGTTTTCCTTTTTTGTTGTTTTCTCTGTTTTCTGGACTGCTTTTACTTTGTTTAGTCTTTGCCTTTTTTTGGTGAGGGGGTGTTAGTTTGCTTTTTCTCCCATCTTTGTTTTCTTCTTTCTCTCTCTTTCCTCTCTCCCTTTCTTTCCTTTCACAAGTCAATGTCAGCCTCCAGGCCACTCCCGTCCACCTAGGGCAACTCTGAAGGCCCAATTGGGGGAGCTCCTGCCTGCATTTGTTGGCTTTACACGCAGCTGGGGAAATCACACCAGCCCTCCCACATACACCAAGCGGCTGGGGATTCTCCCCTTCAAATGGCTGGGGGAACTCCTGCCTAAACCCCGAGACCCCACAAGTGACTTGGGGAAACTCCTGCCCACTGATGGGGCTCCATGCTGCCATGGGAACATCCACCCAACCTCCAAGACGATCTCTCTGACTAGGGTAATTCTGCCTGCCAGCTACAGTGTTCTACACCAAGGAGAGTACACCCACATGCCCTCCTCAGCACTCCAATTGCAGAGGGAAACACCACATACCACCCAAGGTGCTCCAGGTACTGTGAGACAAGCCACTACGGCTTACTTAGAGGTCATCCAGTGGGCCCACAACAGCCCAGCCAGCATCCCATGAGAGGAATATCCAACTCACATTCCAAATAACAGAATACTGGTCAGCTAAGGTAAGAGTGAAACCACAGGAAGATACAGTGGTAGCCCGACCCCCAGTGCAGCGACCTTCAGGTAGTTCATAGAAGCACTCATGTGAGTCCCCCAAGAGATAGCCCAGTGCTCTTCGACTCTGGAAGATAGCTACAGGCTCCTCTAAAACAGCACGAAACAGCAACTAGCTCTAACAGCCTCGCGGAAAAAGCAGGAGAAACAAGACAACGCCAGAAGACATCATGAACCTAATGATGTCCATAGAAGAAACCTATATTGGCCTGCCACAGAAAGAACTTTTCAGAATGCTATTTGCAGTCATACAAGATATGAGGAAAGCAATACAAAAAAAAGAATGAAATGATAAAGGAGATAAAGGCAATGCACCAAAGGGAAATACAAGACTTAAGGGATGAAATAACAAAATCCAATGGCAAATTGACCGACTTTGCCAAAAGACTTGAGGAGGCAGAGAACCGTACCAGTGACCTAGAGGATAACCAAGCGGACTTCAACAAATAGGATAAGCAGTCAAATAAGACCATCAGAGAAGCCGAAGAAAACCTGAGAGCCAGGTCTGATGTTTTGAAGAGGAACAGTATTAGAATAATTGGACTACTGGAACAAGACACAACAAAGACGTCAACAGCGAAAATGGCACGGGAATACTTAGAGGAAAATTTCCCCAGCTTAATAAGTGAAAATCAGGCACCCATTCAGGAGGATGAAAGAACACCAGCCAGATTGAATTCCAAGAAGTCACCAAGACACATAATAGTCAAATTATCCAACTATGAGGAAAAGGAGATCATACCAGCAGCTAGGGGAAAGCAACGAGTCATGCATAAAGGTACCCCAATAAGAGTATGTTCAGACCTATCTGCAGACATGATGAAGAAGAAGAGGGACTGGAGTAACATATTCCAAAAATTGAAGGAAAACAACACGAACAAGAATACTATGCCCGGCCAAATTATCTATTAAGATAGATGGACAAGTAAGAGTCTTCCCAGACAAGGAATAATTCAAAGAATACATTAAAAAGAAATACCCTTGGTCAGAGCTCTGCCTATTCATGGGTATGGTCCAATGTGCCTCTCCACATTTGTTTGTTTGTCTATCACCTTGTGGATGGTGGTGGTTACCGTTATTGCAGGATTGAGTATGCAATAGTATGCCAAAAAAGTTGTTGCCTTTAACTCCTGCGCTCCTCCCACAGTCTCACTTTGTCTGTATCCTATTGACTTTTCTGTTGTCCAAGTTAGAACACGTCTAACCTCTAACTGGTGATAAACCCTTCCCGCCTCTGTAAACCTTCAAAGAATGTTTCTTTCTATATGCAGTCCTTTTCTTCATGTTGTATAGTGGTCGCATACAATATTTGTCCATTTGTGATTGACTAATTTCACTTAGTTTATTTAATATCCTCTAGATCCATCCACGTTATGAGGCGTTTGGCATATTTGCCATTATTCTTCAGTGTTGTGTGCATGGACCATAGCTTGTTCATCAGTGCATCACTGATGAGCATTTAGGTTATTTCCATAGTTTTGCTATTGTGAATAATGCTGTGCTGAACATGGGTGTGCAGCTCTCTTCTTAGCATAACTCTCATTTCTCTAGGATTTAGATTTCAAATGGTATTTTAATTTCCAACATTTTAAGGAAGCACCATATAATTTTCCATAGCAATAGGAGCATTTTACAGCTCCCTGAGCAGTATATGAGGGTTTTAGTTTCTTTACACCATCACCAGCATTTATTGTTTTCTCAGTTTTTATCTTTGCTATTAATGCTAGTGTTTGCAAAAGCGAATGACAGCTCCACGGTGGCACTGTGGACTAGGCATTAGGCTGCTAATGGCAAGATCCACAGTACAAACTCACCAGCTGCTCTTCTAGAAAAAGATGAGGTGGTCTGCTCTCATGAAATTGTCCAGTCTCAGAACCCCAAAATAGCATCACTGTGACTAAGAATTGGCTCATGGCGGCTGTTGTTAGGAGCCATCGAGTTGGGTCTAACCCATAGCAACCCTATGCACAAGAGAACAAAGTACTGCACAGTCCTGTGCCATTCTCACTATTGTTCCTGTGCCACAGCCCACTGCTGCAGCTGCCGTGTCAATGCTCATCGAGAAACTTCCTTTCCGTCCTCACTACCCCTCCAGTTTACCAGCCAGGATGCCCTTCTCTCCGGTCTGGTCTCTCCTGATATGTCTGAAATGTATAAGGAGCCCTTTGGCTCTACCTCTTCCAACACATGTTTGTTTGTCCTTTCAGCAGTCCGTGGCAATTTCAATATTATTCTTCAGAACCACAGTTCAAATTTAACTATTCTTAAGTCTTCCTCGTGTCTACTTTCCGTCCGATATCTACCTCTCACCTGTATATGAGACCATTTAAAATACTATGGCTTGGGTCAGGTACACCTTACTCTTCTACAGCAGATTTAGCTAATGTAATGTGACTTTTTATCTTTTGACTGCTGCTTCCATAAGCATTGATTGTGGTTTCATGCAAGATAAAATCCTTGGAAGCTTCTACCTTTTCTCCATTTATCAGGATGTTACCTATTGGTCTGCTTGTGAGGATTTTTATTTGCTTGACACTGAGTTGTAATCCATTCTAAAAGGCTCCTTATTTTCATCAAGCATGGTTGTGCCATCTGCATATCACAGGTTGTTAATAAGTCTTCCTGCCATTCTGATGCCACATTCTTCTTCATATAGGCCAGCTTTTCTGAGTATTTGTTCAATATAGAGATAGAAAAAGTATGGTAAGAGCATACAACCATGACACACACTGTTCCTGATTTTAAACCATGCAATATTCCTTTGTTCTGTTTGCACAACTGCCTCTTGCTCCATGTACAAGTTCTGCATGAGTACAATGAAGTATTCTGATATTCCCATTCTTCTCAAGACTAGCCATAGTTTGTTATGATCCACATAATTCTATTCCTTGGCAGAGTCAATGAAATACAAGTAAACATCTTTCAGGTATTCTGTGCTTTCAGCCAAGAGCCATCTGACATCGGTAATGATAATCCTTGTTCCACGGCCTTTTCTGAATCTGGCCTGAACCTCTGACAGTTGACTGTCAATATACTGCTGCAACCATTGTTGGGTGATATTGTTTGAGAATTCTATTGGGTAAACGTTCTTTGGAATGGGTACAAATATGGATCTCTTACAGTCAGTTGGCCAAGTAGCTGTCTTCCAAATTTCATGGCACAGACAATTGAGTGCTTCCAGATCGTCATCAGCCTGTTAAAACTTTTCTGTTGATATTCCATCAATTCCTGGAGGCTGGTTTGGGGCTAATGCATTAAGTGCAACTTGAGCTTCTTTTTTCAGCACCTTTGGTTCGTGCTCATATGTTACCCCTGAAATGGTGGACTAGCAACTAGTTCTTTTTAGTACAGTGACTCTGTATTCTTTGCATCTTCTCTTGATGCTTCCTGCATTATTCAATATTTTCCCATAGAACCTTTCAAGATTGCAACTCACGGCTTGCATTTTTTTCTTCTTTAAGTTTAAGATATGCTGAACATGCTCTTCCCTTTTGGTTTTCTGATTCTAGGCCTTTGCACATTTCATTCTAATTTCTGGCTTTGTCTTCTCAAGCTGCTCTTTGAAATTTCTATAAAGCTCTTTGAGTTAGGTCTTTCTTCCATTTGCTTTAGCTACTCTATGATTACGAGCAAGTTTCAGAATCTCTTCTGACGTCCACTTTGATCTTTTCTTTCTGGCCTGTCTCTTTAATGATCTTTCGCTTTCTTTGTGAGCGTTGGTCTTGATGTCCTCCCACAGCACGTCAATGGCAGTGGGCTTGGTTTAATGGCTAATGATAACAAGCATTTCCTCTTGAGTTTGTGGCTGCCTAAATTTCTTCCTTTGTGAACTGTATACTCTTGTCTTCTGCGCAATTTGTAGTAGGACTGTTATTTTTGTTCTTGTATTGTTGATGTGTTGAAGTTTTCTATCAATTGTGGAAATCAGCCCTTAAGGAGACTATTTAGCAGTTTATCAGTTCATCAGTAAATATGTTTGCTGTTAGTTTGGGATAGATACCTATAGTGAATTGAAGAATTCTCATTTATTCAGGTTTTATAATAGGTTTTAGAAATTTTATATATTTATTTTGATGTTCATATTGTTTGAATTCATTTATATATTACTGTGGTGAACTATTTTAGCATCCTTTTATGACGTTTAGCTGTCTTTACATTTCCAGGCTTAGTCACACATAGTCAACATTTATTCATATATTTATTGTATACTTGGGCCATTTTAGCATTAAATTGTTGACCTTTTCCATTACTTCTCAAGAGGTTTTTTACATATTGAGGAGACTAGACATTTAACTATAATTTAAGTTAAGCATGCATTTTAATAGACAATTTTATTGAGTCATAACTAAAATATCATCCAATTCCATAGTTCAATCATATAAGAAGTGTTATACAATCATCACCACAATTGATTTTAGAACATTTCCCTTTGTTGCTGTTAGCTCCCCTTTGCCCCAGCCTCCACTACCATATCCCCAAGGAGCTCCTAATCCAGTTGCTGACTCTATAGACTCACCCATCCTGGATTTCATATACCTATAAACATACAAAAATGCCAAAAAAATTTAAAAAGTCAAAAGGCTAAAAGTAAAATAAAGCAGAAAAAAAAACTTTTTGGAAAGAAAATATGATATTAAAAACAAGAGCAACTTTTTAAATGGTCAAAAGTAGATTGTTTATTTTTCCTTTTAACAATTTTAGTGTCATATAACTCACATATCATAAATTTCAATCACACTGAAAAGAGTTACTCATTCATCACCACAATCAATTTTAGGACATTTCTTGTACTCATTGCTGTCAGCTCCCCATTTCCTGCCAACCTCCCCTGCCATGCTTTGGGAAATTGATAGTCCATGTGTTGCATCTATGGATTTACCTGTCCTGGATTTCATATACAGAAAAACATACAGAATCGAAACAAAAAAACAGCAAACATCCCAACAATGACAGAATAAAACAGAAAAACCTCACTCAATAAGAGAGCAGGAAATAGTAGAATCTGGAACAAATATACATTGATTCAAAATGATATCAAATGACATGGTGTCACATTTTAACCTAATTACCACTACAGTAATCCACCCTAAAGTCCTAGAGCCTGTTTTTAAAAAAAAAAAAAAGTTTGATTGGCATACTAATTCACATATCATATAATTCAATCATTCAATCGTATTAAGAAGGGTTATACAGTCATCACCACAATCAATTTTAGGCCCTTTTATTCTCTCTTGTACTCTTTGTTAGCTCCCCATTCCCCACCCCTCCCTCCAACCTCCACTGCCACACCCCAGGAAAGCACTAATCCAGTTACTCTATATATAGATTTACCTATCGTGGATTTCACATGCAGAAAAACATACCAAAAAATCGTAGTTGGTTCTGGAGGGCTTTTGTTCTGTGTGGTTGCTGCTGTTCTGTTTGGCTTATGTTGTTCCTAGTGGCGCTGTGAGCTAGGTGTTGGACGGCTAACCAAAAGGTTAGTGGTAGTTCAAATCTACCAGCCAATTCATGAAAGCTACAACAACTAGAGTTCCAAGATTGTTGGCACTCACCAACTAAGTGATGGGATGAGAGTTAAGACCCCCCCCCCAGAAAGTCCCACGGAAGAAAGGCCTACCAATCTGCTTCCATAAATATATCGGCCAAGAAAACGTCATGGAGCAATTCTTGTCTGTCAAACATGGTGTTTCCATGAGTTGAAATCCATTGAACAGCAATGGATTTGGGCTTAGTGCTTCCAACTGCTGACTCCAGGACAAGAGGATGCCCTACACTCATTAATGTATACTCTCCTGCCCTGGGTTTGGAGTGCATGTGTTCACCTGGACATTGGTGAAACCTGGCCTCCCGTGTCAGCTTGCACCATGCAACAAGATGCTAAAGTGCTCCTCTGTGCTTCTTGTGCTCCCAGGGGAGATCCCTGATCTCTACTCAGATGAGGAAGTTGAAAACATCATAAGCAATGTGAGGAATGAAGTCAAGAGCCAGGGCCTTGTCGACAACCGAGAGAATTGCTGGAAGTTCTTCATAGACCGGGTCCGACGTCAACTGAAGGTAAAGACAGATAAGCTGCCCATGATTAGCAGGCACCAAGATGGCTGAAGGGAGACTGCCAGTATTGCCCTCTCAAGTGTCCTTTTTCACTATCTTGGAGAGAGTGGTAGGGTTGCAGTGCCGAGAGCAGCCCCTCTCAGCCTGAGCATCGTTGCAAGGATCCCCTTCTCATCCACTTGTATGGCATCATGCAGACCCAGCACACGTGGCTAGAAAGACTTGCTTTCACAACTCTTGTCACTGTTAGATGTGCTTTACAATTTTTAAGGGGAAAAAAAGAAGCCATATCCATTTCTCTGGCGAGTTAGCTCTCATGCTCTCTTGACTCTCCCCATCGTCTGCCTTTTCAGGTGACTCTCTGTTTCTCCCCGGTGGGGGATAAGCTGAGGGTCAGAAGCAGGAAATTCCCGGCCATTGTGAATTGCACGGCCATCAGCTGGTTCCACGCGTGGCCGCAGCAGGCATTAGAGTCTGTCAGCCTCCGCTTCCTGCAACACACAGAGAACATTGAGGTGAGAAGGGGAAGGAGATGCTCCTTCAGACCTCCCTTAACTCAAGGCACAGGGAATTTCATGGTCCAACACAAGGTACAAGAATTTCAGGGTGATGATGATGGCAGCATCATGTACAAATCTGCTTGATACAACGATGTATGGAATGTTATAAGAGCTGTACGAGCTGCCAACAAAATGATTTTTTTAAAATTTCAGGGTGAAAGGTCGGGCTGGAATAGCGTTATCAGAGCACAGCTTTCCACCTGGTGGAAGCAGCCAGTGGGTTGAGTAGTCCTCTCAAGTCATCACGGTGAGATCACCTCTTCACTTCTTGATTTTTTTTGGTTGTAGCCCACAGTAAAGCTGTCCATTAGCAAATTCATGGCCTTTGTCCACACAAGTGTCAACCAAACATCCCAGTCTTACCTGAGCAATGAGCAGCGCTACAACTACACAACTCCCAAGTCCTTTCTGGAGTTCGTCAGACTCTACCAGAGTCTGCTGCGCAGGAATGGAAAGGAGCTCAGGTCCAAAACGGAGCGGCTTGAGAATGGGCTGCTGAAGCTCCACAGCACATCTGCCCAGGTGAGTAGCGTCCTTTCCATCCCTCGCCTACCTGCAGAGGACTGAGAGGGAGAGAGAGGCGCCTTTCTGGTGACCTAAGGAGGTTGCAATCCAGGTCACTGCCAGTTGGGACACTTTCTGAAAATCATTGATGTCATTCGAAACAGTGGCCAAAGCTGAGGCTAACCTGTCCTCGTCTTCCGCTCCAGGTCTGGTTGTATTGGTGCTCAGATTCTCTAAGGATTCCCTCTTCGTTTCCCCTTTTGGCATAGTGTGGTGTCTTGCATGCTTGCTGTGATACCAAAAGCTGTATAGTTTGTATGATTATAATGCTGTCCACCAGTTTCAAATACCAGCAGGACCATACTTGGTGGACAAGTTTCAGCAGTTTCCAGACAAAGACGAGCTAGAAATAAAAGCCTGGTGATATGCTGCCCAACAGTAGGCAATGAAAACACTATGGGTCACAAGAGACTCTCAGCCAGCTTGCTTGCTCTGAACGTGGTACCAGGAGGAATCAATCACTGGAAAGGACATCGTGTTTAGTGAAGTGGGTCCGTGAAGGAATGAACTGGCACAGTAGCCAAGAGGACGGACTCAGATGTGATGGTTATGAGGACGATACAACCAGGCGACCCTGTCGATCTGGTGCAATTGAGGTTACCACGAGACAGCGTTCACTCCACCACAGCTAACGATAACGTCATCCTCTACTTTCCTTTCCTCTCCAGTTCCCTTCCCTTCCATCCTCAAAAGCAAAAGCCATGAATAGTTAGGGGAAGTGGTTGAGCGTTACACCTAACCTGTGTTCTTTGTTCTTCCTGGATTATTTGCCGAAGAATCATTAAAACCTAAACTCTGTTTCATTTCCTGTACTTCTTCATAGACTCCTAAATGGCTTGTCTGTTATAAGACGACCTCTGTCTTTGTCATAATCTTACACTGATAGAGCATAAAATGGAACAATTTCATTTCAGTCAAATCCCTATCCTTCCCTTGAGAGCTGGAGATAAATCTAGTAGTGTCTGTTCTGTCCCTTGTTCATGCCCATTAATAATCTCTGCTTCCCTGGTGACCCCTCTCGGCTCTCTGCATACCAGCAGCACAGCTTGCCTCTCAGACGCAGGTGAGACAGTCATAAAATTTCACAGTTAAACTAAAATTATGATCAACTTAATACTTGGATATCATGTTTTTCTGTAGATAGATAAACCTTTTGTTGACCTTATTTTTTAGAATCTGGCTGTTGGAATAGTTCTACGGAGCTTTCGTCTTCTGACTTGCTCTTTCTCCCCACTTCCTGCCCTTTCTCCCCACTTCCATTTCTACATGCCAGGATGTAATTTACAAAGGAGCTTCAGAAAGTTCTTGGAACGTTCCATTATCCTTTAATTCCATTTTTCTGTGAACTTGCTCAAGCTCCCTCTTATCTAAAGGTCTTCAGTTCATTTAGTGGGCCCTTGTCTTTCTCTTCTTGGGCATATTTTTGTTCCACATAATCTGTTCTTTAGAAGCACTGTGCAGCTATACCTCACATCAACTGTGTTCTTGCTCATTGTTTTAATCTATTCAGCCTTTTTCTCTCTACATTCTAGGAGAGCTTTCCAAGTGTCTCTCCTGCAATATTAATTTAATATTGTGTTCTGTTGCTTCCGCTTCTTATGCTCACATTGTATTTGATTATGCTTTTGCGTTTTTAATTTCCTAGCTGACATTTCTAATATTGTCCTTTTCCATTTGAACACATCTTATTGCTTTTAAGTATTTTTCTGCAACCAACCATTGCACTTCAGTGCTGAACATCTTCCTGAACATTTGTCTGGGTCCCGTGATAGCTCATTCCTATAGCTATGTTCTTCCACTTAGTCTTCTCTGTTCCTTATTTTCTCTGAAGCCCTTATTTATTTTGTTGACCTTCGGGCAAGATCAGATCTGTTTAGACTCAATGTTTGCCAAGAAATAGCAGGTGTAAATTATCTGTGACACTACTCTTTTTCTATTTGTGTGATGTCCAAAACATTTTCTGAAAGGTATAGTGATAGGGTGAGTCTGCCGGCATACAGGTCCCAGTCCAAGCACTAGCTGTTCACCTGGTATACACCTTTGCTAGGACATCTTGGAGTTTTCTCTCTTAGTCACATGCTGGTTTTCCCAGTCTCTGACTTTGCAGAGCATAAAGTCTCCAATGCATTACAAGCAAATTAAAACGTTTTTTCTGATCCATTCTTCTGCCAGCCTACAGTGCCCTCGGAACCTTCTGCCTCCCCACTAGCCCCTGTTGTACCTTCTGCCGACTTAGCTTCTAGGAACTGTGGATGGTTCTGTATCAAGTGTGGTTTCCTGGAATCAGGGGATGGGAAAGGCGCTACAACCCACTCACAGAACAGCAACTAGTACTCAATTTTATGTCATCCCTGGGTCTTTGAGCACTCGGTAATGTGTGATTTCCATTTAACAAGAATGATCTCATTTAACAAGAATGAGACACTGGTGGCTAGTGGTTGAATTCTTTTGTTAGTGGTTGTGTTTATGGAAATTGCATTTAATTCCATCCCTTTACCACCTCCACCTCCTTGCCAAGCGCAGCCCCACCACCACCACCCAATTCAAGGGCAGATCATTAGTTTTACATTCAACAATTCCTACACATTTTACTTCATCTTATCCATTGCAATTCCCTCAATGTAGCATCACTTCTCTAGTGGTGGCATCATTACCTTCCATGGGTTCAACGCCTGGACAAGGCACTGCCCGGTCAACCACTACCCGCCTGTCAGTGAAGACTCGTATGTTGCTATGATGCTAAGCAAGGGTCTTCCTTTCTTGCTGCTGCTATCGCAGACACAGTATAAACAAGTGGTGTGTGGAATAAAAAATGACTTTTGTAGAACATAAGAGGCGTCGAGCCTGGAGTCAGGGTGCTGGCCCTAGCAGATGGGAGATGGTGAGATTTCAACTCACTCACTTTGGACATGTAAGCAGGAAAGTTCAGTCGCTAGAAAAAGCCATTGGTCACGTTGAAGGGTCAGAAAAAGGCGGACACCCTTCAAAAGGATGGACGGGCATACAGCCTCAGCGGTGACTGGAACATACCAGCCGTCCAGAGGAGGTCAGGGGTCACCGTGGGCCAACTCCACGTAACTCACAACAACAATTCCAGAGAGAAAACATCCCCAAGCAGCCCTCCTTGAAACCCAAACTCATCTCACAATTTAGATGACTAGAAAGGTGAGGTTTCTGGGATGGTTTTCCTCAGTTCTTGCTTCTCAATGCTGAAAGAATTCGTGCTGCAGAAGCACTTTTGTAAATGCAAGTAACTTTTATGAGGGAAAGGGAAGTAATACAGTCTCAGGTAATACATGCTGGCTCTGGAAATTGTGCAAAGCCGCAAGGCAGGGCTGTGGGAAAGTTCGCCACTGAAAATGTCGACCTTTGGGGATCGTGAAAAACCGCAGAGAAAATGACCCATACAAGGAATCCACAGGGCTGTCCCGGAACCAAGAGAAGAAAAGGGCTGTCCCGGAACCAAGAGAAGAAAAAAAGTGCAAGTGCGAGCCCTCTCTAGTGCATGCCCTGAGAGGTCTCACACGTGTGCACCATGCCCATCGGGGAGAGCCCACGCTCAGACCTGAGAGAGGGCTGCAGCTTGCCATCAGCCTGCGTACCCCTCCTATCCCCACTGGCTGGGGGGCAATGGGGAGGCAGGCACGCGGTTGAGGGTTTGGACCCAATCAGAGTGTGATGTACTGTTGCTGGCGCCTAGTGTGGGTGTGCCCAGGTTGATCTCCGCCTGGGCCTAGGTGACCTGGCTCTGAGCAAGCTCAGCTTTGGATTGTCCCCATCTGCGTCTAATGTGTGCTTGATTTCTGTGCAACGCCTTTATTGTGGCATTGGCAGCTAATGTTCGTTTAGCGTAGACATTTGATGGAGACAACCCCCTTTATCCCTAATCTTTCTACCTTTCATAAGGACCCACATACTTGGGACATAGTGTCAGGAGTGAACGGTCCCTGGAGAGAGGAAAAGAGGAAGCCCCTCGGTGAGATGGATTGACACAGTGGCTGCAACAGCGAGCCAGGCCGCAGGAACCACTGTGAGGATGGTGCAGGTCTGGGCAACGTTCCTTCTGCTGTGCACAGCTGGCTGTGAGTCAGAACTGACCCAGTGGCTCTTAACAACAACAACAATCCCCGCTCAGCTTTATTCACCAAGTCTCTGGAGCCCGATGAGAAGACCCTGGGACACTTGGCCTCCCCTTATAGCTTGTTGTGCCTAGACCTTGAAGAAGGCAGGTCTTCCCATCAACACCCTATCCCACCTCCCTCAGTAAGCCTCCCAGTTAGCGTGCACGGTCAATATTCATGGACCAGAAGGCCGAGGGAAAAGGCCTCTTCAGGGTTTGGGGAGCTCTCCCTCTTAATCTTTCTTTCAAGGCTTAGTAGTGTCTACATAAGAAGGAGCCCTGCTGGTGTAATGGTTATGCATTGGGCTGTGATCTGCAAAGTCATCAGTTCAAAACGACCAGCAGCTCCTTGGGCAAAAGATGGCTTTCCACTCCCGTAAACTGTCCCAGTCTCAGAAACTTACAGAGGCAGGTCTACCCTGCCCCATAGGGTCACTGTGACTCAGTATTGACTTGATGGCAGTTAGAAACAGAAGAGATTCAAATTATGGCTCAAAGGCTTTGAGTCAAGGAACAGAAGAGAGAGATTGAAAGTAACCTTTTTACAATTTCCTTTCTCTTGAAGGATATAGGGTGTAGGAGTCGGAATTGACTCAGTGGCAGTAGACTTGGTTTGGTCTTTGGTTCTAAAGAAGAGGAGCCAGTAAGTGAGCCTGAGTTATGCCTTTTCGGAAGCTGTGTGGGGGAGGCTAATTGTGGGTGGTGGGACCCTCCTGTCACACCATGTCACCTCACAGCTTAAGAGCTGTAAAGCACCTATTCACAGTGCTGGTGATTATTTACCTTGGGCCTAAGGCCATAAACCATATCTGCAATCAACTAAACAGAACAACAGCCACAAAAAAGAAGAAGAAAACTTCAATTTTCTCAAATCTCCCAAGATTTAAAAAGGAACAAAAAGTTACTGGTGTGTTTGCTGACTGGGGTGATTATGTGCCTCAATCATTTTGATTTACAATTGCATCTTTGTCCTTATAGAAATAACTCTCTGCAGCTGAACAACGGGAGATGGAAATGGATTAACCTTCCAACATTTAAATATAAGACAAGTTCTAGGGAGCAGGCCTCTATTTGAGGTTACCACAAAGTCTCCAGTTTCTATGAATACACAGAATTAAAGAGCATTCTTTTCCGCTCTTTCCTTTCCTTTTCTTTTGATGTGCCATGAAAAGGGAATTATCAGCATCATCTAAGCCTCAGTTTTATTTTCCCTCTTGCGCATTTTGCATCATAAAGCATTCGAATCTGTTTGACATGTTCCAGGAGCTCTAAGGCAATCTTCAATTGTTGCAGGAAATAGAATGCAGGAAAATGGGAGTCAAGAGGTCATTTTGGATTGAAAAGTTTATGGCCCATGTTGCAAAGACAAATGACCTTTTTACTTCCCAGCAATAAATCGGACAGTCTTTCCTTTGCATCTGAAAGGGCCAAAACACTAAGCCAGTGACCGAGGTGGACAACAGCATCACCTGGAGAGCCCTAAAGACTGAGCCCTGGCCTCAGAGTTTTACATTCCCTATGTCTGGGGTACCAGTGGCCCTGAAATCTCCCCTGACTCACAGTGCTTCCATGTATCAGAGGAGAACTGGACTCTGTATGTTTTTGCTTGTTTGTTTGTTATTGTGGTATACACGTATGTAACAAAACATTTCCCATTTTAACAATCTTCTCATATTCAGCGACATGAGCTATGTTCACCACGTTGTTTCGCCATCACCCATCAGTTCCCAAATGTTCCCATCACAGGAACTCTACTAAGCACGGTCTTCCTTTCTCTTCCCTCCTTCCAGCCCCTGCTAGCCACGAATAAACCTTGATCTCTGGACACTTGCCTCTTCTAGAGATTTACATAAGTGGAATTGTGCAAGATTGGTCCTTTTGTGATGGATTTCTTTTTCTTTTTTTTTTTGGTGGATTTCATTTACTCAGCACCATGTTTTCAAAGTTAATCTCTATTCTGGTTTGCAGAAGGCTATAGATGACGGTGGAAACCCAGAATACATGTGTAGATCTACACAGGGAATAAGCTTCCAGCGATTTCCCCTTAACCATAATTGAGGGATATGTATAAACTGGTTATCAGACACAGAGGATTGGAGAGACGACTATCGGAGATGAAAATGATGAAGCTGCCTTGAATGGTTACAACCTTGTCACGTGATCTCCCCTCTGATACTCTTTGGGCTTGATATTTTTGAAATATTTTCTGCGAGTCTTTTTTCATATTGGGGTTTATCTCTGTTGTATTTTATCATTGTGGGCAGCCTTCTTGAATCTTGGTTCAAGAAAATTCCAGGTTGTTGTTCAACATATGAAACCCAGGATTGATGAACCTATACAGACAACTAGAAGAAGAATTCTTGGGGGGTTACACTAAGGGTGGGGGAGGGGAGTAAGCGAGAGCTGATATCAAGGAGCTCAAGAAGGAAGAAAATGTTTCGAAACCAATTTTAGTAGCAATTGCACAATACTGCTTGATATGATTGAACTATGGAAAGGTATGATGTCTGTTTTAGCTCCTAATAAAACGGTTTGGGTAAAAAAAAGTTAAACTATGTAGTAGCATTTATCAAGACTTTGTTTTTCTTGATGGTTAAGTAATAGTGCATTGCTTCCATGAAAACCACAGGGTCTTTCAATGGCTGATTTGGGGGAAATAGATCACCAGAGGTTTTTTCCAAGGCACCTCTGGGTAGACTGAAATCTCTAATGTTTCTGTTAGCCGCCAAGGGTATTAATTTTTGTTTGCACCACCCAGCAGCTTCCAGGTATAGGGTCTCAAGTCAAAAAGCCCAACAACAAAGCTCAGTGCCATCGAGTCACTGCCAGCTCACAAAGGTTCTATAGGACAGCGCAGACCTGCTTCGGGGAGTGTCCAGGACGGAAACTCTTTTTTTAAACAGTGTATTGGCACTTCATCTACATATCATATAATTCAGTAGTTCAATCATATCAAGAAGAGTTGTACAATCATTACAACAATCAATTTTAGAACATTTTCTTCTTCCTTGTACTCATTGTTATTCATGTAAATTTTTTTTCAATTGGGGCAAAAATATACAGAATAAAACACTCTCCCATTCAACAATTTCAATACAATGGCATGTATAATTTGGTGCCGTTGATTATACTCTTTGTGGTGTATTACCAATTATTGATATCCCTCTCCAAACTGTTCTATCACCATTAAAATAAGCTCAATGCTCCCTAAGCCAAACCTCTTTCTCCTTCACCCATGGCTCTTTATGGGAATAGAAAGCCTCATCTTTGCTTTTCTAACAAGTTCTCAGGAACCCCATGACACAATGGTTAAGTATTCACCTGTTAACCAAATGGTCAGTGGTTCAAACCCTCCAGCTGCTCCTCAGAAGAAAGACAGCAATCTACGTCCATAAAGATTATGTGTGGGGCCGATCTTTGTCCTTTACCATTGCTAAGGGTCAGCACCAAATTGATGGCAATGGGATTTTAACAAGTCCCCTGGTGATTTTGATGTTACTGCTTCAGGTACCTCAGTTTGAGAACCACTGGGATCCATGGACCTGAGTGCAGCTAGAAAGTGATCCCTCTCTCTCTAGCTGATCACAGAAAGAACTGGTTTTCCAAATGCTGTTCTGCCATAATTTCATTCCTGCCTCTAGACTATGGTTTGTTCAGTAGCTCACTGGGAACCCAGTTGGCCTGGACTATTGGGATTTGTACTGTCTCACTGCAACCGGCCTGTGTATGTCTTGTAAGAATTCACAGTAGAAACTCACTTTCTATTTCTTGCTGAATCCTTAGAACATTCTACATGGGCCAACTTCAAATAAACAATGGCTGATTTTTATTAAAGACCTACCATGTGTAAGACCTTATGCTATTATAGAAGTCGTAGAAAATAGTGCCATCAATACTAGTAAAAGAGAGGATCCCTGGCGATGTACCGGTTACCCTTTGGGCTGCTAATCAAAAGGACAGCAGTTTGAAAACACTAGCTGTTCTGAAGGAGAAAGGCAAGGCTTTCTACTGCCGTAAAGAATTACAGTCTTGGAAGCCCACACAGGCAATTCCACTCTGTCCTATAAGGTCGCTCTAAGTCAGCATCGAGTCGATAGCAGTGAGTTGGTTGGGGGAGTTGGTCATGAAGAAGCAGTCCACGTCATTTGAGAATTCAGGAGAAAGTGCAGGGCATGTGTTTAGAGTAGTTCCTCTGCTATCTTGAGAGTCCAGCATTTCTTTCCTTTCTGAAGCCAGGGGCGTTGGTCCGAAGCTGTGCCCCTGTCACTACACCGAATGACTCTGTGCTTCTCCGACCCAGGTGGATGATCTCAAAGCCAAGCTGGCCACCCAGGAGGTGGAACTGAAGCAGAAAAATGAAGATGCAGACAGACTGATTCAGGTGGTCGGCGTGGAGACTGGTAAAGTGAGCCAGGAGAAGGCCCTCGCAGACGAGGAGGAGCGGAAGGTCGCACTCATCATGCGCGAGGTGAAGCAGAAGCAGAAGGCCTGTGAGGAAGACCTGGTCAAAGCAGAGCCTGCGCTCACAGCAGCCCAGGCTGCTCTCCACACACTCAACAAGGTAGGAGGGAGGCAGGTGGCAGGCAGGCGCTGGGTTATCCTTGGAGCAAGGAGTAAGTCTCCTCTTCTGACCGAGGCAGCTCAGTATCACAGCATGCCAAAGAATGCAAGGACTCCGTTAGGAAGGCTTAAGGCAGGGACTATCACTGGTTTATTCTTGAGGCAAACAAACATTTATTTATACCCTCTATATGCCCACCTCCACTGAATGCTAATACACTCCCAGAGATGTGCAACAGTTGGGACACCAGGGACCATCCTGTGCCATCTCCTTACTCTAAAGATGAGAAAACCAGGGCCCAAAGTAGGGGTGACTTCTTAGAGTCACAACTCCAACTAGTAGAGTCAGGACTGGAATTCATAGCTTCCTTAATGTGTGCTACCTAAGCCATAGACTCCTGGTGGACAGTCACAACAAATCCTCCATCCAGTCCACAGGCATTTATGTACACGTTCACTGACAGAAGAGTGAGCCCATGTGCTCCCAGAGCACAAAGAAACGTGGTGCCTTGCCAAGGTCAACCCTTGCGGCCAGGTCTTTCTAAAGCAAGTGAACTTGGACGCCCATGTCCAGCCAGAGGCAACTGACTGCAGGGGCTCTGCCTAACTTTCGATCTGAATTATTTCTGGACAGAAAATGCCACTTTACAATGAGGAGTCAGGACAGTCAAGTGTAGTTAGAACAAGCTCATGAAACAAAGCGGTTTCATCATAGGACGGGAAAATTAGTTGCGCCACAATGCTATTCTCTTCTATCTAAGATAGAGATTAATTTATAATAATCTTATCTTTTATTCATGGCATGCTGCATATTTCAGAGTATGCTGGCATCCTCGTCTTTTCCCACTGAATGTGAAGTAAGTGTGGGTTTCTACTGGTCTGTGAGTTGGGCGGAGTGCTGAACGAACATAACAGGCTAACGGTGAACAGTCCAGGGAAGTTACAGCCCTCTGGGGAGGTCTCCCATTGATGAGTCATGATATTTAAAATTCAGAGGGCTGTTGCAGCCTTCAAAGCAGCCCTTTCAGAGTGATCACTCCAGGGCCTGACGCCATTAGTGTCTCAGGACAAAAAAAGCCCATTCATTTTCCCCTAACGGCTGGCCTTCTCTTTCGCAGACCAACCTGACAGAGCTGAAGTCATTCGGGTCCCCTCCTTCGGCTGTCAGCAACGTCAGCGCCGCAGTGATGGTGCTCCTGGCTCCCAGAGGCAAGGTGCCCAAGGACCGGAGCTGGAAGGCTGCCAAGGTCGCCATGGCCAAGGTGGACGGCTTCCTGGACTCGCTCATCAAGTTTGACAAAGAAAACATTCACGAGAACTGCCTCCAAGCCATCAGGCCGTACCTGCAAGACCCAGAATTCAAGCCCGAGTTTGTGGCCACCAAGTCATACGCAGCCGCGGGCCTCTGCTCGTGGGTCATAAACATTGTGAGATTCTATGAAGTGTTCTGTGATGTGGAGCCCAAACGCCAGGCATTGAGCAAAGCCACCTCGGAGCTCACCGCTGCCCAGGAAAAGCTGGCGGCCATTACAGTCAAGATCGCCGTGAGTGGAGCCCAGCCCTCCTGGCCCCGTTAATCAGGCCCTGACAGATGGCATCGAAAGCTGTCACCTCACACCCACTTTCTTGATTTTCAAGGAGACCTGGGAAAACCACATTTTCATATAAAATCTCCTATTTTTCTTTTAGCAGACAGGATTTTTCTGTTCCCTCAAACACTACATAGGCCCAGGAGTTCTTGGGTGGTACACCAGGCGTCCTCAAATTACGGCCCGCAGGCTACATGCGGCCCGCCGCTCCGGCCCGCCAGGTGTTTTTGCCCCGTTTGTTTTTTAACTTCAAAATAAGATATGTGCAATGTGCATAGGAATTTGTTCATAGTTTTTTTAAACTGCAGTCCAGCCCTCCAACGGGTCTGAGGGACATGAACTAGCCCCCTGTTTAAGAAGTTTGAGGACCGCTGGTGGTACACAGTTGAGCGCTCAGCTGTTAACCAAAAGGCTGAGGACCGAGTCTCCGTGGAAGAAAAGCCCCGGACCTACTTGCAAACACACAGCCCTTGCAATCCCTCTGAGCAGAGTCCAACGCTGCGCTCCACACATGTGGCTCCCAGGAGCTCTCGCCAGCTCAACAGCAATTGCTTTGGTGTGGGTTTATCGAAGGCAAGCAAAGGGACCCCTGGTGGTGTAGCGGTCATGTATCCGGCTGCTAATCAAAGGTCAGCAGCCACTCCTCGGATGAAAGGCAAGGCTCTCTATTGCCATAGAGTTACGGTCTCAGAAACCCACAGGGGTAGTTTAGCCCTGCCCTGTAGGGTCACTATGAGTCGGAATTGACTGGATTGCAGTGACTTTTCAAATTTAGGCCAAGCAAGGCACTGTTACCAAAATTAAACCTCTGGACCACTGGTTTTTAGTTTGGGTCCTTAAAAATGGATGTGTTTGTTCGTTTGTTTTTCCTTCTCTTTTTCCTCTTGTAGTAGTGGGGGGGGGGGTGATGATAGGCATGTATATAATGAACAGCATCATTCATGTAGCCAGCTTTTATCTTATTAGTCACAACTTGATTGAACATGTTGAGGTCAAGGTTGACAGAGCAGATCCGTGCTCCCGTCAACAACTCATGCATGCTTTGTTTTTCCTCCGTGATTGAGATCCCCTGGCGAGGTCCCTCCCTAGCCCCCATTGCTCCCTGGGTCTCCCATTCCTCCTCCTTTGCTGGGCTGGCTGGGTCCTTGGGTCAAGGTGTCCTTCTGTTCTCACTGGTTTGATTCTTCTGAAGTGTGCCTGCCTCCCTAGAGCTCTTGTTCCCTGCATCGGCCTGTCTGTGGCGGGGCTGGGGATTGAGCTGTGGGTGCAGGAAGTTCATTACAGGCCTGCAGAGGGACTGAGGACCATAGTCCCAGCGCTTCCACCAGTGTCTGTCTGATGACCAGTAAGCCTGGCCTTTTTAAAAATGTCTTCTTTACAGATCTGATGCTTGAGCGTACAGAATTAAAGCTCAACTCCTTTGTCTTCTCCTTTCTTCATCTCTCCTCTCCTTTTGTACCGGCTGTCCTCAGCTCTCTGCGCGTCTCTCCCAGCAGTGTAGCCGAATGGGACTCCTGCGTATGTTTTATGCTGTCTTCATTTTTATGAAAACTTTCAAAGCAACTTTACCTCAGGGTTTTAGGGGTAGGGTTCCTGGACCATGCGGTAGTTCGTTTTTATAAAACCATGGTGATATCCTCATTGTACCCGCTGCTCCCAGGACTGGCAGATGATGGGGGTGACGTGGAGTCTACCCCTGGTTGAGAAAGAGTCACTCGTACTTCACCTTTGCTGTTAGATTGGACACCAGGCCAGTGGGAGGTGGGCAGTGGAATCCTCCACAGCCAGACATCACTTCCAATGTAAGCTACACTGTTTACTAACAGGGTGACCCTTAGCAAGATCTTCAGAATGCCAAACCTCCGTTTCATCCTCCATAAAATGGACCCAAGGAGAGGGCCACCTCCATGAGGTTGCTGAGAAGATTCAAGGAGCTAATGCATGTGAAACTCAAGTTCACAGCCCAGCCTGTAGCAGTGCAAAGTGGATGTAGCTGCAGGAGGTGATCGCAATCTTCATATGACTTCTATGTCCTTCCTTCAACCACAGGTAGTACTAGCACATGTCTACACAAGCAACGACTGAGAAACACATCACTACCGTGATGAATTCAGTCATGCGTGCATCAAAATTCAATCATATTCATATAGACAGTCACATAGATCTATGTCAAATTCAATCATATATATGATTACAATCACATAATGTAACAATATATATTGTAATATATACAATTGTATTATATATACAAATATATATATATATATATTGTGTGTATATATATATATATATAAATAATCACAAAACCAAACTCACTGCCATAGATTGTCAATTCCAACTCTTAGTGACCCTGTAGGACAAAGTAGGAATGGCCCCTGTGAGTTTCCAAAAGTTAACTCTTGATGGGAGTGGAAAGCCTTATCTTTCTCCTGAGGAGCAGCTGGTGGTTTTGAAATGCTGACCTTGCAGTTAGCAACCCAATGCATGACCCCTATGCCACAAGAGCTCCTTATATAGTCAATTATATATGTATATATCATGAATATATACGGAAATACACACACACGAACTTTCACTTCTATACGTACATTGCAGACAAATAACACCCATGCTGCAAATTGGTCATGGTGATGAAAGAGGGTTTTACAAAGTGTGAGTAGTCAGAGTGCAGACGGAGCGCACACCCATGGCGACATGAGTTTATGGATTGCTAGCTTAAATTCTACATCGAGAGATGCTTGTTCCGTTACCCTCACAGCTAGTCTCTTTATAAGGGAAAGATGCTTGAGTGAAGCACCTAAACTTCTGTCGATATGTTTGTTTATAAGCCCAGATGTTCACAGGTCCGTTTACTGTCAAACAGGTGCCGTTGCTGCAACAATGGCCTTTTCCAAAGAGCGGAAAATGCAAAAGGCACCTTCCCAGGGAGAAGACCCACCAGCTAGTCCCGTATTCTGCAGTCTCTCCAGGAAAGAGGGCCACCGGAGCTGAGTTGCCAGAGATGCTTTCCTCCAGTTATTTTAACTAACAGAACATTTGGTGCAGAGGGAATGTTTTCTCAATACCTTTTCAGTAGCCAACATTCACATGACGTGCCCAGTCAACCTGTGAAAGCAGTAAGAGTATCTTTAAAATACTTGGCTACCTCGGGTTTGCACTGCTCTTTTCTGCCAAAATATTTTCTGCAGAAATGTCTTCTTGCTTTTAACAGTCGTTTTCCCCTCCTCTGTTTATACACCTGCCTACTAACATCCCCTACTAATCACAGACGAGAGAGGCAAGCACCCTTTCCTAACCTGGAGTTAAGCCTAAACTCCAAAACCAAACACATTGCCCTCAAACCAAATGCAGCTCTCATGGACCCTCTAGGACAGGGTAGAATTGCCGCACTGGGTTTCCCAGAGGGCATACCTTGACCAAAGCAGACAGCCACATCTTTCTCCCACAGAATGCCTGGTGAGTTCAGAACTGCAATCTTTCCATTCACAGCCCAGCGCTCCACCTGCTGTGCCACCAGGGCTCCTTAGACGGGTATGCAGGACAAGGAAAGTCTTTTCTGTCTGTCACTGAGGCGCGTGTATTGCCACCCTCTTCACATTTGTAGGGTTCTTCCAGGTAGAACATTTTATATTCAGGATACATAAAATGGAGGATAAAAGCCCATTTCAGAATAGATTCAACTCAACTCACTGCCATCAAGTCAGCTCCGGCTCATAGTAAACCTAGGGGACCAGGTAGAACTGCCTCTGGGTTTCTCAGAATGTAACTCTTTATGGGAATAGAAAGCCTCATCTCTCTCCCTCAAAGCACCTGGTAGTTTTGAACTGCTGACCTTACAGCCCATCCCAGAACCCACTCGGCCCCCAGGACTCCCTTTCAAAATAGATTATGTAATATAATTTCAGGTTGGTTTTAGATGTAATAGAAACATGCAGACAGATTCATAGTAGCTGTTTTCTCTGGGTGGTAGAATTTGGATGGATTTACTTTTTATCTGCATTTTCTAGTTTTTCTGCAACACACATAACATTTTCTGAAATATTACAAAGCATAAAATGAAGATTGGTTTTAAAGCAAATAATGCATTAAAAATCATTTTATTAGGGCTGTAATGCAATTTTCAATGAGCATATGAATACCCAAACCAAATCTCATTGCAGTTAAGTCAGTTACAACTTGTAGCAAATTGTGTCAGAGTAGATCTGTGCTCCATCGAGTTTTCAAAGGCTGATTTTTCAGAGAGAGATTGCCAGGTCTTTTTCCAAGATGCATCTGATTGGACTTGAACCTCTAACCTGTCTGTTATCAGGGAGTATACTAACTGCCTGCACACCTCTGCATATGACGACAGATGAGTACAAGAGAAAATGCCAAATAGGAAAGACCTGCCCATGAAATGCAACCATTCTGCCCTTTTCATTCCTGTCTGTTTCAGCTGGTTGTTAAGGCAACATCAGCGCTTGCTACCAAGGGGCTGAAATGTGTTTTAGCTGACCTGCACATAGTGCTTGAAAATGATATAATTAATGGCCAGTATTTGAAACAGCAGGGCCTTTCATGCAAGAAGTCTGATTTCAAGACCATCTTGAAGTATCTGAAGATTGGAGGGAAGCAGCGGCTTCCCGTTCAAGGGGACAGCGGCGCTGCACGTGGCCATTGCCCCACTTCTTTTCCCAGCACTGAGATTCCTCTGATCCAGTCACCGTATTTGCCTTGCCTCTAGCCCGTGAACGTCAAATGAATTTATCTGTCTACTGTGCCAGTGCCTCTCTTTCTTGGTGCAGCTAATCCAAGTGGTTCACCTTGTAGTAGGCAAGAGGAAGATCAAAATAATTAATCCCAGTATCTTTCTAATAGATTGGTGGCAACTGTTTTCCTTTAACCTAATCTTTATTTTTGCAGTGTCTCGGTGGCCCAAAGGGTTAAGTGCTTGACCTACTAGCTAACAGGTTAGAGGTTTGAACCCACGCAGAGGTGCCTCGGAACACCGGCCTGGTGATCTGCTAACAAAAGGTCTCATCCTTGAAAATACCTATGGACCATATAGACCACAGTATGACTCTGTAGCCGTGGGGTTACTGTGAGCTGGAATTGGCTTGATGGAAAATATCCACCAGGAGATTCAGGCCATTGCGTTGATGCCTCCTCATTGCCACCGACAGGGCAGGTTAACACTGCCCTTCCGCGTTTCCAAGACTGTAACTCTTCACGGAGTAGAAAGCTAACTCGTTGGTTAGCAGCCCAGCATGGAAGCCCTCCCCCACCCAGGCTGCTTTAACAACAGCATCACCTTGATCTCTGGATCCACCACACAGGCAGCTTTCTTGGAGCCCCAGTTTTAAAGATGCAACTCTTACTTTTTTCCTTCCACCTCCCAACGTTTGTCCTCATTACTCCCGCTTTTTTAATTTGCCCAAACACCTGCACTCTGTACTGCAGCCGTATTTATGTGTCCCATGCTCTGTCTCGATGGACTGATTTGAAACACTGAAATCAACAGATTCCATTGTCGTTCTTTTGAGCATATTTCCATGATTCATTGCAGATCTAAGTGGTATACTAGAAGTTCATTTTTATTACCAACTTCTGCCTGCCCAGTCCCCACTGGAATTTTCACTTCCCTTCGATTGCTTATTTGTTTTCTCTTCCATTAATTCTTTTGGCATAGGCTCGTGTTGTTTTGTTTTGTTTCAACTCTATATCCAATTCAATAGTCCATAGTGTCCCCATTTGTCGCCCATGGCCTTTGTTTCCCAATCCTTGATCCCTGGCCCCAGTCAATGATGGGGAATGGACGTGGTTCCCTGATGTCTTGGATTGGCACCCATGGTTTCTGGGCCTCTTGCCTTCTCCTTCCTTGGCTCCTTCATTTCTTTTGTTGTGCCTCATTCTCAAGTAACCTTCAAGAAATGCTACATGAGAGGTAAATCTGTGTATTACAGTTTGGCAACGTTTTTATTTTATTCTTACTCTAAGTTACCAGGAATCATTTTGCTGTGAATTTAATTCTGAGTTGCTTCCCCATGCTCCTCAGTTGGAACACCTCCAGTGAAGGGAGAAATCTGGTAGGTGCCCTGTTGTTTCCATCTTTCTGGACCTCTTTTTACCTCTTTTGTCCTGCTATCTGAAATTTTATATTGAAGTGCTTAGCTGCCATTCATTTCTATTCTACTGTGCATGGCTCATAGGAACCTATGTCCTTCAGCTCTGTAAATTTATTTTGTATTATTTCTTTGGTAATATCCTCACTTTCTGTTTTCTATCTAGTCTTATTTATTGGACTACATATTGACTTGGATGTTGGGCTTCATACATGGTTGCTCTATTTCTTATCATGTTTTCATATATTAATCTACTTTCTATAAGATTTTCTCCAAATTATCTTGTAACCTTTTCCTTGACTATGTTTTGCTTTGATTTGTTCTACATTAACAATCATGGTTATTTTCACACCAGTATTTTTACTTTGCATTCTTCTTCTTTTTTTAATTTTAATAAATCATTTTATTGAGGGCTCTTACAGCTCTTATAACAATCCATACATCAATTGTGTCAAGCACTTTGTACATGTTTGCCATCATTTCCAAAACATTTTATTTCTACTTGAGCCCTTGGTGTCAGCATCTCATTTTCCCCCCATCCTCCCCCCATCGTGAACCCTTGATAATTTTACATTTTGTTTTCATATTTTACACCATCCACTGTCTCCCTTCACCCACATTTCTGTGTCCACCCCCCTGGGAGTGGAGGGGGGGTGTATGATAATTTTTGCCATTGGTTCCCCCATTCTCTCCCTTCTCCCCCACTTTCCCCCTACCCTATAGTATCACTACTCTCATTATTGGTCCTGAGGGGTTTATCTGTCCTGGATTCTGTGTGTTAAGAGCTCTTATCTGTACCAGTGTACATGCTCTGTTCTAGCTAGATTTGTAAGGTAGAACTGGGGTCTTGATAGTCGGGGGGGGGGGCGGGGGGGGGGGGCATTAAAGAACTAGAAGAAGGTTGTGTGTTTTGTTGGTGCTATACTGCACCCTGGCTGGCTCATCTCTTTCTTGTGACCCTTCTGTGAGGGGATTTCCAATTGTCTGCAATGGGCTTTGGGTCTCCATTCCATGCCCCCTCTTTGCATCAAAATGGTGGTTTGGGGTTTTCTAATACCTGATCCCATCAACACCTGTGATCATATGGGTTGGTGTGTTTCTTCCCTGTGGGCTTTGTTGCATCCCTCCTAGATGGCTGCCTGTTTAACTTAAGTTAAACCGCTTTCCTCACCACATAAAGGAAACATAAAAGAAAAATAAATGACCCTAGGACCATGGGTACGAATAGTCAATACCTGTGCCTCATTTGTCAAAGAGCCCTGGTGATGTAATGCTTACCTATTGGACTGTTAACCACAAGGTCAGCAGTTCAAAACCACCAGCTGTTCCTCAGGAGGAGGAGAGGCTCTCTACTCCCACAGAGAGTTGCCGTCTCAGAGTCTCGTGGAGGCCAGTTCGACCCTGTCCTGTGGGGCTGCTATGAGTAAGCGTCGACTCAGCGGCAGTGAGTTTGGTGTTTGCTTCGGTGTCTTGTTGCCAGGCGATTAGAACTCATTTTCTCTCCGTGTAAGGAGAGACAGGGTGTATGCGCCCTTGCCAATGGATGGGGCATTGGGAGAGTGAAAACTCAGCTGTTGCCTTGGGTCAGGACAGCTTTGGACTTCCTGCCACTGTGGGATCAGGCTGAAGCCATCTCATCTGGGACTCCACCCGAGACCCCCCCTTGCTGGGCTTTCTCCCACTCCAGGCCCTGCACCTCCCATTTCTGTCCACTTCCCACCAGGAGCACTTCCTTAAGTCACTTACGCATAAACCCTCTTCACAGGGTCACATTCTAGCACACAGACCTAAAAACCTGTCACTTAGACTGAAATGACTGATAGCCCTTTTGTTTCTTTCGACCAGCACCTTAATGAAAACCTGGCCAAACTCACAGCCAAGTTTGAGAAGGCAACGGCAGACAAGCTCAAATGTCAGCAAGAAGCCGAAGTGACTTCAGGCACCATCTCCCTTGCAAATCGCCTGGTGAGTGAGCCTTGGCAGACCCAAACTTTAATTATATTAGCAGAGCTTGTCAAGTGCCACTAAAGTGCAAAATATATGAGCGTGACTTAGAATCGCTTTGTCTTGGGGGGAATATGAAAATGTGCTGCAATGCCCATGAATCCTGAGCAAAGTGTAGCTGCCTAGCCTAATCAGATCCAAGAAGTTGCCTATGCAAACAGGAGCATCAGCAGCCCAGACAAGACATGACCGCGCTTGTATGCATGTATACCAATGAGAGGAAGAATAGAAGATACAGCTGGGTATCTTACAGACAAACTCGGAAATTTTGTCTGTGTAATGTTTGTGTGATAAATCTGGGTGTCATCAGGATTTGGGATTGAAAGAGAAACAAAAATGAGATTGATTAAACATTCCTGAACACACACACACACACACACACACACACACTGAACACACACACACACACTGAACACACACATGTACACTGAACACACACACACACACACACACACACACACACAGGCTCTGGCCTTCCTTACAAATATGTAGGAGGGCCAGAATGAAATGCTTGTCTTATGTCTATTGCTGCATAGCAAATTACCTTAAAACTTAGTGATTTACTTTCCTCGCCAAAGAAAGGAAGTGGAATTGATAAATTTTTACCTCTGTTTCAACCACCATCTAATTCTGTAATAGAGCCAGCTATTTTTCATTTCGGGGTAAACTAGTCATAGCCATCGCGGAATGAGTAGCCCCTGGAGAAGAGCCTCTCCTCCCACTTTGTGAGGGTGCCGTTGTTTGGTGAACCGCTGCTCCCCACCGCTGGAGATGGTCGGCCGCGCGGACCGTTGGGTTTGGAGACAGCACCTCTGCAAATGCACAAGCATGTGATTCCGTTTCCTGTTTGGTTTCCAGAACTTAGCACAAACGTCTTCGCTTGGCTGGACTGTTCTTTAAGTTGGACCTCCGGGAATCTGCTCTAGGCATCAGGACACGTAGGTTCTGATACCACCTGCCTCTACCGGAGGCCCTGGTGACAAACTTTGCCTCTGTGGCCTCCATCTTTATCATCTAAAGTGGATGTGTCAGGGCAGAATGCGGAACGGTTAGGTTGGCCAAACCCTAAGGTCTCTCCCAACTTGAATATTCCATGATGCCATCTTTCAAGATTAAAAGCATATTACATGGTCATAAAAACAGAGCCTAAGCTCAATGACTAACAGTCCACCTTAGGGAGACACCCCTTCTCGGGATGTCTCCCTGGAGGGGACAGAGCAGGGTGAGGCCGTGTTTTGCCGAGTCTGCAGCACTTTGCTCACCCCTGTGCCACATGACTTCTCACGTTGGGTCTTGAGTGCCATGTCTATCTCCCTCAATCCACTGTGGGTTATTTCTAGAACATGGATTTTATTTTTAAATTTTTCACATCCCCCAAGCTCTTGGTAAGGAACCCTGATGGCATCGTGGGCATGTGTTGGGCTGCTAACCTCAAGGTTAGAAGTGTGAAGCTACCAGCCACTCCGAGGGAGAAACACAAGACTTCCAACTCCCAGAAAGAGTTACACTCTGGGAAATCCAGTTCTACCTTGTCCTGTAGGGTCGCCATGAGTCAGAATTGGCTCCATGGTAGTGAGATTTGGGGAATAAACACTTGGTGAGGATAAGAGGAAAGTGCCTACTCTTCTAACATGTTTTATGTATCAAGCATTGTGCAGAATGACTAACAGACTTGGTCAGATTTAATCCTCACAATGACTTCTTACGGTGGGCAGTGTTCACCTCTGCACCTGGAAGGGGCAGAGCTTGCAAGACTGGATGCAAACGTTCCCACAGCCCACCTAATGCCTGGCCCAGAACAGGGCTTTTTTCACTGAAATGTTTGCAAGTAGCAGGCCCCACTGACCAATATCAGGACTGCATAAAGGATGTTCTGACTCTTCCTGCGGCCAAAAAAGAAATAAAAAGATAAAAAATGCATTCTCCACGACCTAATCTAAGCGTGCTCTCTGGCCTGCGGTGTGGTGAGACCTTTCTCCTCGCGTCTTTGAAATGGCAGGTTGGAGGACTTGCTTCTGAAAACGTGAGGTGGGCTGAAGCTGAACAGGACTTCCAACAGCAGGAAAGGACATTATGCGGAGACATTTTACTTACTACGGCTTTCATTTCGTACCTTGGCTTCTTTACAAAGAGATACCGGCAGAGTCTCATGGATGGGGCCTGGAGACCTTACCTGAGCCAGCTGAAAGTATGTATACCCTCATTGCCTCTGACATAGCTGGGTTGGGGGGTGGGGGGTGCTCACAAGGAGCTCACAAAACCGTCATGCAAATCTTCTGCAGCACTCTTGTGTACTCATTCCCATGGCGACCTGTGTGCGCTTGGGAGCTTGGGAGCTAGGAGGAAGACATGCAAGGCATGGCCTTCTGCACTGCCCCTTGCAGGCCGCCTGAAGGAAGAAGAACCCTTTGCCTCCTGATGGAGCCCCTCCATAGGAACTCCTCTCATCTGCTCAGTGGGCTGTTCCCCGATGGTCCTCAAAACCCGAGGGACAACAAAGATCTTCTGTTTCCTTTCTCTGTCTGTGCTTCTGAGCCAAGCTTTGCCCCCAGTGATAGAGAGGAGAAGGCCCCTGTCCCCAACTCCCCATTGCACCTCGTCAACAGTCCCAGAGCTGCACAGTGTGTCCCCATGACACTGACACCCCCATGGAAATTTTCATCTCTCTGTCCGACATATGTGCACATGCTTTTCCTAAGGGGGCCTCGCTTTGCTCCTGTAATGTAACTAGGAGGACTTTTCTTCCAACCCTCTGCCTATCCATTTCCCCTGGTATAATAAAGTGGGAAAATTCTAGTTCCTGACCTTGATTCTGAGCTGTGCCTGGAAGCCATAGTCATAGTGATTTCTCCTCTTGCCTTGGCGTTTTCAGAACATTCATAGTAATCTGCCCACAAATTCAGCATGTCTTATCCCTCCACTCCGTAGGTGATGCAACAGATGTGGACAGATGAGACGGCCTCAGGGAGTTCATACTCTGAGGAGCTAAGTTCATAATAACCAGCTGCAGTCGGAGTCAGCACCGAAAAAAGTGCCGAACTGAGAGGAAGGGTTATATTCCTAAACCACTTGCAAGTGCATCCTTAGAACAGAAAACACTGAGTGTGGTGGTAGTTGGGTTCCCAGATCAGCTCGTAAAATCCTGGTCACCTGTTGATGTGCTAAATAGTGGTTTAGAAGTGGCTACAGGAATAGTAAAGAAGCCCCCCAGCACCGGGGCTTATGTGTTGGGCTGCTAACCCCAAGGTCAGAAGTTCTCCTCTGCCAGCCGGTGTCTGGGCGTGAGATGAGGCTGTCTCCTCCCCGTCAAGATCTCGTCTCAGAAGCCCAGAGGGGCATTTCTCCTCTGTGTCCTGTGAGTCGGACTCCGTGGCAGGGTGAGGAAGTAAAGAAAGCATAAAGCTGTTCTTTTGCTCATCTTCAACACGGGCAAAAGGACATTGTTGATGGGGGAGAACAAGCAGCTGATTGAAGGAAGCTGAGGAGCGCGGTGGCAGCTTAGTGACGATTTTTCTAGATCCGTGTGGAGCTCTGAAGCAATTTTGTGTTGTGGGCTTTCCTGACAGGAGAGTGAGACTTATGGATTCATTCTTAGAATAATGTTCTGACTGCAGAAATAAATAGAATGCATCAACTTCCAAGTAAAGTAATTCTATTGAAATGCATTCCTGGTCCCGGGATAAGAAACCCTCCATGTTGATTTCCCTGTAGCAGTGTGCTTGACGTTTTAGCACTGGCCATTTGTACTCTTAGCAGATATGTTTAAGAGGCAACAGAGAGTTTGGAGAGGTAACTGGGTAAGAGAAATGGCAGAGAGGAGAGAGATTAAAAAGATGTGTGTCAGCAATGAAAAGCTTGCTGTAAGGAAGGTGAAAGGAGCTGAGCAAGGTCACCTTCAGCCAACCACAAACCCCCCTGGGGAAGTGCCCCTTAGGGACACAAAGAACAATGGGAAAAGTCACAGGAGTAACGTCTGGCCTGCCTCCACCTCATCCAAGCTCAGGAATGCCCAACATGCTTGGTCATACCGCGATCCTTGTCCATGCAGCCCTTGGGAGGAGGGGCCTGAGATATCATACTCAGGGTACGTCCATCCACCCCATCCTAGAGGAGCTATAGGAAGCGCGTTGGCAATGATACAGTAATTCTCCAGGTTAAGTGGGGGTTGCTTGACCTGGAGCTTTTATTTCCATCCAAATAAGAATGTTCTCTGAGGCAGATAATTTTCAGAGCAGTCCATTTGTCCATGATGTCAGTGTGGACGCCAGTGCCTGGCGCTGCTCTGTGTAATGTGCACAGGGCAGGAGCTGGAGCATTTTCTGTTGTCTCACCAGTTCGGCAAGTGGGCCAAAGCCCAGCACCATTCACCACACCTCGGAAAGGCAGCACTAGGAGTTTTATGTTTGGGGTTTTGTTTTGAGGCAGAGGCTAAGGAATGCCTCCAGGAACCGTTTTGAAAACCCCAGAATCATTAGTGTTCCTTCTTCCCACAAACCCCTACACAAGGTCTGAAGGTTATATTGATTTTCCTACTAGCATTGTGTCCCAACTAGTTGTCAAAACTTTGTGTCACTTTCCAATGTTCGCCTGTTAGCTAGATATCTTGTCCAGAATGGTTGTATACACAAGGGACATAATAACAGTATTTCATGCTAACCAACTGGTTAACCAGCTGGTCAGTAGTTCGAACCCATCAGCCACACCTATGGAGAAAGATGAGGTTGTTTACTCCTGTGAATATTTACAGTCTAGAAAACCCACAGGGGCCGTTCTACTCTGTCCCACAAGGTCACTATGAGTTGGAATCAACTTGATGTCAGTGGGTTTGGTTTTATATAATAGACAATATGATGGAACATATAGTGCACATGAGACGTACCCTTTGTAGAACTGCCACAACTAGGTCTCAGATCAATAGTTACCTTATCCCCTCCCTCAACCATGTAAACTTGTCCTCTGGCTGCCTATTAAAGTACTCACTCACTTCTATGGATTAGGAGTGAGAGCGAACCCATCCAAGTTCTGCATAGGATGAGAGGCCCCTGTGTAGACCCTGAGGTGATTAACCTGCTGAGAACAGCCTGGTCCAGTGGCACAGAAACCTGACTCTGAGCACTGTGTTTAGCTGAGATGAAGGTCTCTTGGCAGGACAGCTTTCCCTTGCTGTTGGCATCTCCTGATGACAGTGTCAGTCTTTGCTTGTAGGCCCTGCAGGCCCGGGTGGGGTCTGTCTGCATCCTTGTGGGCCATCAGATGCACATCTGTTTGCTAGGACCTTTGGGTTCTGCAGGTGGTTGAAAATGTGCTCTGCTTAGGGCTTGCCTTTTCCTGCTCAGATGAGAGACCTCTGTGTAAACATCCACCTGAGGAGTAAAAAGCTATGGGGAGCAGAACTGATTTCACTGTCCCCAGAGGAGGTTTACTTTATATGACAAGCCACGTTTTGTTGGTGGCCAGATCAAAGGGCCAGACTATCAGCAAAAGCCCAGGTCACTAGTTTGTACATGCCCCACCACAGTGGCCTTAACGGCAGCAAGTCCCATCAGGGGTTGGAGGCAGAAGTTGACAGAGATGCATATTATTACAGTTGCGCCTATAAGGGCCCCTAAAGGGACTTTCGTAGTTAGGTTTGGGCACGGGTCCTGCTGGTGGTAACCTCAGACCCCAAAATTCCTGGATCTGTTCGCTGGCCTTCCAGACTGTCCAGGAGCTGCCCCTCCCGGCCTGGAGCGCACCCTTGGGGGCTCCTCAGGAACATCGTAGCTGTGCCTTGCTCCAGCTGCTGATCTGGTAGGCTACCTTCCTGATTCGCTCCGTTGTGGGGGGTTCAGACCGCACTACCTCTCCACGATGTGACTCCGGAAATGTCCTCTGTCGCAGTCTGCTCCAGTAAGGGGACAGCTCAACACAGGCTGTTGTCAGTTGCCCAGTCCCTTCTGTGTCCCATTATCTGCCCCCAGGGACATCATCCTCCGAGCCTGGTGTACCAGCGTGGGGTCCAGTCCGGCTCTCTCTTTCTCTTCCTTCCTCCAGGTCTGCGTCCCTCCATGTGGGTGTAGTATGCTGGCCCCTCTCCCCAACCTGTAGGTCCATTTCCACTTGCTGCCACACCTACTTCGAGGGAGGGGGTCAGTTTGGCTCTGGTTGGGGCCAGCCCTGTAGCGCTCTCCTTTCATGCATTCTTCCACGTGGCCACGCCGTCCTCATGGTTTGGTGCATCATGGTAGGGTCTGCTTGCCCAGGGGAGTGTTTTTATCTTGTGGGGAGAACAATCAATATTATGAGCCTTCTTCAAACATTCTTTAACACTGTGCCCGTCTGAACAAAACAAGTAAATCTTAAAACAAAATTTTTGATCTTTCATAAAAATTATTGTTGTATTGTCTCTAATTTCTACTGCATAAGGATTTTAAAAGATATATAATAAAAATGAAATACACTGAACATTTACATCCTTAAGCAGAATATCAAAATAGTCTCTTAAATCACATCATCTAAGTGGAAAATATAATCAATGCATTTTGTACTGTAGGGCATTTGAAAGAATAAAAGCTTCTGAAAAATAATATATCAGGCAATACTGCTGTGTATGCACAAAATTAAAAAGGGAAGACAAACTTTATGGTTACTGCTTT
>NW_022105908.1:4058604-4060388 GCF_000313985.2 Echinops telfairi | reverse complement strand
AAATGTTTTGAGAATGATGAGGGCAATGAACGTACAAATGCGCTTTACACAATTGATGTATGTATGGATTGTGATAAGAGTTGTATGAGCCCCTAATAAAATGATTAAAAAATAAAAGAAGAAGAAGCCAGAGGAGAGAGTAAGATCCAATTCCCAGCCTCCATGTTCTGAGGTCACGACCTCAGCTTTGGGGACCTGAATAGGAATCATGATGGCAGGCCTTCAGAGAGTCATGTCATTGAGTGAGACTGTATATCCCACCCCCAGCTAAGGAAAGATTCTTCTCTTGTGTGTGCCTGTCCTTCAACAGGTCCCCATCCCAGTCACTCCCAACTTGGATCCCCTGCGGATGCTGACCGATGAAGCTGACGTAGCCACCTGGCAGAATGAGGGCCTCCCTGCAGACCGTATGTCCATGGAGAACGCCACCGTCCTTGTCAACTGTGAGCGCTGGCCGCTCATGGTTGATCCCCAACTGCAGGGAATCAAGTGGATCAAGAATAAATATGGTGAAGACCTCCGGGTTACCCAGATTGGCCAGAAAGGGTGGGTAGTTGTCCACAAAAGTTCCCGCTTGTGCCAATTATGCAAAGAAAGAAAATGACTGTGACCCAGTATAAGTCCCAATTATTTCCACATGCAGGTGACTCTGTGCAACTTCACCTTTACCTTCTCCCATTTTAAGAATCATTTTTTCAATGAAGCATGCCTGCGCATTCAACCTTTGCCTTGCTTTCTCCTTAGCAGTTAGATGCTTCAGCCTCTCCGCCAACGGAGAAGTCATTGCTCCATCAGCCCTGTGTTTTCATCTTCCCACGGCTCCTTGAGCACTTCCCGCGCCCCACACTTCCTCTTCCATTGTTGAGCAGCTGTGTGTCTTGAAAGTTCTTCCGCACAAGTAGCCACGAGTTGCTTCTCTTCACTCTGTTAGCCACTCCTCCTACTTCGGTCTTTGGAGCCAAATGGAGCAAATTCGTTCTCCCTTTTCCCTGAGGACCATTTTTGTATTTGTAGTGAGGTGCATAGCAGATGCATTTGTTGCAAAACACTTTGTGTGTTTTTGTCTCTGCTGTCTGCTTGTATACGTCTGTGAAGGGGCGTGGATGGCAGAGGGAAAGGCTAGCCAGCACCATCCACACTCCCAGTGGCCCAGTTAGTGCTTATTACCTCATTCATTCAGAGTTTATTCTTGTGGTGTCTGTACACAACGCTTGCGTGTGTTATTGGGATACATGGGGGGAGCAGGATGGGGCAAAGTGGGAGAGGGATAAGGAAAGCATTCATTTATTGGATACTTTAAATATCCCATTCTTGGGGTTAGGGGCTCTATCTCAAATGCTTTGTTTAACCCACACAACCTATAAAGGCAGGGTTGTGGGCAGCATTCCCCATGTGAGGACGCTTGAGTTTCAGAGAAGTTAAGGCCTATCTTCAGGGGTGCCTCGTTGTATTCTCAAATTCTCTTCTCCAGTTTTATCCTCTCTTTTCTTGCTCGCTTCATTGGCTTTTCCTTCTAATCTGGATCTGTCTCACCGAGCTTGGGACATTCTTGAAACAAACAAACCAGCTAATTCTCCTACTCACATTGCTCCCAACAACTGTCTTTTTGCTCGACTCCACCAAAATTTCTTTCAAGAGTCATGCAATCACTACCTTCAGTCCCTCTCCTCCTGTCCCTCTTAAACCCTTTCCAATCCAGACTCTCCCCACTAAGATGGTCTTGTCAAGGTCACCCAGGGCTTCCATATTGCCAGACCCAGTGGCCACCCTTTTCCCCTGACATC
>NW_022105908.1:4038032-4057848 GCF_000313985.2 Echinops telfairi | reverse complement strand
TATCTTATATTACACTGCCCGGCGTCTCCCTTCACCCACCCCTCTGCTGCCCGTCCCCCAGAGAGGAGGTTATATGTAGCTAGGTCACTCCTTCTTAGCCTCTCTTTCTGATCCCTGATCATTTCTCCTTGATTTCTTAAGGCTGGAGCGGCCCAGGTCTCAATTACCCCAGACCTCACGTGTACCTTCTCAGTTCTCTATAGTCACAAATTTAGATAGCTCGTCAAGGCTCTTAACTTCAAAACTCACTGCCATCCTGTCAAATCTGACTCATCGTGACTCTATAGGACAGGGTAGAACTGCTCCTGTGGGTTTCTGAGACTGTACCTCTTTACAGGAATAGAAAGCTCCATCTTTCTCCCAAGGGGCTGGCTGGTGGTTTCAAACTGCTGACCTTGTGGTTAGGAGCCCAACACATAGCCACTATGCCACCATCTTTAAAATAATATGTTCCAAATTTATACCACCAGCCCACATCTCTCCCCCAAATTCAACATTCTTTGATCTGATCCCTATTTGGTATTAAAAAAATTTTTTTTTTCTCCCATCAAGCTAGTTCTGATTCATGGCAACCCCGTGTGTGTGTAAAACAATTGTGCCTGTAGGGTTTTCAATGGATGGGTTCTGGGAGCAGGTCGCCAGGTCTTTCTTCTGATGCCCCTCTGGGGGGGTCTCAAGTCACCAGCCTTTCAGTTAGCTGCAGGCGTGTTACCTGTTTGCACCATCCGGGGATTTCATCCACACTTGTCGTTGGACCTAGGACTGACCGTAAATCCAGAATGGTTGCATCTCAGGGTCCTCAAGTACAGCTACAACGAGTGTCTGCAAGTCAGTGGACTACTGGCAGTTAGGATTCGGACATCTCTTTTGAAGGGAACCCTTCACACCGCGGCAGGGCTCCTCCTCACACGCACGCTCTTCGCGTCTTCTCTGGCCGCCTTGCTTAACATGGCAGCCATTTCCGCACTCCCTGCAGGGCCCGTTCTTTATTCTTTCCTTTCCTTCCTGTTAGCATCTTCTAACGTGCATAGAATTTACTCATTTGTCATATTGATTATCTCTCACTAGCGTAAAAGCCCCTGAAAAGCCAGAATCACCCTTTTGGCTCACGACTGCGTCCTTAATACCTAGAACACGCAGTAAAGCAAAAACCCACCTGCCACGGAGGTGGTTCCAACTCATGGAGCCCCTGTGTCGGGCAGAGTAGAACTGCCCCTGTGGGTTTCCTAGATGGTGAATCTTTAAGGGAGTAGAGAGTTTTGTCTTCCTCCCCCAGAACTGCTGACCTTGCAAGTTCACAGCCCCACAAGTAACGCCCGGCACCTCCAGGGCTCACAGTGGGCCCTCAATAAGTGTTTGTTACATCGCTTCTCTGTTCATGTCCATTGACTGCTTTCTTTCAGGTGCCTTTCTTGAATTGTGTTTTATTTAAATATTAGATTAGATGTATTAAAAATATTATTATTTTGTCTCACTGCCATCAAGTCGATTCCAACTCAGAGCGACCCTACAGGGCAGGGTGTAACTGCCCTTGTCGGTTTCCGAAGACTGTAACTCTTTACGGAAGTGGAAAGCCTCATCTTTCTCCCCCGGAGTTGCTGATGCTTTTGAACTGCTGGTCTTGCAGTTAGAAGCCCAATGCTTACTTCACTAAGTCTTCATCATATCAATGAAAATTTGCGTTTTAACTTTATTTTCATTGTACTACAGGTTTTTCTTGTTACTCGGTCAATTTTATCCATTTCGTCTATAGATTGCACTTTTACCAGCATGTTTAGACACATCTTTTTCTCTCTAGAAATCACATCAATATTCTCCCACATTTCTTTTTAGTTTATCATATATCATTTTTCACACTAAAGTCCAACCGCCTGGAATAAATTTTAAGGTATCATATGAGGTATGGATCTAATTTTCAGTGTTCTCGTGGTTAGCCCATTGTTCTAATACCATTTATTGAATTCTGCATCCTTTCCCCAGTTAATGAAATCTGTTTGTGCTATAGTAAATTTTTTTTGCGCTGGTGGCATGGTGGGTTATGTCTCAGACTGCTAACACAAAGCCAGCAGGTCCCAACCACCAGCCTTTCCGTGAGACACAGCTGAGTTTTCCTGCTCCCATAACTAGTTACCATCTCAGAAACCCACAGGGCAATTCTGCCCTGTTCTGTAGGGTTGCTATAAGTCGGCATGAGCTGATGGCAGTGAATTTTGAGTGAGAAATTATTTTTAAAGAGATTTGTATTCTCTTATTTATCTAATGTATACCTATTTTAATTATTTAATCTTGTATTTAGTAATGTTTATAATTACACAAATGTACTATGTCAATTATTTTTAAAAGGTGAATAAACGCAAAAGGTTTTTAAGAAAATGATTTAAATTCCCTATAATTCATCATTCAAATACAGTATTAACTTTTTAATTTATGGTATTCTTTAAAACTTCTTTGTATGCATCTGTATTATATATTTTACACAAAATATCTTAGTATTGGGTAATGTGCATCTATCCTCTTATCAGTTTTTTTCTTTTTAGCTTCCTTTTCCTAGGTAACTTTAAGAACCTTAGTCAAGATATGTAAAGTTTTATTGTTATTTATATTTTGAATTGGAATTATGTCAAACTTATAATGACTTAGGGAAAACCTACATTTTACCATGTGTATTAAGTTGTTTATAATATTGAAGAGTTCACACTAGGCCAGATCTTTGTTCCTGATTCTTAAAGAAAGCATAACAATGTAGCCTAACACACAGTCACTCAAAATTGTGGTAGAAGACATAGCATGGAGAAGTGTGTACATTCTATTTTTACATACAAAAATCAGATCATTAGACAGTGCACCATAGGAATGTAATAACAGAAAACTAAATTTGAAAATATATAATATTCAGATACATAGAGCTAAACACAAAGGTGTTGATTACAGATGGTAGGTTTATAGTTAATTTTCTAATTCTTTTTTACTCTTGTATATTTTTCTACGTGTACAGAAATGTAGACAGTAACATAAATGTCATTTTCAGTAGACAAAAGTATGGCCACCTGAGTTATCCCAAGGGGCCCTGCCTTCCAATTAACCAGTGTGCTTGAGAAGGCCAGAGGTGTCTTGTTAAATTGCATCTGAATCCATCCCTTAGCACAGACTCATTCTGCCGAACTTTCTCCCCCAGTTATCTGCAAACCATAGAACATGCCCTGGAAGCTGGAGATGTGGTGCTGATTGAAAACCTAGAAGAGTCCATTGATCCTGTCCTGGGACCCCTGCTTGGGCGAGAAGTCATTAAGAAGGGACGGTGAGGCACTTTCGGGAAGAGCTCATTCGCAGCCCTGCTCACCACTGTGGAGAGTTCTGCTCTGCCTGGCATGCCCGATCCTCAGCTCATGCCAAGTAGCTCCTCAGTATGCAAGTCTTCACCCTAAAAGAAGATCTGCCCTCCTCTCCCAGAGAAGGCTTTCTGGAATAATTTGCTTCCAGCTTTCAGTGCCTTTGTTTTAAAAACCACAAGCCGCTGTGCTGTCAGCTCTGACACATGGTGGTTCCACGTGTGTCAGAGTAGAACTGTGTTCCACGGGGTTTTCAGTAACTGATTTTGTCAAAGTAGATCACTGTGCGTTAAGATCATCCCTTGCCTTCATAGGTACTTGGGTTGTGCACAATTGACTTGTTGATTTCCACCCGTGGAAGTCATTCCTTTGTCAGCCAAGAACATTCTCACTGGAAAAGAAAGCCCCGGCAAGACACTTTGTGCAAAAACTGCAAGAAGCTACCCTTTCCGCCAAACACTTTACTGCCCTCTGCTGGAGATGTTTCATAATATACAAATTCCCATTGATTACAGTATGATTGGCTCTTCCCGCTCAACAAACTCACTGCCACAGAGTGCATTCTGACAACTACTAGTGACCCTATAAAACAGAGTAGAATTGTTCCAGTGGGTTTACAACACTAAATCTTCCCAGGAGTAGAGAGCATCATCTTTCAACTGCAGAGTGGCTAGTGGTTTTGAACTGCTGACCTTGTGGTTAGCAGCACAATACATAACGCACTGTCATCAGGGCTCCTTAGCTCTCCCTAGAGTTGTACAAAATCAAGCTTGGTAACTGGGGGACAGAATCTATCATCCTTCTCCCCTGTGTGGACAGTACACATACAATAGTCCTTGTGCTCACCCTAGACAATGCAAGGAAGAACCCATCTGTTTATGTCTCTGTTCGTTTTTGCAATGATCAGAAATGCTATGACTTGGAAAAGCCCATCAAGCGAGTAGCACTAAAACTCTTCCCTTGATCAAAACTCTTCCCTTGCAGAAAGAGAATCCACTTTCACAAAGATCCCTTTGTGTTCCAGATTCATTAAAATCGGAGACAAAGAATGTGAGTACCATCCCAAGTTCCGACTCATCCTTCAGACCAAGCTGGCCAATCCTCACTACCAACCTGAGCTGCAGGCTCAGGCAACGCTGATCAACTTCACTGTGACCAGGGACGGCCTGGAGGACCAGTTGCTGGCTGCCGTGGTCAGCATGGAGAGGCCAGACCTAGAGCAGCTGAAAGTGAGCCAGGGGTTCACTGGGGGAGTGGGGCAGAAACTGCCACTGCTACTGGATCTTGCAAGGCTCCCCACTCGGGGTGTGTTAAGTTGGCTTGTCTAAAGAAACAAAACCAGTGACACTCACGTGTGTATGAGAAGGAGCTTTATGTTAAGATGTAATCTTATATCAAGAAGGCATCCCAGTTCAACTGAAGTTCATGGGTCTGATGCTGGCAGGGCCCACTTCAGACTCACGGAGCTTACAGCCAATGACACGGGAAGGTCAAGCGTGATGCAGAAAGAGTACAGAGTCGAATGGATCCAAGGTCAATGGAAACATGGCAGGGTGCAGACAGCTCTCAATGTCGGGGCCACCCCTAATGGCAGCACAGAGTCTGAGCAAACAGGAAGGTGAAGGGCAGAGAGGGAAGGGAGGTGTCCCTAGCATCTCTTTATAAAAGGCCATACCTCCCAGAAGGCATCATCAGGCTGTGACCTGACTGACAGGTTGGACTCTACCCCTATACAATGCAAGTTGACATAACTCCAAGTGCCACACTGGGGGTGAGGATGAGAAGAAGGAGAGTGGTTTTGTGGCTCTGAGCATAGGGTCCTCGTTCAGCCCCTAGAGGAGCTCCAGCCCCACCTAATCACCAGCAAACACCTAGTAGACAAACTGAAGACCGTTTGAAACGAAGCACAGAGAGGCAGAACACTATAGGAATACTGGATGCTTCCGTGGCCAAAAGGCAGGAGTCCATGGGTAGTGCCAACCGTTAACCCAACTGGCTACTAAGTGAAAGGTTGGAAGTTTGAGTCTACATTCAGAGGTGCTTCACAAGAAAGGCCTGGCAATTGACTTTTTTAAAACATCGGCTACTGAAAACCCTGTAGCACACAGTTTGATTCTGGTACACAGTTCACCATGAGTTGCCATCAACTGGAGGGCCACTGGTGGGTTGTTTTGTTTGTTCCTTTGACTTAAGGAAGCTGTAACTACAGTGTTCTTGTGCAGCCTGTGGTCATTGCCTTTGGATGCAAGCTGCCTGCTTTGTCATGGAAAATACTGTCGGCCTGTTGTTGGCTTCCACCACAGCTATCCTGGCCTCCTGGCATTTCTTAATCTTGCTTTAAGACCAGAATTTTTGTTCTGACTGCCAAAATGTTCTGTGCCCAGATGCTTCAAATTACTTGGGAACTGGCTCAAGTGCAGTATGCTCATGGATGCTCTTTCTAGTCCAAAGCAGAAAGAAGGAAAAGATTTTTTTAAACCCTGCCATCAAGTCAGTTCTCCCACAAAGGATCCTTCCACAGAGGCCCAAGACTGTAAATCTGTACAGGGACAGATGGCCTCATCTTTCACCCTCTAAGTGGCTGGTGGGCTTGAACCCTTGGCTGTAAAATAAACAGCACAGTGCTGACCCTACAGCACCATAAATTAGCCCCTGTCCCTGTCACATTATCCTGTTTACTTTCTTAGTAATTCTCATTACTACCTGAAATGGCATGACTCATTTGTTAACATTCTTATATTTTGTGATCTATTCCTGTACTGTCAGCACTGGGAGAACCTGGTTATTCTTGTTCTTGGTCCAGTCCTAGAACCAGGCATGTTAGAGAGCTGTTGCTCCAATGTATGTGTTGAATAAATGAATAAAGACAGAAAACAATGTTGTAGGGATCCATGAATGCAGTCTCACTTACACTGTCATTTGACCCATGTTATATAACCTAATTATGACTACAGAGAGGAGAAAAGGAGGCTACCCTAATGGGCTTGAACCTGTTTCTATGACCTTGGGGAATCTAACTCTACTGAGTTTGCAATAGGAGCGCTGGTGACATAGCAGGTTACACATTGGCCTGCTAGCCTCAAGGTCAGCGGTTCAAAACCACAGCCACCCTGAAAGAAAGATGAGGTTTCCTACCCTGTAAAGAGTTACCGCCTCAGAAACCCACAGGGACAGATCTACTCCATCTCATGGGGTCACTATGAGTCAGAATTGACTGAATGGTCGTGAGTTTGTTTTTCATGTTTGGTTTTGTTATCACTTGGGAAGTGAGCATGTGAATACATGGGATTAGAGGCGCTCAGCTCTGACCTGACCGTGCTCACAGCCAGCCTTTCCTTAGTGCCTGAGTGCAAAAACTGTTTGCCCAACGCCAACTAACCACACCCCCCATTCTAGAATACCTAGCCTAACAATTAGAGAGGGTGCACGAGATGAGACCTGTTAGGATGCCAACACTCTACTCCAGCCTGGGGGGGGGGGGCTCTTGAAAATATCTCTCAGAACTGTGTATCACAGTTTCTATTGATTTTTTCTTCTCCCCAAGAGAAAGATAACCCCTAAGAGAGTTTTTTAGTTTGAGGCCTTCAGTAATGGCAGAGAGGACCCCCAGAGAATGGAGGTCTGACCATGACCTCAGCCACTCAGAGAAATAAGTTCCATTGCGTGAGCACTGCCTGTGGGAAGGTAGGGGTGCTGGTTTACCCCACTGATGTCACTGACGTGGAACAGCTTCTCTTGGCCTAAGGTCAGATGATTCACGTGGGCTTGAACTCATCCACTTGTGTCTTCTCATTGTCCTAACCTCACGTACTGCCATCAAGCTGATGCTGACTCACAGCGACCCGATATAGGACAGGGTAGAACTGCCCCTGTGGATTTCCGAGACTAATCTTTTACGATAAGACTAGAAAGCTTCATCTTTCTCCCTCAGAGCTGGTTGGTTTTGAACTGCTGACGTTGTGGATCACAGCCCAACATGTAACCACTACTCTACCAGTACTTCTCTTCTTGTCCTAAACACTCTGCTATTCGGCCTTTTTCAGTACCTTTAAAGTAAGGGACTCCAGGCACAAACCCACTGCTGTTGAGTTGATCCCAATCTGTCGCTTCATAGCATTTCCAAGGCTGTAAATCTTTACAGGAGCAGACTGCCACATCTTTCTCCCTCGGAGAAACTTGTGTGTTCAAGCCACTGACTTGAATTCACAGAATTCTTTCCTTCCAAGTGATAGACCTGGGTGCAGTTCCCAGCCAACGTACCTCATGTGTAATCACCACCCATCTGTAAGAGTTGGATTGGGCATTGCTCTAATGCTATGTTCAGTGAACTGTCCAGATTAACAGAGAGGAGGAAGAACGGTTGTGCTATCCACTTCTGAAAATCAGCCAGTAACACCCTGCAGATCACCACAGTGTCATTCACAACTACTTAGAGGAATGGTGTGGGTCTGGGAAGAATATCATTCCATCATACACAGGGTTACCATGAGGTCCACATGGGTGCCAGCTTGCCACGCCAGCAATGTCCCAAGAGTACATGCTAGATGTCTAATTCCTTCTTCCTTGATATCCACAGTCAGACCTCACAAAGCAGCAGAATGGATTCAAAATCACCCTCAAAACGTTAGAAGACAACCTGCTCTCTCGCCTCTCCTCGGCATCAGGGAACTTCCTGGGAGAAACTTCCTTGGTGGAAAACCTAGAGGTCACCAAGCAGACAGCTGCCGAAGTGGAGATAAAGGTACCCCTCCTCTGACAAGTGTGGGAGGCAGCCAAGGCTAGAGAGCACGTGTTCTTCCCCTCAGCGTCTGACTCGACATTTACGAGAAACTAATGAGAGTAGCAGATGGCTTTTCCATCTTCTCAAATGTCTTCTAGAAATTCAAGCCTGGGAAGACTCCTAAATAACTACTTCCCATCCTAGCTGATGGTGTTCCCACCTCCTTGAAAAGGCTTTTGACAATTCTTAATGATTATTGCTTCAAATATCACCTCTCCCTGGTCTTCTTTATTCTCCTTCTCTACTATTTCTGTTGGATGCATTTTGAATCTTCTTGTACTATCTGCCAAGTCTCATAACCTCTCATATGTTTTTTCATCATTATTTTCTGTGAGCAGCTTTTATGAGAATCTCCTTGGCGCTATCTTGTAATCTGCCTATTTTCTTTTCAGTTCTAATCTGTTATTTCCATTTTCCATTGAGTTTGTGCATTGTAATAACTGTTCATATCTTATTTTACACCGCTCATCTGTCATTTTGTCATGCTGTGGTGGCTTGCACGTTGCTATGACACTGGAAGCTATGTCACCAATATTTTCTATGCTACGATGTATAGGTTTGTGTGAAGCTTCCAGACTCCACCAAAGACAGATTAGGAAGAAGGACATAATGACCTATGTTAGTCTGGGTTGACTGGAGAACCAAATTCATAGACACTCATATATGTATGAGAAAGAGCGTTATAGAAAAGAGCAATTGTATATTGAGAAAACATCCCAGCCAAGCCCAGATCAAGTCCATAAGTCTGATATTAGCCCATATGTCTGATACCAATCTATAAATTCCTCTTCAGACTCACAGAACACATGCAATGACGCCGAATGCAGGAAGATCACAGGTCATTGGGTGGAAAGTCTTGTGGATCCAGTGGCAGTGGAAGCATCTCAACGCTGGCAGGGGTCTCCACATGGCTCCCTTGCTCCAGGGCTGTAGCACAGCTCCATGTGTCTTGCCAGCAGGAAGATGAAGCAGAGAGTCTGTGTGTATCTGGCCTCCAGTGAGCTGTTTATCTCTGTGGCACCTGCAAATTAGGTCATCAAGCTGTGACCTGATTGAAAAGCTAGACTCCACCCGTCACAAATTGACACCAGATTATGTAACTACCACAACCTACTTCTGAAATAATTGCTCAGTGAGGGCCTTATGACTAGCAGCAGAGCATTGTCTGATGTAGTGCCAGAAAATTAACCCCTCAGGATGAAAGGCACTCAAAATACTACTGAGAGAAGAGCTGCCTCCTCAGTGTAGAGTTGACCTTCTTGAAGTGGATTTGCTGATGCAGCATGACTCAACATGAGAGGAGACCGCTGCAAACAACTATTCGTAATAGAGCATAGAATGTAAGCAGTATATATCCAGGACAAATGATCCCTTCAGGACCAGTGCTGAGAGTGGCAATACCAGGAGGGTGGAGGGAAAGTGAGGTAGAAAGGGGGAACCAATTACAAAGATCTACATATAACCTCCTCCCTGGGGGATGGACAACAGAAAAGTGGGTGAAGGGAGACATCAGAGAGTGTAATATATGACAAAATAATAATAATTTATAAATCATTAAGCGTTCATGAAGAAGAGGGGAGTGGGGAGGGAGGGGGGAAATGAGGAGCTGATAACAAGGGCTCAAGTTGAAAGCAAATGTTTTGAGAATGATGAGGGCAACGAATGTACAAACGTGCTTGACATACAATGGATGGATGGATAGATTGTGTTAAGAGTTGTACGAGCCCCCAATAAAATGATTTTAAGAAAAAGAAGAAGAAACTCTGAAACATGTTCTTAATCCTCTGTAGCTGAAGCAAATGGAAGAAAGGACAAATTCAAGCAGCTGATAGAAAATTCCCAAGGGCACCTCGAGAAGTCAAAGTCAAATATAATGAAATGGGCAAGAATGTAGAATGAGAAAACCGAAAGGGAAGAACACGCTCAGATTTTCTGAAACTGAAAGAGCTCAAGAAAATTTGCAATTTTGAGTGATTATATAGGCAACATATTGAATGATGCAATACGTTTCAAGAGAAGATGGAAAGAATACAGAGTCACTGTACCAAAAGGAACCAGCCAACAGTCCATCATTTCAGGAGGTCACACATCAACATGAACCAATGGTGCTGAAGAAGAATTTTAAATGGCACTGAATTCATTAAACCAAAACAAGACTCCAGGAATTGACAGAATATTCATTGATATGTTTCAGAAAGAGGAAGAAACACTGGAAGCATGTCTATGCCAGGAAATTTGGAAGACAGCTACCCCACCAACTATCTGGAAAAGATCCTTATTTGTGCCATTCCAAACCAAAAGGACCCACGAGAATGCTCAAAGTATAGAACAATCCCCTTAATGCCACACAGAAGTAAAATTTTGCTTAAAATCTGTAAGAAGATATGGGTGGAGTTCAATCTGTCAATCAGGCCACAGCTTGATGACTTCATTTAGAGGTACCACTGAGATAAATGGCTCGCTGGAGAAGGGCCACTATGTCTCTTTGCGTTCACCTTCCTATTGAAAGCAACGTGGAGACCTGAGAGAGTCTTGTGATGCTTCCATTGCCATTGGATTCACAAGGCTTTCACCCACCAGCCTGTGAACGTCCTGCATTCTGCATCATTGCATGTGGCTTCGTGAGTCTGAAGAGGGACATATGGACTAGTATCAGACTGATGGACTTGAGTTGGATAGGGTAATTCTTGATATACAGTTACTCCTTGATATAAAGCTCTTTCATACTCATAAAAAAATGTATGGTCTTGGTGATAGAAACACCATAGAGTACATGATAAAAAATTTGCAAGACCAATGACATTCATTGAAAATACATTTTTAAAAAGCAATATACATGATGACTGGACATGTGGACTTCACCAGATGAAATACATAAGAATCAAATCAACTAAATTTCAGAAAAAGAAAATCAAGAAACTGAATATTGTCAGTCAGAACGAGGTCGGAGCCAACTTTGACACAGACCATTAATTCCTCATATCTAGTTCAAGTTGAAGCTGGGAAAAAAACCAAAAAGCCATGAGAGTCAAAGTACAACCTTGAGTGTATCTCACCTTAATTTAGAGACTATCTCAAGAATCTGTTTGACACGTTAATACCAATGACCGAAGACCAGACAAGCTGTGATATGACCCCAAGAGGGTCATACATGAAGACAAAGCGCAAACCAATTTTAAAAAACAGAAAGTACCAAACTGGATATCAGAAGAGACTCTGAAACGTCCTCTTGAACTTAGAGTAGCTACCATGAATGGAAGAAAGGGTGCCGTAAAAGAGCTGAACAGATTGCAAAGGGCAGACCAAGAAGACGAAGTACGGTGTCCTGGTGAAATGTGCAAATACCTGGAATTAGAAAAACAAAAGAGAAGAAGTCACATGCCAATTCTCAAGCTGAAGGAACTGAAGAAAAAAATTTTGCCTCAAGCTCAATGTTAAAGGATTCTGTGGGGGGAATATCAAATGAGAGAGGAAGCATCAAGGGAAGACGGCAGTCACTGTATCACAAAGAATCGGTTGATGTTCAACCATTTCAGGACGAAACATCTGACTAAGAACTGATGTTATTAGAGAAAGAAATCCAAGCTGTCCCGGCACAAAAAAAATGGGGGGCGGGTCATCTCCAAAACTTCATGGACTACCACTTGAAATGATTCAACAAACCTAGGCACCATTGGAAGTGCTCATTCATCTATGTCACGAAAATTAGAAGACTTGACCAATTGGAAGGAAGAGATCCAAATTTATGCCCATTTAAAATCAAGGTTATCCTACAGCATGCAGAAATTATTGAACAATGCCATTAACATGGCACACAAGTAAAATATTGCTAAAAATAATTCAAAAGCAGTTGTAACGGCTATTTGTAATAGAACATGGCAACGTTGAGAAGAAGAGGAATTCCAGCCCCCTTCGTGCTGCTCCTGCTGAACCTGTGCATTAGACTAAGAGGCACTTGTGTGAAAAGAACATGGAGATGCTGAATGGTTAAAATCAGAAAATGGGTTCATCTGGGTTGTATCCTTTTTATCTTGTTTATTCAGTTTGAATTCTGAGGAGATAATCTTAGAAACTGGACTGTCTGAATAAGAACACGTGGTGTCAGGATTAGAGGAAGACTACATGCATGGTAGGCAGATGACACTCCTTAGTGAAAGTGAAGAAGATTTGAAGCACTTACTGATGAAGATCAAATGCTTCCATAAGGATTATACCGCAACATGAAGAACACAAAAGCCCTCCCAATAAGCCAATAAACAGCATCCTGGTAAACAAAGAAAAGATTGGAATTGCCAAGGAATTCATTTTGCTTGGATCCAAACTCATTGGATGTAGTCAAAAAATCAGATGACATCGCATTGGGCAAATCTGCCAAAAAAGGATCAAAAAGCCAAGCACCAAAAGGATCAAAAAGTCAAGCTGTCACTTTGAAGGCTAAGATGCCCCTGACCTAAGCCAAGGTATTTTCAATGGCCTCATATGCAGGCGAAGACTGGACAGTTAAAAGAGGAAGGCCAAGGAAGAAGTGATGCCTTTGAAATATGGTGTTGGTGAAGAATGTTGAGTACACTCATGGACTGCTAGAGAAAAATTTAAATCTGTCTTGGAAGACAAAACGCGCCTGGGCATGTTGAGACTCATCTGCTGTGCTTTGGACATGCTCTCAGAAAGGACCAGCCTCTGGAGAAGGAAAGTATGCTTGGTAGAGGGTCAATGAGGTGGGATGCCACAGGGTCTCCACAACAGACTGGAAATGTAAGAACCGTTGTGGGAGTGGAGCAGGACAGGGCAGTGCTTTGCTCTGGTGCACATACGGGGTCACTGGGAGTCAAAGTCAGTCAACAGCACCCAAAACAGGCACAGTCTTGTTTTCACAAGTTCCCTTCCATTCTTTTTCAGATCTACCTGTTCTTTTTGCATCTTGTCCTGATTTCATTCATTCATTCTTCTTTGACCTTCGGTTAAAATGTATTTTGAGTTGTTCAATAATCTCCAGTTTTCCCCTCCTATTATCAGTAGTTTGACTCCATTCCGGAGCATAAGGCAAGGCATGTGAGATTTGTATTTCTTGGTTTCTTTTTAAGAAATACTTCCTGCAGGTCCTTAGATGGTCTTTTAAAATTTTTATTTCTGATTAAGAAATATTTTCTGAAAATAATGCATTCCAATTGAAAGAGATCTTCCTTGTGAATTTATGTATCAAATCCTTCCTTTAAAAAAAATAGTGATAGCTCTTTTGAAGATATCCACTACTTAGAATTACACACACACACACACACATGCACACATGTCCATGAAACAATCCTCATTAGAGATGGAGCTTGGAGGTTTCTGTGACCTATCCCTCCATCCACAAGAGCTGACGACCCTCAGTTTTGTGCAAGACTAGAACTGTATCACTGCCGCTCTTCGATCCTCCACTCATCATTCTCATCTCAATCCCCTACACGGGACACACACGCATACACAGAGAGAAGCCAAGTTCCCAGGGGCTATGAACTGTTGACCTCTGATTGGTCTGAACAATGGACCTCTGTATATTTTCCAACAGGTCCAGGAGGCCAAGGTGACTGAGGTGAAAATCAACGAGGCCCGAGAACACTATCGACCAGCAGCTGCCCGGGCTTCTCTGCTCTACTTCATCATGAATGACCTCAGCAAAATCCACCCCATGTACCAGTTTTCTCTCAAGGTGACTTACACTTGGATTTCTCTTCCCCACTTTGTGACAGCATAGCACTTCATATGAGCAACCTAAGAAGAGCATGTTTGCTTGCTGCTGCTATCCCTAGTTGGCAGGAGATGCTGGGGAAACATTTCTGTGGGCTGGAAATGATAATATTCTTCACAGGTAAGATGGCTGTTACATACAGAAAGGGTTGTTTAAAGGACCAACCTCCTGTCTCCTCTCCCCCAGGCCTTCAGTATTGTCTTCAAGAAGGCTGTGGAAAGGGCTCCTCCCAGTGAGAATCTAAAGGCGCGGGTGACCAGTCTAATAGACAGCATCACCTTCTCCGTATGCCAGTACACCACCCGTGGACTCTTCGAGTGTGATAAGCTGACCTACCTAGCCCAGCTCACCTTTCAGGTAAAAGGGGACTGAAAAAGATTCCAGAAGCTAGGTCATGTAAAGAAATTTTTTTCTCCTAACATCACTGCTCATAAACATGTCCAGATGATCAGTATCTATACAGAGACAAAAAAAAGCAAATAAAATGTAGTGTTTGCACATAAGTTGCCCCTGCCCCTGCACACATGGCAGACATGACTAATAAATTGTTGTACTTTTTCTTGCTGAGCTTGAATGATACCTCAAAAGTCTCATCAATAGAGCCTCCAGCACCCACTGCCAATCAATCCAAGTGTGTCCTTATACCACGGTCCATTGATAAAGGGCAGCACACAAAGACAGTGTTCTCATTTGGTGAGTAGTGGCTGGGGTCTTAAAAGCTGTTAACAGCCTTGTAAGATGCAAACATTGGAGGAAAGACAAACGATGAAAATCAAAAGACACACAATAGCAATTAGTGTAGTGGATTCATGAGCCATGCAAATGATCTTCACAACCCAGAGACCAAAAGAACTAGGTGGTGGTTGACTAGGACCCCATTAGCCGGTCCTCGATAGAGTGAGAGAAAGAAGTGGAATGGAATGTAAAATCACAAAAGAGACCAGGACTACTGGAGCCATAGAGACTGATGGGATCCTCACAGGACTATGGGCCTTACCCTTCAGCCCTGGAACTGAACTCATCCCCACATTAGAATAATCAACCATTTAAGATCAAAAGGGTAGCACTTATCCAAGAGTGAAGTTCAGATGGTTAGAAAAGAAGGAGAAATAGAAACAAAAAACACAGGAAGGAAGTGGGGTAAGTGGCGGTGCGATGGGAGGATTACAAACCTTGAATTGTATCAGAATGTGTATGAGTTGTTGAATGGAAAACGTTATTCTACTCTGTAAATCTTTACCTAGCTCGCAATAAAAAGGGGTTTGTTTTTTTAATTCTGGTTCTAAAGATGAAACCAGGAGGCCATCCCAACACTGAGATCTTTTAGAAATTCTGTAAGAATGTTACTAGAGTGCCTGCCATTCTTTATTTACCTGTAGGGTTACAAGTTTCCTGTCTCGATCTTTCCCTGGGATAAAAAATGGCACAGGTGTTTCTACAGACAGAGAAGCAGCCTTGACCTTAATACATCTGTTAACAGCTCTGGCTCTCAAGGATTTGAGACCATTGGGAACTTCCAATGTTGGTTTAGTTTTAGTAAGAAACACACTATATCACTTTAAGGCCCTTTTCAATGCTGAAAATCAGTAATTTGGGATGATCTCTATTCTGACTCCATATGCTTGAGTGGTCAGAAGCCTTGCTCATGGGTGAGTATACTTGTGGCTCACTACCCTTCTGTCCTCCGTGTCCCCATGCAAGCCCAAGTGGCAGCATGGCCTTTGCAAAAAGAACTTGAGCCCTTCTTGTCCTTAGACACCAAGTATCTTTCACCTCCATCCACCTTTCCTCACAACTATTCGAACTTCCTTTTACTTATCTGTTTTCTCCTTTGGAATTTTTCTTCAAATTTACAACACTATTTCCCCTTAAAGAGCATTACCATTGGTAACTTCACTACAGAGAACACTTAAAACTTGAAGAATGTTACCTGTCAATGGAGACCCTTGACTCAAATCATGTGCCACATGCTTTGCCTTACGACATACCACTTGAAGATCAATTGCTGCCAAGCCCATTCTGGTGTCAGACAGAACTGCGTTCCATTGAGTTTTCAACAGTAGATGAACCAAGTCTCCAATGTTGGTTGACAATAGTGTACTTCAACTGTCTCACTAATTACCTTTCCCAGATGAAGGCTGCCGTGTTCATCTCCTCCTCTTCCCAGAAAGCCGTCCTTCCCTATCGAAGAGTTCCCATTTCTCAGTTTCTGCAAGATGCAATTCAAAATTACTTGCATAAAGTCAGGTCAGCTTCTCTATCTATAGAAATGCCTGTGCTGTTTCTAATCCCTTGGGTCAGTAGTCACTGTCCTATTCAGGAAGTCCTTTAGCTTAACTGATTTGAAGCTGTTCTCCTATTTTCGATATATTCAAATGTTGGTTTGAAACTCAAGTCATGTAACTTGTGTGTACCATTGCTTCATCATAGAATGTACAAATTATGCCTTAAAAGTATGTACTCCACTACAACAGCGTGGAAAGATAAGAATAAAGGAGGACTCACACTTTCTATTTTCAAGCATACTATACAGCTAACCATAGGAACTCTGGTGGCATAGTGATCATGCAATGGACTGCTAACCCCAAGGTTGAGACCATCAACTGCTCTGCAGGAGAAAGGCAACAAAGAGTTAACAGTCTCTGAAGTGCCCAGGGGAAGTTCTGCCCTGTCCTGTAGGATTGCCATGAGTCAGCATCGACGGCAGTGAGTTTGGGCTTTGCACTATGCAGCTCACCTGCTGAGCTGGAAACATTGAGCTGCTAACCACAAGGCACGTGGTTCGAAGTCACTGGTCGCTCTTCAGCGTCTGCTCCCAGAAAGATGCAAGGTTTCAGGAACACAACAGGGCGGTTCTACTCTGCCCCATTGGGTCAATAGGAGTCCAAATCGACTTGGGGGCAGTGGGGTTTGGTATACAACTACCCAGCACTCATCTGTCAAGTTTTTCCTACTGTGGTGGTTTACATGTTGCCATGATGCAGAAAGCTATGCCACTGGTACTTCAAATACCAACAGGGTCACGCGCAGTGGACAGGTTTAGCAGAACTCCCAGAGAGACTAGAAAAACGAAACAGGTGGGCCCCTTCTGAAAAGCTGGCCAGCGTGCACCTTATGAACAGCAGCAGAGCACTGTCTGAGATCGTACCGAAGATGAGCCCCTCAGGTTGGAGGCCTTCAAACTAGCACTGTGGAAGGGCTGCCTCCTCCAAGTCCAATCAAGCTAATGACATGGATGGAGCACAGCTTGCACGATTTTCACGAGCTACTAGAACATGACTCAAAATGGGAGAGAGATAAAGGAAGAAGAAACCACTGTAAACTTCCTGTGGCAGTTAGACGTCATGTCAGCTTGCACTTCTCTGGGAGTGGAGTCCATCCCAGTCACAGCCTGGGAGGGGTAGCCCTTTCTGAGAGCCTGAGGACCTGCTTGCTTTCTTTGCCCCTTCATCTTCTGGCTTGCAGGGACCCTGGTCTTTTCTCCAGGGTGGTCCCCTGTTGGCCACCCAACCCTGAGGATTGTGTACCCTGCCAGGTTTCCCCTGACCTTGGATCCAAACATCTCTCCACCCGCACACCTATGGTCTTTCTGCGCCATCGGCCTGCAGATACATGAGTCCAAAAAGTGCCCCGCTAGCATCGGACCCAGGGGACTTACGTTGGACGGGTGGGGTGCCTTCGCATGTAAGATTTCTTCTTGATGTAAGGCTCTTTCTTATTTAGACATGCACATTACCGGTGTTGTTTCTTTAGACAGCCCAGCCCTTCCACACGTCCATGAATAATTGGAAGGTGGAATGTATGAAGTATCAGCCTAGGAAAAATAGAAGCTGTCAAAATTTAAATGGGATGCTTAAAGATTCAACATTCTAGATATTGGTAAGTTGAAATGGATAGGTTTGGGCCACTTTGAGCCAGACAATCATGTGGTTTGTCGTGGCAGGAATGATACATTGAAGAGGAATGGTGTCCCATGCATCTTGAAAAAGAACATTTCAAACTCTTCATTGAAGCGCAATACTATTTGTGATAGAATAATAGCCACATGCCTACAAGGAAAGCCAATGAGTACAATTGGTATTTAAATGTATGCACCAATGACTAACCTCAAAAATGAAAAAAATTGAAGGAATTTACAAACTTCTGAAGTTGTCAGACTTAAGAACTAAATGTGTTGATAATGACTGATGATGAGAATGTGAAAGCTGGAAACAACGTGAACAGATGGGGGTTGGAAAATGTGGCCTGCCGATGGAAACACAGCTGGAGATCACGAGAGAATTCCGCAGGGCCAGCAACTTATTCATTGCAACTGCAGCAGCATAAAGGCACTGAGTAGACCCGTGGACCTTGTCAAATGGAATATACATGAATCAAATGGACTATATCTGGGAAAGAAATGATGGAGACGCTCAGTATCAGTAGCCAGACCAAGGCCAGAGGTCAACTGGGAAACACACCGTCATCATCATCATCATCACATTGAGAAGACAAAGTAAAGCATCCTGATGAAATGTGTAAAGACTGAGACTAAGAAAACCGAAAGAGGAGAACATACTAAGTAAATCTCAAGTTTGAAGAACTGAAGAAAAAATGTCATCCTAGAGTGGCAATATTGAGGTATGTTATGGACAAAATATTGAATAATGCTGGAAGCACCAAAAGAAGATGGAAAAAAATGCAAAGTCACTGTACCAAAAAGAATTGATTGACATTCAATAATTCCAATATATAGCACATGCTCAAGAGTCGACTAAGCAGAGAAGTCCAAACTTCACTGAAGGCCTTAACCAAAAAAGAAAAGAAAAGAAAAAGCTCCAGGTAGTCTAGAAGAATCTCGATCAAAATGAGGAAACTACAGAATCGCATTTCAATTTCTCTTGGACTCCAGTCTGCCTAGGAACATGCAGACTGGATAATTCCTTAAACTTTCACCCAGAGTTTATCTTTCAACCTTCTACCAAAAATATCCCATGACGCCTTTTATAAACAAACAACAGTTTAGCGTGATGGTTTTGGTTTAGTCAGATGTGTCTGCTTGGACTATTACGGTCTTTTAAGAACTAGTTCTATGGGATCAAATTGACAACAGCAATTTGAAGGTTAGAGAAGCACCTTCGAGGGCCGGGACTTGGTAAAGAAATTACTCAGCAGACGGGGATGAGAAAGGTTGCACAATGTGAAGAATGTAAATCAATGTCACTAGACAGTACGTGGGGTGGGGGGTGGGGAGTCTATACTTCATATGACATGTCAGGCACAAAAGAACAAACATTGTATGTTCCTACCTATAGCTAGAACAAATACCAAGACACCAAGCATTGATGTAGAAGGAGATAGGAGTTAGTAGTGAGGGGTATTTTTTTAAATCATTTTACTGAGGCCCCTTACAGCTCTCATAACATTCCATGCATCAATTGTATAAAATATATTTGTGCATATGTTACCATCATGTTTCTAAACATTTACTTTCTGAGACCTTCATATCAGCTCTTCTTTTTTTCAACCCCCCACCCCAGCCTCGTGACTCCTTGATAAATTATAACCTCCCCCCACCTCCCCCTTCCCCTCCTGGTATCATTACTCCCGTTTCTGATCCTGGGGGGGTTAATCTGAGCTGGATTCAGTGTGTCATGAACTCTTATCTGTACCAGTGTACATGCTCCAGTGTAGCTAGACCTGAAAGGCAGGACTGGGGTCATGATAATGGGGGGTGAGGAAGCCTCAAAGAACCAGAGGAATATTGTGTGTTTCATCGGTGCTATACTGCACCCTAACCCTTCTGTGAGGGGATGTCCTATTTTCTACAGATGGGTTTGGGGGGTCTCTGCTGCAAGCCCCCTCATTCTCAACAATATATTTTTCTTGTTGTTTTGGGCCTTCTGGTGCCTGTTACCTGATTCCGTTGATACCTCATGATCACACAGGCTGGTGTGCTTCTTCCATGTGGGCTTGTTGCTTCTCTGCTAGATGGCC
>NW_022105908.1:4035339-4037439 GCF_000313985.2 Echinops telfairi | reverse complement strand
GTTTATTCTCCAGGGCAGTTATGATAGATAGATAGATAGATAGATAGATAGATAGATAGATAGATAGATAGATAGATAGATAGAGTAAATCCTTGCTAAACAAGATTTGTGGTTATTCACTGTGTGGCTGGCTGTCACCTGGTGATTAGGGTGAGAACAGACGCACAGAAATGATTGGCATGTGTGTACACTCTCTTTTATATGATCCGCTTTTAATAATCCAAATGGTTGGGCGAAGCAGCCATAATTACAGTGAGTGACAACCTCTATCTCCAGGACTGTCACAAGCTAAAGAAACACGGTGTCCTTCCGTATCGCAGGTCCTCCTAATGAATCAAGAGATCAGTGCCGCAGAGTTGGATTTTCTGCTTCGATCCCCAGCACAAACAGGGGTCACGAGTCCTGTGGAGTTCCTCTCTGATCAGGCCTGGGACGGCATCAAGGTTAGTATGCGCGTGCACGCACACAGGCACACACACTAGATTCCATTAAGACAATTCGAAGCCAAGACAACCCAGTGTCCTATGTGAGAACTGTGTTCCATAGGATTTTCAATGGTTGGGTTTTCAGAAGTAGACAGCCAGGCCTTTCTCCCTAGATAAACTTGATACTTCTAGATAAACTTGAACCTCTAGTCTCTTAGCAAGCAGTTAGCAACCTCTAGTTAACAAGCAGCTGGCAGCACTTGTACCACTCAGGTAACCCTCCAGGTTAGTAGTGACCTCTTCTTAAAAGCCGCTTTGTCATTTCTCAGAGATTTGCCTGAACACTTGTCCACAGGAAGTTAGCAGAGCTCTCTGTGGGTGCAAACATGGAGCTCAGGGTTAAGAGTTAGTATGCACACCTTTAGCTACACCGTCATAGCAGAGCTCACCCTTACCTTGCCTGCAGGGTAGAAAAAGGCAAAGTGTTGAGTTGGTGTGGAAGACTGCCCAGTACTAGGGCACCGTGTGTTCCTACCAGTTACTCTGACTGAGGTGCTGCAGCTCAGATGTGTGCTTGCCTGTGAGGCCTGTGTCAGTAGAGAGATTTGGCCACTTCATGACAAGGACCTCGCTCCACGCTGGGTCTAGGCATCTCCATGGGAACCCCAGCTCAGATGTGACGTAGGAGCATTCCCGCCTTTACACGCCAAGGTTAGAGATGTTGTTCACTGCTATTTAGTTGCCTCCTACTCTTGGCAGTGTTGTGGACAGTACTTCACAATGTGTCTGCTCACGAGCCATCTCCTTGAGTGCTGGTCTGTTGGAGTCCATTGTTGCAGCCCATGTGCAGCTGAGTGTCTTCTCGCCTGGGGGCTCACCTCCAAGCCTTCTGTCAGACTCAATGGAGAGAGAACTCACTGCTATCACGTTCACTCTGACTCATCAGACAGGGCAGAACTGCTCCCCTGGGTTTCCAAGACTGTAACTCCTTATGCAAGTCTAAAGCCTCGCCTTTGTTCCACAGAGGGGCTGGTGGTTTGTGATCCATAGAGTTTTCATTGGCCAATTTGGGAAGTAGATGACTAGGCCGTTTTTCCCTAGTTTGAAAACACCACTGAAACCTGCCTGCTATGTGACCGTGCTAGCACCTGAAGGACCAGTGGCGTTGTTTTCCAGCGTCATAGAAACATACAGCCACCCCAGTATTACGAATTGATAGATGGATGGTGGCTAATAATAACTCACATTTATTGAGCACCCGGGAAATGCTAGCTATTTTACACACATTAACTTATTCTCCTATCTACTTTGGCAGTAGGTATTAATCATTCCCACTTAACATGGACGGGAACTGAGATTGCACAGCTTATAAGGAACAAATCCAGGACACAAGTGTTAGCAGAAAAGCTCATTGTTGCCCCTTTTGTGCAGCTTAGTGTAGTGGGGGTTTTGTGAGCCTTGGAAAGACCATAACCTCAAAGCTCCTTTTCGTAGAGGCTGTGTTCAGACTTCTAAGGCCTGCTAGGATGCTGGCATCCCAGAGGAGTCCAGCCCATGTTGACTACTGAGCACCAGCTTCAGAAAGTCCAAATTACTCTTCAAGTGTGTCTCTAGCCACTACAATCTGGGCGGCTCTCAGTGCATGCCTGAGTGAGTGCTGATGGAATGCTGGGGG
>NW_022105908.1:4033746-4035050 GCF_000313985.2 Echinops telfairi | reverse complement strand
GTGAAGCATGTTGCTATTATGGTCAGGTGCCATCAAGGGCATTTCAACTCACAGCGACCCTTTGTGCAGCAGAACAAAACACTGCCTGGTTCTGCACCACCTTCAAAATTACTGTGATATTTGGACTCGTTGTTGTAGCCACTGTGTCAATCCATTTCCTCGATGGGCTTCCTTTTTCTCCGCTGCCCTTGTACTTTACCAAGCCTGGTGTCCATTTCCGGGGACTGGTCTCTCCTGAGAACATGTCTAAAATACATGGGGAAAAGTCTCACCATTCTTGCTTCTAGGGGGCATTCTGGTTATACATCTTCCAAGACAGATAAGTAAAGAATAGCATATGCATTAAGATGTCCCCTGTTGGTTTTCATCAATATTTGTAACATTGTATAGGTGTATAAGCATATAAGGAAATATGTGCCTAAAGTAGTGTTGCTGTTAGCTTCTAATGAGTTGCTCAGCACCGTGTATTCAAGAGGGCAAAACATTGCCTGGCCCTACCCCATCTCCATGATCAGTAGTGTGCTCAAGTCCCCTGTGGGGGCCCCTGGGCATTTGGAGAGCCTTCCAACCTAGGGGGCTCAGCTGTCAGCATGGTATCAGGCAACAGTCTATTGTGATCCCTGGGTTTTAATTGACTACTGTCCAGGGGTTGATCCCAGGCCTTTCTCCCAAGTCCACTGAAACCATGGGTGGTCTTGGTGGTGGCCCAGAACAAACTGACAGGCACGGGTTGTGGATGTGTCAATTGTTCAGTAGCTCAAAGCTGACTGGGTTTGTAGTTAAAACTGTGCACTGTCCACCCATGAGTCTGTAGATAGCTGCTGTAGTGGACATAGGCCGTGCCTGATGGAATTTGTCCAGAGAACGAAAAGCTTCTAGAGACTCTGAGTTGCCCAAATGAGACCCTGTCTTTCTGTGTGTTTTCCTGCAAAGCCATCTGCTGCAAAAATTCATATTTCATAAGCAACAGATGATTCACAAATGCCCTTTAAGGCTTTGATTTTGCACAGTTCAACTCCAAGGCTATTGTGCAGCTCAGCCTCATTCCTCTTCTCACAAAATAAGTTGTTTGCTTTGCTTTGCTTTGTCTTCTGGGCTAAGCACATCTGGCTGTTCAAAGGCTTTTGCAATTGGGTGAAGCTTTATCTCTCTCTCTCTCTCTCTCTCTCTCTCTCTGAATTGTGGAGCACAGAGGACAGACCCATTGAACTCAAGTACAGAACAGGATGTAGCAGGTGAAACAATTCCATGTGCAGTGCCTATTGCTGAAGTCCATGCTGAATGCCCTTTTTAAGCGTTCCCTT
>NW_022105908.1:4032245-4033646 GCF_000313985.2 Echinops telfairi | reverse complement strand
CCCAAATGAGACCCTGTCTTTCTGTGTGTTTTCCTGCAAAGCCATCTGCTGCAAAAATTCATATTTCATAAGCAACAGATGATTCACAAATGCCCTTTAAGGCTTTGATTTTGCACAGTTCAACTCCAAGGCTATTGTGCAGCTCAGCCTCATTCCTCTTCTCACAAAATAAGTTGTTTGCTTTGCTTTGCTTTGTCTTCTGGGCTAAGCACATCTGGCTGTTCAAAGGCTTTTGCAATTGGGTGAAGCTTTATCTCTCTCTCTCTCTCTCTCTCTCTCTCTCTGAATTGTGGAGCACAGAGGACAGACCCATTGAACTCAAGTACAGAACAGGATGTAGCAGGTGAAACAATTCCATGTGCAGTGCCTATTGCTGAAGTCCATGCTGAATGCCCTTTTTAAGCGTTCCCTTTGAGTTTAGTGTAAGGAAATAAAATAAGTATAATTGAATAGGACCTGATAAAAACACATTTTTTAAAAAAGTATCCTGCCTAATGAGGAAGGTGGATTTTCTTGTTTCCTCAAGAGAACCAATACACGAGTAATGCATGAAGTCTTGTTGATGAAATGCTGCTTTTCTTAGCTCCCTTTGTAAGGCCTCTTTCAGTCTTTTCAAACTCTGAACCTGAAGGTAATGGACATCGTCTGTTCCTCATGCAAGAACCTCATCTGTGGTGTGTGCCTCCGTCATTCTGTAAGCAGGGCCTGACTGCCACTCTGGATGCCAGTTTAGCACAGGGGTATTTTGCCTGCACAGTCCAATGAAATTAGGTTAATTTGTCATTTCCTTTTAGCTTATTAGAAAGCTAGAAATCCCTTTCCCTCGTTCGGAATATTGAGTGCTGTCATGTTGTTCCATCAGAGCTGTGTTTCGGGTTTGGACAGCTGAGACCACTGATCGCAGTTTGATGGTGAAGCCAGAGGGGTCAATGGAGCTGCAGAAGGGTTCAGGATGGTGCAAGCTGGGAAGGGGCTGGAGTGCTGCCTCGAAGATGGGCGCTCGCTCCTCAGGACAGAGCGAAATACTTCCAGCAGCTGCAGCCTTTCTCAGCCTGTCCACATCCTGCCTGCTGGCTGCCCACATGTCTAACTTCATTCATAGAGCACTTTCTACGTGCCAGGCAACCTAAGGCATATAAAGACGCCTAAGGAATTTCCTGGCCAGGGAACTCACAATCTTAGGGAAATAACAGGCAACGAAGCCAGCAATTGTAATTCAGTAGGTATTTGAGTCCCCAGGAAGGACATGGAAAGGCTTTAAAGCTTTTAATCTACATTAATCCATAGACTGAGAAGTACAGGCAGAGATTATTTGGCCTCATTCTATAAATCAAAAACACCCAAATCCCACAAACGTCTGAAAACAGACTCCAAGTTCAATGGCTCAAAAGTTGTGGCCAA
>NW_022105908.1:4029780-4031472 GCF_000313985.2 Echinops telfairi | reverse complement strand
AAAAAAAAAGACACTAAAACAAAAAATAAAACTCACTGCCATTGAGTCATTTCTGACTCACAGTGACCCTGTAGGACAAACTTGAACTGCCCCTATGGGTTTAAGAAAGTATAGTTCTTTAGGGGAGTAGAAAGGCTCATCTTTCCCCCACCAAGTGGCTGGTGGTTTCAAACTGCTGACCTTGTGGGTAGCAGCCCAGTGAGTAACCACTACACTGCCAGGGCTCTTCCAAGAGTTGAGAACAGAAGTCCTATGTCCTCAAACCTCCTCTATCATCATGCATATACCCCCTGCCACTTTTCAGTGTGAGAGAGGCTATGTTCCTGTCTCTAAGTGGTCACAGGGAGGGTGGGGAGCCATTGAGCCATGTGAAAGGACGTGTAAAGCCAGCTCACTTGTTCAGCAGCAAGGAGAAGAATATAGACAAGCCCAGGTCAAGGGTACAGATGTTTCTGCGGCATTACTCTCCCTTGTTTCTGGTTGATGAAAATCCAGCTACATGCTAACCAGAAAGTTTAATTCTAACAAGAAATTCCAAAGAAGAAAAGCCTGAGGAACTACTTCTGAAAGACCCGTGGTGCCCAGTTCTACCCTGACGCACATGGGATCACCAGGCGTTGGAGTGACTCCACGCTCGGACAGCGGAGGGGAGGATGAGGGAATGTGCTTATGTGTACAGTTTGGAAGGCGGCACTAAATGTAGAGATTGGATTACCAAGTTAGGCATTTGGGCTTCATCCTTTAGAAGCAAGCATCTCAAGTCAGTGTTACAGTTAGTGTTAACCAAAGTCTTTGATTGCACACACAGTTTGAGAGAAAAGTGTTGATGGCAAGGTGAGATGGAGCTGAGAGGGAGGAATCCAATCTCTATGACCAGACTAATAAGAGCACCCCTCCCATTCCTGATGTTCATGTAATATCCTCCCGAAAAATGCTGCTCAGTCTCCAGTGTTTATCCTACCCCAAACCTTGTATTTCCTAAAACCTGGTGTTATCTGGGCAATTCACTAAGAGTGAGTTGACCGATGTGCTTTCTCTTCTGTGAGTTACCCAAACGTAACACCAAGGTTCCAGACAAGAGTACAAGTGAGGCATATAATCCCATTCTGCTTTTGTAGCCCCAACACAAAGCAAAACACAGCTTTCTGGGGAAATTGCTTCTCATAGCCGGATTCTCGGAAATTTCTCAGGCCCTTTCATCAATGGAAGAATTCTACAATTTGGATCGGGACATTGAGGGATCTGCCAAGAGCTGGAAAAAGTTTGTCGAGTCGGAATGTCCCGAGAAGGAGAAGTTCCCACAGGAGTGGAAGAACAAGACAGCCTTGCAGCGCCTGTGCATGATGAGGGCCATGCGGCCGGACCGGATGACCTATGCCATGCGGTAGGGAATGGGGGTGCTGACGGGTGGGGGCGAGACTTAGGAGGGGCACTGGGGAGATGGGATCCTCTCAGCATTACCAGACTTAAGGGCTGAGCTCCAGCGTCATGTAGGCATCGTAGTGGGACCCACTGTAGCAGCATGAAAAATCCCAGGAGGACTATTACCCTGTGTGTGCCACGTGTTTTATATATCATGTAAGTGGACAGGTTAGAAAGACTTTGTCTGGGTCACTAGGACTGCTGGAGCAAAAGTCTCACAAGTAGCTGACTTGACAAACCAGGAATGTCTCTTCTCCTCGTCCCAGAGAC
>NW_022105908.1:4017647-4029158 GCF_000313985.2 Echinops telfairi | reverse complement strand
GGGGGGGGGGGGGCAGTTTGTGCTGAAAGGACACACTCTGCTCTCAGCTGTTGTCTTTTTTCTTTGATGACACTGAGGTCCCTATGATCTTTGATCACATGTTTAATCTCTTTTTTATCCCAAAACATATCGACTCAAAATATAACCTAATCATGTAGATTAGTATCATGCTTCATTCACATAACTACTTCTAAACCTGCCTTCATTCACATAACTACCTCTAAACCTTCATTCACATAACTACCTCTAAACCACAGAAGTTAGGATTCACAACAATCAGGATCACAAAACATCAGATTACAAAATTAAGGATAATTACATAATACTGAGAATCATGTTTTCCCCTAGTGGACTCATATTTTTAGGGTGCATAATTCAATCCATAACAGAGGGGTTAGGATTTCAACAAATATACTGGAGAGGGGCACAATTCAATTTCTAACATGATTTAATTGATATGAGTATTGAAATCAAGTACTAGCAACATCGAATGTGTTAGGGGATGACGGGATTCAGGAAACAGGGCAAAGCCTCACTTTCCAGCCCAAAGGGAAAAGGGAAAGAAATATGAATATGGCTGTAGCCTCACTTTAGATGGATGGCAGAAAAATGAGAAGGATTTTGACTGTTGGCTTCTATCTTCTCTGACAAGTTGGAAGCAGGTTGATCAGTTGGGTTTATGTGAAACAGTAAGTAGAAGAGGTGAAGATCTGAGGAGAGTGGAAAGGTTTTAAATAGAATCTGTGAAAAAGTGGAAGGCTGACTAGGGAAATCCAAAGCATTGCAAGTAGCATTGAGCGCCAACGTTGTAAAGAGTTGGCATTTGTAGGAGCACCACTCTTCTCTGTTGGATGCTATTTTCCAGCAGCATCCAGCATCCCAGATGTATATTCAGAACTGAGTTTATCCAGAGCTTGAGTAATCCCAAGTGGGTGTACTGAAGGAAGCATTGGGCAGTGGAAGTGGGCTATTGGCAGGAAAATTATTAGAAGTCATGTTGTTATTATAGCAAGTCAACTCCAATTAATGGAAACCTCATTAAAAAAGACCAGTGTGTCCCCTGGTCTTGCACCATATTCATGATCACGCTCCTATTTAGACCCATTGCTGCAGTCACGGTGTGTTTTGAATGCTTTCGAGCCTCCCAGGCTCATCTTCTAGTGCTAGCTCCGTGTTACTCTCACCTTACATCTCAGCATCCATTCTGGCAGCTCTGTGTCATTGTGCAAGATATTTCACTCTTTACTGGTGTTAACAATGTAAAATGTCTGATAGTGAAACAGACAGTAAGTGGGGAGTAGGCGTGTGGGAGAATAAGCCCAGTTGAGAAGGCTACAGAGAAAATGGTGTCCTGGAAAGAGTGGCTATTTCAATGAAGCCCAAGAGTTGCTTCAGATGTTCAGTGAAGTGTTTGCCGCTGTTTAGCATGTTGAGTTTTGTTTAGCATACAATGACACACCTTGGACACGAACATTGGTAAATGGAATGAGCTGAGAGGAAATACAGAGAATGAGGGACCAAGAGCGAATACCCTTAGATTACTGGGGAGCCTTAGATATTAGGCAGCGATAGAGGATAGCCAGGATATGAAGCACAGTGAATTCAGCTGTCTGAGTTCTGAAAGTCTCGTGATCAGCAAAGGACGATGTGACGGACCACCAGGCAGCACAGAGAGGGTGGGAGATGGTTTTGATGGATGAGTGTACCTGTTGACTTCATCAATAAGTAATGACTTTCAGCGTGGTCTAGATCAGCGGTTCTCAACCTGTGGGTCGCAACCCCTTTGGGAGTCGAATGACCCTTTCACAGGGGTCGCCTAAGACCATCAGAAAACACATAAATATTTCACCATGGATAATTACATATTGTTTTGTGATTAATCACTATACTTTAATTATGTTTAATTATGTTCAATTTGTAATAATGAAAATACATCCTGCATATCAGATATTTACATTACGATTCATAGCAGTAGCAAAATGACAGTTATGAAGTAGCAACGAAAATAATTTTATGGTTGGGAGTCACCACAACATGAGGAACTGTATGAAAGGGTCACGGCATAAGGAAGGTTAAGAACCACTGGTCTAGATTATATATCCTGTAACCTTGAGCAAGTCTTTTAATTTCTATGTCACGGTTGTTGTTAGATGTTATCAAGTGAGCTCCAGTTCATGGTGACCTTATGTGTAACAGCATGAAGCATTTCCCAGTCCCGTGATACCTTCATGATTGTAGATATACTGAAGTCCACTGTTTCAGCTTTTGGGTCAATCCACCATCTCATTGACCGTTTCCATTGATTTGGGGGATCCTCTGATTTACCAAGCATGGTGTCATTTTATAATGTTTGATCTCTTTTAATAATGCATCCAAAGTAAGGAGGTCAAAGTATTGCCATCTTCGATTCTAAGAAAGAGTCTGGCTGTATTTCTTCGAAGGTCAATTTGGTTATTACTTGTACAGTCCACATATTCCGTTCCCTCCATCAGCACCACAGTTCACATGCACTGATTCTTCTCTTGGCTTCCTTTTTCCTAGTCTAGCTTTCTCATTCCTATGAAGCCACTGAAAGACCATGGCTTAGGTCAGATGCACCGTAGTCATCAAAGTGACATCTCTGCTTATTGAAATTTTAAAGAAGTCTTTTGCAGCAGATGTGCCCAGCACAATACTTTGCTTGCTTGACAGTTTCTTCCCTGGATGTTGATGATTATGGACCTATATTTTTCAAGGTTTTTTTGTTTTGGCTTTTTTAACTGGTGTGCATGTAAATATACATTCACGAATGTCTTTTTTTCCTGGCAGGGATTTTGTTGAGGAGAAACTAGGAAGCAAATACGTGGCAGGACGTGCTCTTGACTTTGCAACCTCATTTGAAGAATCGGGACCGGCCACTCCCATGTTTTTTATCTTGTCTCCAGGGGTGGATCCACTGAAGGATGTGGAAAATAAAGGTGAGAAATGGTGTCAAAGTGATGCCAGCCCCATGCCCTTTCACCTTCAGTCTTTGAGTGTGCCAGATTCTTTTCCTGATTCGAGGCTAACTCACCCAAATCCTTGGCATTTGCTAACCACACAGAGGTCAGGCCATTATTGAGGCAACGCGAGAGGGTCAGATGCCAGAGAGAGAAAGAATGAGTTTGGGCTGTAAGCAGAATCCACAGCAGCCGTTCCATGAGGAGGCCTCATCCCCTCACATCCACCCTCTTCACTGTAGCCAGGACAGTCTTTCTGATCTTTGCAAACTCTTGCATCTTTTCATTGTGTGCCTCAGAAGAAAAGCCAGCTCCTTCACATAGGGCTCAAACCACTGCATCCTCCAGCTTCTGTTTCTCCAGCCTCGTCACCTGTATTCTTATCTTGTTGCTGCTGTGAGAAATCACCACAACCTGAGTGACTTGAAAGGATGCACTTATTATCATAGACTTTTGGAAGTGAGACGTCCTAAGTGAGTCTAACAGGACTCAAAGCATTCTTGCTGGAGGCCCTAAGGGAGAACCCACTTCCTTGCTTTTTCCAGCCTTGGTTTATGGAACTTCCTCCATATTCAATAAAATCCACATAGCACCTTCAAAGTTCTCTCTCTCTCTCTCTCACTCATTTCTATCTAAAATAAAGTACATGCATATTTACATTCATGCAATACACATACAAACATACATGTTCTCCAACTAAAACATTCACTACAAGTGAGACAGAAGAATATCTCATAAAAATCCCTGTGTCTGTTATTGGAGTTCCAGAGAGAGGGAGCATAGAAAACATAAAGGAAGAAATTATCGAGGAAAATTTTCAGTGTAAAAAAAGATATAACTCTTTCACCTGTAATGACATGCCCGGCGCTAAACAAATGAATGGAAAGGATGCAGCTCATGGAATTTCATAACACAAGGTAAAGATAAGATGTCAAGTTTCAAGGAAAGAGAAATAGGTCACCAATAATCAAACAAGCAAGAATGGTATCCTACTGGCGTATGACCTCTCATGAACAAATCTGGCTCAAATTGAAGCGCTTTAAGCTACCCAAGGATTCAGAAATATTACTTCGCATGATTCTTTCTGAAGCTTTCTGACAGTAAAACAAGTGCAGGAAATTGGAAGTCGTACGTAGATATACAGGATACTGGAACTAATCCAGAGTAAAATACGTCCCAGAAGAGTAGCTTCCTAGAAAACTAACCTGCTTCAAATGCAGAGTTGGCTTACATGATATATCGGAAGAAGTAGGAAGTATCAATGTTGAAGCTGCCAAGGAAATTCAAGGGTCAGCTGGACCAGATGAAGAGTATCCACCAGAGAGTATTATGTCATGCTAACAATGCAAACAGGCATAAAAAGACCATAGACATATGTGTCAATGGAATTGAACTGAGAATCCAAAAATAAACTCATTCACCTATGGACAGTTGGTTTTGACAAGCGGTCCAAGATCATTCAATGGTGAAGACAAGTTTTTTTTTACCAAATAAGTCTGGATCCACTGGACATCCACATGCAAAAGAATAAAGTTGGTTGATCCTTTTTCTTAAATCGTAGACTAAAATTAACTCAAAGTGGACCTAAGTGTAACAACTGAAACAATAAAACTCTTAGATGAAGATTCTAGGAGTAAATCTGAGGTTAGAAAATAGTTGCTTAGACACAAACTGTAGCACAGTGATCGAAGAAAATAACAGATAATTGGACTTGAGCAAAAATTTAAAACTTTTCCTTTAAAGGACACCATCAAAAAAGTGAAAAGCTTAAAAACCCTACAGAATGGGAGAAACCATTTTACAAATCATGTATCCAACAAGGAACTTGCAGCAAGCATTTATGAAGAATTCCTACAACTCAACAATAAAAAGAGAACTGGCCCTATTAATAAACAGGCCAGGGATCTAATAGACCCATCTCCAAAGGTGTACAAATGGCCAGAAGTGCATGAAAAAAGGAACTGGGGTACCATAGTGAAAAAGAAACACTACTCAAAGAAGTGGCATTCCTGAAGAAGTCATAACATAGGCACAGGAATCACATTTACCATTCTAATTCAGGCATTTGGGGGTGGGGGCTGGCACCAAATATAGCCCAGTTGCTTCACCATCTGTCTCTAGCATCGGGAGCAACTGGATGTGACAGCATGGGTTTCTTCTGGCCTTGCAATGTGGCGGAGGGCATAGCTGGTGTCACGGAAAGGTGATGTATCTGTCTCTGGTCACTTGGGCATGGGTGTAGGAAGCATTCTCACTAGTCCCTGAGTAGATATTTGATATACATATTGATAGTTGCCACGTAGATGGGGTGAGGATGCCTGTTGATCACAGGGTGGATAGTATGGTAACCTGCACCAAAGGTCCCAAGTAGGCAGAGCTGTGCAAGCGTGGTCAGAGCAGGCATACATCTATAATTCCAGGGGGCTGGGAGTGAGGTATGAGGCAAGGGGTACAGGCCAGCCTTCACATGCCTGGTAAGAGAATATGCCCCTGTCCAGTTGAATGTGACATTGGAGAAGGTGTATTACTATTCCTCTGACCCCAGCACAGGTTATTGGAGCATGGGCCTCTGACCCTGGTGGCTGACACCATAGGCTGACACCTATGCCTTTGGGCCTTATCTCCCAGTGCCAGCTGCTGGGCAGAGCAAAAGATGCTGCCGGCCTGTCGACCTCATTGCAAGCAGCTGGGACATAAGAGCAGACACTGCCATTCCAGAGGTCCCAACACTGGTGACCGGGCAGAGAAGCTGGCCCCACCTATCCATGGGGCCCAGCGGGAGTGGCCGAGCAAAGACCACCAGTCTTAGAGCTCCTAGCTCAGGAGGTCGGGTGGTGGTAGGTGCTGCTGAACCACAGTTGGGGGTGGTGGGTGGGGCAGGATGAGGGTGATAGAGCACGACATATGGGAGATGGGTACAGTGGGTGCTGTGAGTACACATAACTTGCATAGGACAGCAAGTACTCCTGCCTCGCTCTGGACATGGATGGCAGTCAGTTTGGTGGTTGTTTGAATTTATGAGACTGTCGATGAAGCCGTGGTAGTTAGTGGTAAACTCTCACCTTCCATATGGGAAATCTTGACCGATGCACCTCATGTGTAGCCACCCCCATCCATCAGCAGAGGCTTGTCTGTAGTATATGAGTATGCCTACTCATAGCGACCCTATAGGACAGGGTAGAACTGGCCCTGTGGTTTCTGAGCCTGACTGTTTACAGGAGTAGAAAACCCTGTATTTCGCCTGCAGAAGAGCCGGTGGTTTCAAACTGCTGACCTTGCGGATTGCAGCCCAACACGTAACCACTACGCCACCAGGACTCCTAAATATTCTGTAACATTTAATATAGTTCTAATTGCCTGCTTGTTACTAAGATCCTTGAGGTCAGGTACCATGTCTCGCCTGCCCAAGAACTGCTTGCCACGGCCTAGTAACTAGCACAGGGAAGGTGTTCAATAAATATCTGTCGAATGAATTAACAGACAAATGTATGAGTATCATCAGGACTGTTGTCAGAGCCGAGTGACTCCGTCTTTCACACTTTGACAGAGTTCTGTGTTCCTCTGTCCCCTGGAGGCGCTGTTTCTGCCATAGAGACCCATCTACTTTCTTCATTGTTATTCAAGACTTGCTTTTTGGAAAGTGTTTATACATCAGTCTTTGAGCAATTTCCTGCTGCCCTCCTCCAGTTGACCTCCAGCTACTGCATCCTATCATTGGAGGCTTTCTGTCACCTCAGTCAAGCTGAACCGGCCTTGGTTTATTTTGCTTATTTGTCTCTGAATATATTATCTCAGCCCTGGCACGGGTTTCTTCTTAATGCATTATTTCCTTACCAGAACCAATCTTGCTGGAGACACGTGAGCATCTGTGGATTTTGTTTCTCTTTCTTTCTCCCACCCTGCCTTCTTCCTGGTTTGATTTCTTTTCTAATTCCTTGTTTACAAGACACACTCTGGAGACCCCTATATTTCCACAACTTGCCCAATGGGCTCTATTATCAACTCTGAGATCACCTTGACTGACTCAAACATGCCCTTCTAGCCCCATCTTTTAAAGAGACTTGCTATTTCTGTCAGTTTGTCATCTTGTGATGTCCTGTGTGTTGCTCTGATGGTGGAAGCAATGCCGCTGGTGTTTCAAATACCAACACACTGGTATTTGATACTCTGTTGGAAAAGAAGCCCAGTAGGCTGGAAGGTACTATACGAGGGGATACCCAAAAAATGGAATTTTTCCCCCAAAGCTATGTATTTAAATTTTTTTTACAAAACAACCTCATCACCTTCAAAGCACTCTCCATTACACTTAATACATTTGTCAAATCTGCAATTCCATTCTTGGAAACATTTTTCACATTCATCTGTTTGGATGGCTGTCAGCATCTCCCTCATTTTATCTTTCACCTCTTTTATGTCATTAAATCACTGTCCATTCATGTCCCTCTGCATTTGTGGAAACAAAAAGAAGTTGCACCAAGAAAAGCCAGGTGAATAAGGTGTGTGGGACAAGAGAGGCATGCTGTGTTTGGCCCAAAACTGGCACACTGAGATGGCTGTGAGCAGATGCATTGTCGTAGTGGCACAATCAGTCCCCCATCTGCCACAAATCAGGCCTTTTTTGTCTCACACTGCTACACAATCTTTTCAGAACCTCTAAATAGAAAGCTTGATTAACAGTGACCTGGTGGAATGAACTCCAAACAAGTCAACATTTTCATCTATTCAAGAAGTTCATGGACGTCCAGAACAAGGTTTGTCATCAATTGACATTTCACCTTGTTTGAAATGAGAAAGCCACTTGAATTTTTCTTATAGCACTGCCCTGGTAAGCTGTGTTCAACATCACATTTTCTAAGGTATTTCTCCCCAAGCAGGATACAAAATTCCACAGCCACACTCTGTTCTCTTAAATCGACCTTCACACACAAAAAAAACGAGGTTTGAGCAAAACTGCTTTTATGAAAAAATTCACTGACCTGAATGAACCTTCCCAGGTGATGCCACTGGATGCACTAACCCAGAGCAAGTTGCTTGATGCTCTTCTAGTGGGGATATGTGTACTATGAAAGCTCCATTCCACCCAGTGAAATTCTGGGGGGCTTGAGGGGGTTACTCCCTCTTACAATAGCCACAGCAGATTCAAACATGTCAATGATCGCGACGATGGCATAGAACGGAGCAAGAATTGGTTCTGTTTGTACATAAGGTTGTATATGTATATATACATATATATACATACACAATGTATATATGTATACATGAGGCAGAGCTGACGTAACAGCAACTCATAGGGATGGCATGCTCCATAAGGAAGGAAACTAAGTGCTTAGGCCACCGACAGAACAGAGACACCAGTTATCCAAAGCAAAGACCCATAGATGCCAAGTACATGGGACTTGGGGAAAAAACAAGCATGGTTGTGGAAGAGAATTGATAGAACGTGAAAATTAATACCAGCTCCAGTGCATGAGAAGGTGCTGGCCAGAAGTACAGTTGAAGCAGGATCACCAGAACATGTAGGCTCAAGATTGTTTAAGCTTATGAGACCCTTACCATATTCACCATCTTCATTGACACTTTTCTCCTATGGTCCCGTCTGTGTAATTAAAGCTTCCTTTCTTGGCAAACCACATCAGTTTCAAAAAATGTTCTTTCTTCTTGAACTCTTTGATATCAGCTCCCCTTTAGCCCTTCCCTTCCCCACCCTACCCCACAGGAACCCTTCCCACCCCCCTAGAATAGGTTGTTTTGGGAGGAGGGTGTTGCCATATCTTACACAATCCATTATATCAATTCATATACAATTCTGCTATTCGATCCAATTGAGTAGGGTTACACAGTCACAGTGCTATCAGCTCCCTGTTCTTCCCCCCCACCCCCCTTTTCCTGTACCCTCAGGTAACCATTACTCCTGTTACTCTTTCTAAAGGGTTATCTATCTTGGCTTTCATGTACCAAATGATCTTAAATACACAAATGAACATACAGAAATCTAACATGATTATGAGGTAAAACAAATAAAAACCAATTAATCAAAGTTAATCCAACATGAGTAGTAATTGGGCAAGGTTAGATTGTATTAATAGATAACCAGTCACTGTTGCAATTTGAGAGACCTACCTTGTATATCTACATCTGCTAATCCAGCAACTACAAACATGAAGGCCACAGCGTTCTTTGTCATGTTACAAACATGGGGTATTGTGGTTGTGGTTGTTGTTGTTAGGTGCCATCAATCTATTCTGACTCATAGCCACCGTATGTACAACAGAGCAAAACACCATCCAGTCCTGCGACAGTTGTCCCTTTGTTTGAGCCCATTGTTGCAGCCACTGTGTTCATCCATCTTTTTCAGGGACTTCCTCTTGTTCACTGCCTCTCTGCTTTAACAAGCATGATGTCTTTTTCCAGAGTCTTGTCTCTCCTGACAACATGTCCAAAGTAAATGAGGCGAAGTCATGGCATCCTTGCCTCTAACATGCATCCTGACCTCTTCCAAAACAGATGTTTGTCCATGGTGCTTTCAATATTTGACAACATCGATGGCATTGATGCTTCCTCAGTGTTCTTTCACATGCATCAGGCCATGAAAATACAAGGGCTTGCGTCAGGCACACTACAATGTCCTCAAAGTAACATCCTTGTTTTTCAATACTTTCAAGAGGTCCCGTGCACAGATTTACTTAAGGCAGTGTGCAGTTTGATCTCTTGACTGCTGCTTTCGTACACATTGATTGTGGGTCCAAGTCAGATGGAATCCTTGACCAGTCAGTCTTTGTCCAGTTATCATATTACCTATTGATCGGGACTTGGATTTTTTTTTTTACATTGAATTGAAATCCATACTGAATGACGTAGTCCTTGATCTTCATCACCAAATGGTTCAAGTCCTCCTGACTTTGAACAAGCCAGGTTGTGTCATGTGCATATCACAGATTGGTAATAAGCTTTCTTCCGATCCTGATGCTGCATTCTTCTTCATCTGATTTGGCTTCTCTGATTATTTGCTCAGCATACAGATCGAATGAGTTTGATGAGAGGATAGAACAACCCTGACACCCACCTTCTCTGTTTGTTTGTTTGATTTTTCCTTCAGAGGTTACAAACAACCTGGTCAAAAACCAATGGGAACTTCTGTCCCAGATAGCACACTTACTGAGGGAACTCCAATAAGTCAACTAGTGTAATGAATTCAATCAGGTTACTTTTTAATTATATATCATTTATGTTCAGAATTATGCCCTACATTTTGTAAACAATCATGTTTATAACATTAATTTTAAAATACGTCCAGCATACATGCAGAGGCAATCCAACATACATTTAATATAATGCTAACAATACTAACATACCAAACATCCAAAATGTCTGGAAATATTAATATTCATCCAACATGAGACTTTTCCATTCACGATTCGAGTCTGTTTCATTTCAGTCTTGTCTGTTGAGCAGGCCACGGTGCTTGATGCCATGCTGTATATGCTGATAAAGGCAGTGGTGGGCACAGTGAAAGGCATCCTTGTGGCTCAGCGGGCCCCACATTGGGTTGCTAAGCACAGAGTCAGCAGTTTGAAACCACCAGCTTCTCAGTGGGAGGAAGATGAGGCTTCCTGCTCTAGTACAGACTGGCGGCGTGGAAGCCCGCAGGGGCAGGTCTTCCGGGCCTCGCAGCGTCTCTCTGAGTCAGAATCAGCTCGATGGCAGTGAGTTTGGTTTGGCTTGGAGAGGCGCACGAAGAGGACACAAAATCCAGTATTTGCTTGTCATGAAAAGATGTTTCTCTTTTATAACAATGAATGTGTTTCTAAATTTGTCTTCCAAGAAAGCCACAAAGCACACTTATCATTCCATTTATATTCTATCAGAATATTACGTATCTCTTAAAGGAAATTGAACAATTCCTCGAGGAAGTAAATTACATGAATGTCTAAGCAATAAAAATGATATGAATCTATTCTACTTTCCACTTCCCTTCAGACTGACTCTTTTTAGAAATTGATTGATCCTGTTACAACTGAAAGAGGAAGCTTCCTAGTGGTGCTATTGTTACATCAACTGTGGACATATGTTTACCAGACATGAGAGTTGGACACCTCCACAAAGGAATATATCCTGTAACAATTATAGTTTCCTTTCCATGTTGGATCATCCGGCATAGCCGTACATTCTGTTCTCTTTCCATATAAGGCCGTATAAGCTCTTGATTGTGGGTGGGTCTGGTTCTGTCCTGCACAAGAGCCAGTGCACCTCTCCAGGTAGAGCCTGGCCATGTACAGGTGGCATGCTCTTTGCAGCTGCTCTGGCTTCCTTCCAGAGTCAGTAGTTGGCCAAAGAACTGTGAAGAGACCCAGCATGCAAGAACAGAAGACAAGTACAAGCATTTTTAAGTATTATTTTAAGACAAAAAATATTCATAGAGATCCGTGAAGCCACCCATAAACGTTGTCCTGACAAACAGTGAAATGATTTCTGACTGCCCTTTCCTTTTGACCAATTCAGACATGGAGAACAAAATTACATTTTCCAAAAAAAA
>NW_022105908.1:3996915-4016926 GCF_000313985.2 Echinops telfairi | reverse complement strand
GAGGGGGTGTCCAGTTGCCTACCGATGGGCTCTGAGTCTCCACTCTGTGCTCACCCACCTTTACAATATTTTTTGTTCTTTGATGTTTGATACCTGATCCTTTGACAGCTCGACACCTCATGATCACACAGGCTGTTGTGCTTCTTCCATGTGGGCTTTGTTGCTTCTGAGCTTGTTGGCCGCTTGTTTATCTTCAAGCCTTTAAGACCCCAGACGCTGTATCTTTTGATAGCCTGGCACCATCAGCTTTCTTCACCACCTTTGGTTATGCACACGTTTGTCTTCAGTGATCGTATCAGGAAGGTGGGCACCCACTGATCTGATTTTTAGTTCTTTGATGTCTGATAACTGGTCCCTTCTGCACCTTGTGGTCAGACAGGCTGGTGTGCTACTTCCATGTGGGCTTTGATGCTTCTGAGCTAGATGGCTGCTTGTTTATCTTCAAGCCTTTAAGACCCTAGATGCTATATCATTTGATAACTGGGCACCATTAGCTCTTCAGTGAGAGCCAACTTTTTAAAGTGACATAACTTTATATCCAAGTACAATCAAATGGCCACAACTAACTGGAGTGTGAATATGAAAGCTCTCAGAAGATTAAAAGGAGAGGGGCTAATGAATCCCAACTCCAAAGCTAACTTCCTCTTTAACATGTAATGAATCACAAGGGACTTCTTCCATGGACTACGCAAGTTTAGTGTGTGCAAATCCTTGTACTAGTATCACTACTATTGAAATTACTAGTAGCAATGGAACTATAGTGGGATTTGTTCAAAAGTCTTCATCCATCTCTTGCTGTAGAAAAAAAATTAATATTTGTGCAGAAAGTAGAACTATTTTAGAATCTGGAATTTCTGCATCTACAGATCCCATAAATAACAGAAATACAGATGCTGTTTTTCAGAATAATTTATCTTCTGATGAAAATAAATTATTGGATTGAAAGGGAGGCAAAAGATTGTCAACATCTCAGTGAACCATTTGAAAATTCCTGTTGACAATTTCTGGAGGATACACAAACAAAATTTTTGTAAGCAGAATATTTTCCTAGGGTGCAAAGCTAATATTGAAAGTTATAAGAAGGAGTGGTTTCTGGACTCTCCATCAGTCAGCTTGGTATATTATTTTGCTGGCAAACTATTCAGTCTTAAATCATTTAATTCTCAATATTCTATGGATGGATTTAGCAATTTAGCACAACTCAAATATGACTGAGAAACATGAAAACAGCTCAATTCATAGATATTGTATGTTGTCATGTTAAAACTGATGACATGATTTTGACTTGACTCGTGAAATGGAAGAGAAAAATAATGAAGAAGCCAGTACTGGAAAGCCAGTTTGCAACGTGTTATTGCTTTCATTACAGCAGTCACTGAATGTGGACTGTCTTGGAGAAAGAAATGAAGAGTTTGGATCACAGCAAAATGGAAATGTTGGGGTTTACATATTGCTCACTTAGATTCATTTTATCAGGACACAGCTCAAAATGTGACAACATGAGGAAGAGCAATCTCCCAAATTTTAACACACCATCATTGACACATTTGAATTTTGCATGAAAAGAAGAGTGAACATGCATCGAGTCTTTTAAGTAGATGTTCCCTTTTACAACGCAGGTACGCCTGATGGCAAATACAGAGAGGCATCCAAGAAGTTGATGCAGGTTTATCCCAAATACTTAAATATGAATCTTTGTGGAGAAGTGTGGCAATTTCATTCTCACTTGAGAAATAAGTTTCAGATTCGAGAAAGATAAATTTTGTTCATGAAGGCATGGATTCCATAACAAGATAAAATGTGTATTTCCCAATGTTGAAATGACTTTATATATATTCCTACCTGTTATTCCAGGCTGCCTGACAGAAGCATCATTTTTGTCCCTAAAAAGATAAAAAATTCTAAGTGTATGGCAATGATTCAAAAAGACTCTGTTCACTGCATTATGTGTGGAAACAGGTATTGTCCGACAGCTTAATTATGACAGAATCATTGAAGAATTTATAAGATCAAAAAACAGAGAGAAACATTTTTTTCATTACAATATGTTAGAGTTGGAAGCTTTATCTGAAAATGAGAGATGAGGGAAGTCTAAGAGTCCAGCTCCCAGGGTCCAGTCCATGCATGCATCGGTTTACTTCACATGAAATGTGTTTAAATATCTCTCTGCGATCAGTATGTGTATGCCAACAAGTGCGCTCAGCAATACACTTGTCTTAATCTCATGTAGGGTGCCTTGCCCACCCACCCAAAGGTTCAGTTAAAAAACTGGCAGCTGAGTGCTTCTGCAGGGTCAGTTGAAGGCAAGACAGAACGGTCAGCTCAGAAGCTTAGGGTGATGATTTTATAGGACTCCCAAGGGATGGTCTTGATGAATTTTCTCAGAGGACATGGGTCATTCATGAGGGATCATTAGGCAGAGGTTTTCAGGAAATTGAAAATGTCAACAATAAGGTGAAGGCCAGGAAAGTTGCTCCAAGGAATTGCCTCCCACCCCCCCAGTGCACCTGCTTATTCTTGGAATGTAGCAAGGGGTGTCCATCCATCCTGCAGACCTGGTCTTGCCCTGTCAGGCTTCTTTTTGTTCCCTTAAAACAAAGAACACAGAAAAGGAGGCTCGTTTGAACTCCTCTAGGAGCATCAGAACTGCCATTTGGCATGATGTAAATCAGTGGGTATGTGGGTCTCGACGACTTTGGGGTCGAACGACAGCCATGCCCTGAGCATAGAGTAATGCAGACCGACCAAGCCGGTGCTGAGCTTTGCCCCAACCGTCTCTCCCACCTGTGGTTTTCAAATGAATCGTGATTAAGCACCTCTTTCCCCATCACGCTGTTTTTCTAATAAAGAAAAGAAATAGGCGATTGTGTGAGTAGGAATGTCACAAGGGCCATCTGGCAATCCCGGCACCTTTTATCTTGGTATTTTCTCTGGAATTAGTTGTTTATCTCCCTGGTTCTAAAAGCTGACATCAAATATATTGCTAGCTAGGACTTACAGAGTTTAATAAAGGTATTTGGGGGTTCATCTCAGTTGAATCTATAATAACCATTCCTCGATAACAAAGAGTCATCATCTTGCTTTTTCTCATACACTTGAAAGTCTGTATTATGTTTTAAAAGAAATATCCAGTATTAACAATCTGTCTACAAAGTTTCTTACACAAGCATCAAATTGCATCTTCAATCTTAGTTTCCTCTGAAACTGCTTTTGTTTAAATACATATTATTACTCTATTTCCCTGCTTAATTTCCCCTCTTTTCTCTTATGTCCTTCACTTTCCTAGCAAAGTTTCCTGATAATTTCTTTGTGGTGTTATATATTTTTATGATCCTTTTATTTAAAAACTATTGTCAAATTTCTCTAAATCTTATTAGATTGGGCTAATTACTATATGTCCAAGCAAAATTGGCCCTCTCTATGTAGGTCATTTCTTTGCGTTAACCCTTCTTTGGGCTTGTGGGACAGGTAGTGAGCCCTGGCCTTGCCTCAGTGATAGGGCGTGATATGTGTTTGCACAGCCATCCCTGTACTTTATTCCCTGCACCAACAACCCTGGTGGAGATGCGTCTGAGAGCAGTCACGTCTGTACAACAAGCCAGTCCACCATTGTCTTGCCTCTTGCTTTTCTTCACTCTAGAGGTAAATAGGATCTGACGTAGCAGAAAGCAGAACTACCTGAATGCTGCTTCACTGGCTGCACCCCCAGTGAGGTTCTAAGGAAGATATGGTAGACAGCCAGAGAAGTAGCTAGCTATCTACCATCAAGTTGACTCCAATTCGTGGCAACCTCACACAGAGCAGAAGAAACATTGCCCAGCCCAGCATCGTTCTCACAATCACCAGCCTGTTCATATCACATACAGACACAAATAGACAGATAGACTCAAAGGACAGATCACAGTGGAAGAGACAATACCTGGACCCTTACTACGACTGGACCCTTCCTGATCATCATTCTCTAGGCCTGCTCTTCAATTGTGCCCCACACAGAAGAATCCCAGTGCTCCGCACCCTCACCGTTGTTGGGGGCTACACAGGGACAGGGTTGGGAAGATTTTTATCTGAACAACTGCTTTCGTTATTTAGGAACCAAACACCAGAATGTATAGCCCTCTAGGAAGGAAATATACCAGCATATCAGGCTCTGGATATGGGCTCAGAAAATCTGCGTTGGAGGGGTGATATGGAGCTGTGCTTTTCTGTATGAGAAATACAGGTCCTTAGACCCAAGAAACAATAATGACAAGGTCCATATTCATTTCAGGAAAGAAGCTTGGCTATACCTTCAACAATCAGAATTTCCACAACGTGTCCTTAGGGCAAGGACAGGAAGTGGTGGCTGAGGCTGCGCTGGACCTAGCTACCCAGAACGGTCACTGGGTGATTTTGCAGGTAGGTACGCTCCCTCTGCCCTGAGCTGCGGCTTCCTTGACTCAACATGCTTGGGCTTCAACCCACAAGCTCTGGCCTCTTCTGTCCACTCGGCCTTTTCTCTCACATTCTTGCCTCCTGATACTTCCTAATCGTCTCTATTTCCAATTGTACACACACACACACACACACACACACACCACCCCCACCCTCACCACCCCTCTTCTTCACCTCACCTGCCTGACTCCACTCTAGTTCAAATAGGTCTGCTTACAAATGGAGTCAGATTCCAACGTTGATAAATCTCTAGGAAGTTGGCATCCAGTTGAAGCCCTTGACACCTGGATTCCTCCAGTTGCTGATCTCACCTGTGCACATCGTCGGTTACATAACACATTCTTCATGAACATTACACAATTGAATAGAATGTGGAACTAAATGTAGCCTTTTCACTGAGAGTTCACGTGAATTTGGGGGACTCTAGAACACTCATTTATGAGAGAGAGAGAGAGAATCCCTCTTCTGATGTGGCCTCTCATCTAAAACCTTTTGTGTGTGATTGGAATGCACACTGGGGCTATGAACAGACAGGTGCTCTGTAACACTCTATAATCACCTCCAGTCCAGCATCCATTACACCCAAACACAAACCCACTGCTATGGAGCTGATTCCAACTCACAGCGACCCTATAGGACACCATAAGGTTTTTTATTTTGTATTTATAGAAACATCACTCTCTCATGGAGTTGCTGGAAGTTTGAACCACTGACCTTATGCTTAGCAGCCCAGCACCCATTGTTATGCTGAAATTATTTATTATGCGACTATGTCCTTCACTATATTTCCTTAGAGAAAGAAGTGTTCCTTACTTATCCCTTGGCACCCAACACAATGCCCTTGCACATAGTAGACACTCAAGAAAGGCCTGTTGAGTAAAAGATTCAATGAATAAACGAATGAATGAATGAAAGTACACGTGAATCACTCTCCTCCTTTCCAGGCTTTATCTTGCTAGTGGATCTTCAGCCAGAAGGATCCCATATTTATTCTGAGACTGGTCGGGGAGCAACCGGCCCTGCCTGGAGCTGCCTTCCCAGAAACAATGGTCATCTCGGGAGAAGAGCTGATGACAGCTCCAGTGTCCTCCCCGAGTGCAGCAGGCTGGGGGTGGTGGTCTGTTCAACCCTCTCGGGCTCTTTACTCCAGGACACCTGTCCTGTGCAAAATCACTGTGGGGAACTCAACCGCTCCAGGCTACAGGTCAGCGTCTTTCAGGAGACTGTGGCGCTGCCTGCGGAGTCCCCTCAGATAGCAAGCACAGAGGGTTCCCCGGCCCCAGTACCTGCTAACTATGAGGAGCCCCTGATCCGATGCTCACGTGCTTTCGGAGATCTCTGAAGATGTTACATGGAACTCCTTTTGCAAAGAAAACCCTTTCTCCTGTGAACGCCAAGTTAGCCGGATGTCCCATTGTCCTGCCACGGGAAGCATCTGAGCCCGGAATAGATGTCATCTGTCCATAATATACAGTACCGTCCCAAACACGAGCCTCTGCTGGCTTGTTTTCTCCTTCCCAGGACTTTCCGACACCCCGGTTTGAAGAATGTCCTGGGGTTCTGAGCGAGCCAAATCCCAAATCTTCCCATGTATGCTTCCCAATTAACAAGTTCCCTTTTCAAAATTCAGAAGATACTGCATACAAAAATCAATAGGTTAGTGGTTCTGAGAATCCTATGATATAGAAATCATAGTCAATCCATTTTTTGTGGAACACACTCTCTTTATTTTAAGGTCCTATTATGAATTGGGTGAAAATTTACAGAGAAGATCGTCAGTGTTATGTTCCACGGTGCATACAGTGTCAACTCATTCACTGCAGTCCCCCAGAGTATCATCACTTACCCCGCTTCCTCCAAGTGTCCTGTCTCCATCTGCCTCCTCTCCTGAGCGTGTACACATTTTCCTTGGATAAATGCTGTCCTTTGGATCTTTTTTTCCCCCACAGCATCTATTTTTTTCAATCATTTTATTGGGGGCTCGTACAGCTCTTATCACAGTCCATATACACATCCATTGTGTCAAGCACATTTGTATATATGTTGCCACTGTCATTTTCAAAACATTTTCCTTCTGCTTGAGCCCTTGGTATCAGCTCATTTTTTCCCTCCCTCCCTCCCTCATGAAAATTTATGAATTATTATTGACCGCTGTCTCCCTTCACCCACTTTTCTGTTGTGCATCCCCCCAGGGGGGGGCTGTATATGTCAATCATTGTAATCGGTTCCCCCTTTTTCCACTCCCCCACCTAGCCCCTACCCTTCTGGTATCAATACTCTCATATTAGCCCTGAGGGGTTCATCTGTCCTGGATTCCCTGTTTCCAGCTCTTATCTGTACCAGTGTACATGCTGTGGTCTAGCCAGATTTGTGAGGTAGAATTGGGGTCATGAAGGTGGGGTGGAGGGAGGAAGCATTAAAGAACTAGAGAAAAGTTGTATGTTTCCTCGATGCTATATTGTACCCTGACTGGCTCATCATTGCATCTTAAATGGTTGACTATGGGTGAGTTCAGTTCTGAAACTGGGGGGGATTAAGGACCATCTGTTTCTATGTGACCTGATCTCTGTTATGATTTGGGGTTTTGTTCCATATTTGGATCTAATATCTTTTTAACATCCTTGCCACACACTTTGGAAAATGCTGCTATAAGACCTTACCCACAGCAACTCGGCTTCCTTTGCTGGGAGAGCTGTCTTCTCCCAAGAACCCTGGGCTCAGACTCCCGCTTCTCCCTCCCCCTTCTCCCTTCCTAACTCCTGCAGCTGTGAGGTGAGTTGTCTACGCTTATAAATCCTATAGAGCAGCCTCGGGGGATCCTTGAATCCTTTCCTGGTTTCTGTCCCAGGGAAATGGAGCTGGCTGACCCACCTTGAAACACACCCCACCCACCTGCCCTACCCCCAGCACCCAGAATTGGGATTCTTAAAATAAGTTGCTGAGTTATTAATTTTTGAATTGTGCCACTGCTGACTTAGCAGGAATCCTGGGTGTCTTAGAAGTCCATGAAACTCTACACTCCAACAGAACAACTATCGCTGAATTCGTATTTAATAAAAAATTTCCATTTCAACAACTACTACTAACTCCTACATAGCACTGTACAGTATAAAAAGCTTTTTAAAGCCTGTAATCTTTGGTTTTTATTGTAGCAACTATGTGAAATAAGTCTGGCAAATATTATTTTATTTTCTCTTTCTATAGAAAAAATTATACTCAGATCCGGTGACTGTGGTCCAGGAAGTGGGCCCTGTGCTGCTTTGTGTGTTTATGGCTCTGGGAGCCAATATCCTCCAATATTTACAGATGAGCTTTTATCTACTCATCATAATGAAAGATGGCTCTGTAAAGCATAGTGACTATGCTTATTAAAGTAGAGGCACATCCTGCAAAGGCAGGTGTTGGACAATTAAGGTGCTTGAAATAGACAGACAGACAGATAGGAATCAGACTGGCAAGAAGATTGGGCTCAAGCACCAGAGATCAGCTTGGACTTGGAGTTGGCTCCCCTTTCTGGTTGAGGACAGCAATAATTTAGTATGTACTGGGGAGGTACGTTTGGCAACCATTGTCAGAATGGTATGGGGTGAGGGAGACATACTTCAGGGAAGCTAGCTAGACAGAGTTTAAGTCCTCATACTTTTCAAATGTTAATGTGCGTATGAATCTCTGGTGTATCTTATGAAAAGGTGTTATTTCAGTAAGGCCTGGGGCTAAGATTCCAAGTTTCTCAGCAGCCAACTTTGTTAGTCCCTGGGCCCAACTTTTAAGCACTGAGGGTTCACTAGCTGAGGTGTCCAGCAAGGGGGTTTGGGTTTGCAATGAAATACAAATTATGAGCCCCCGCCCCCCTAAGCCTCCTAATCTGAAACTCTAGCATATAACCCAGCAAGGGATGTTGTAATAAGCCTTCCAAGGTGATCCTCGTGTCCTTTCAAGTTTGAGAACAAGGTACTAGAGTTTGGATATCAAAGGGTAGGGCTGGACCAGGAATCCGAATGCTCGTGTTGCAATGTGACGTGTTTAAAGGCAAGACCAGAAGCCTCTTAGCTGCCTTTCTCAAAATTGTTTCCTGCAAACAGAATTAGGCAGATGCCTGGATGAGGTTGGGGGTGTGTGTGGTTTTTTTCCCTCTTCCCATCAGAACATCCACCTGGTGGCCAAGTGGCTCAGCACTCTGGAGAAGAAGCTGGAAGAGCACAGTGCGAGCAGCCACCCGGAATTCAGAGTCTTCATCAGCGCAGAGCCCGCGCCGTCCGTCGAAGGCCACATCATCCCCCAGGGCATCCTGGAGAACGCCATTAAAATCACCAACGAGCCGCCCACTGGCATGCATGCCAACCTGCACAAGGCCCTGGACAACTTCACTCAGGTACTGTCCTGGGGAGGAAGGAAGACCACCACCCACCTCACACAGAGCTGGTTCAAACCGAGGGGGAGAAGAGTATTCAACTAGAGGTGGGGGGTGGGCACTGACTAGAGCAATATAGAATGTGGCTATACAATGGTTGATCCTCCCTGTTTTCTACCAATAGAAATGTACTTCCCTCCTCCAAGATATGCATGCTCCCTTCCCCAATCTTGACTTGAAGTTCCAGTCAGGTCTGCCTATCACTCTGCTAGGAGTGTCTGTTACTGGGGTGACCTCAGCAGTTTGGTATGACAACTAAATGGTCATCTCCCCCCTGGTCTTGACCCAGATGCAGTGAAGGCTCCTCTGTGAGATGTACGGAGCGCAGGAGTGATGCATGCTTCACGGGGCTGGGCAGGCTCTCTACCGCGTTGCTCAGCAGACTGGGTTAAGGGACCTGGAAGCAGAAGCCTGCCTAACTGAACTCCTTTTATCACCACTGCTCTAATAACTGTTTGGGGACGATTATTTTATTCTGACTTTGATATTGAGTGTGCATCTGTCAGCCATTCCCAGAAGCTTACTGTGTGAGTTCTTTTGCTTGTGCTTAGAGGCATTTTTCAGCAGGACCTAATTTCTTCAAATGTATAAAAAATAACAAATGAAGCTTTCTACCCTTCTACAGAGAACGACCTTATTCAGGAAGCAGTCATTAAAATCTTGCTTGCTTGTCTACTGTGCCACCTCAGCCTTCTGGAGTCTGTGCCTTTGTAGCAAACCTGGTGCCCCCTGAAGGCTCTGCAGTGGCCCTGAAATATCCAGAGAGAAAATGGAGACCGTCTCGTGGATTCTTCATGGAAAATCGCACCTTATAAATACTTCACCTGTCTGTCTCCATATTCTTACTGTCCATGAGGATCAGTTACTATTGGAAAGTCCAGGACTGTGCCCAGCCCAAACGGCGTGAGCTCTGACAGTGCTGCCGCGTCTTTGTCTTTCTCCTCCTATAGCAAGTGGGATTCCCTCAGGAGAAATTTAAATTTTATTATTCTTCTTATTAATTATTGTTATTGTTTTAACTTAAGTTGATTTAATGGTCACTTCCTTATTAGTGCACATTTTTTCATTCTGATCAATAGAAGCTTCTTTCGGTCCTCTTGTTTGATATGACTCTGAAAGTCACTGAGAACTGCTGTGTATCTGTTATTGATTTTTAACTGAATTGTGGTGGATATATCTGTAACAGAACTTTGCTATTTCAGCAGTCTTCGCATGTACAATTCAGTGATGCTAATCACATTCATCAGCTTGTTTAATGATCACCATTATCCATTTCCCAAGATTTCACAGCACCCTCAATTGCTCAGTATTACTAAACAGGAAATCCCCCACTTCATCTCCCCCGCACTTAATTCTGACCACCACTGGTAAGCTTTGGTCCCCAAATCCCCAGTTGCTCTGACCCTAACAGCCCTTCAAAATGCTGCCTTCACTCTCACCAGGTATTACTACCACACACACACCAAAAAAATCCTACCATCCAATTCATTTCTGACTCATAGTCCCCCTACAGGACAGCGTAGAACTGCGTCTTAGGGTTTCCAAGAATGTAAACTTTTATAGAAGAAAACAGCCTCCTCTTTCTCCCCCAGGGACTGGCAGACCTGAACACTGAGCGAGCACTTAGCAGCTCAGCTCTGCACTCGCTGTGCAGCAGTGCTGCCAGGTCTCCCTTCAACCCAGCCATACAACTCCCTCGTTTCCTTTTCACCGCCCTTCTTTCATCCCCTCTTCATGGGACACATCTTCCCCCTCCCTTCCCTTCTTCCTCCATGGTCCCCTTTGTTCTGGTTGGCTCAGCTCCATCCTCTGGGCAGCCCACTCATTTTCTGCGCCACCACCACCACCCCCGCCCCACCTCCCCACCCCCCCAGTGGCTGGGGCAGGGGAGGGAGCAGTGCAGAACACTGCTCCCCTGCTGGTTTGTTGGTTCCCATCCTTCGCCTCATTTCCGCAGCTCCCTCTCAGATGAACTGGGGATTTCCAGACACACGGGCAGTAATTACACCTACTGGAACCCATGCTAGGCAAGAGAGGCATGGCAGCAGAGGAAGAAATCTGAGCTGATATTGTGGGAGTCCCCACCCACAACTCAGTGGAAAGTAATATTAGTATGACAAGCCTGCCACTCCCATGGCTCACTCTTCTGCTTTCCATATGCTTTGTTTGAGAACTTCATTGGTATGTCCATGTGTGCAAATCTGTGTGATAAACCAAGTCCTAAACCAAAATCTAAATGAAAATCCAGTCCCTCTGCAAGTTTACTTTAAGACTTGGCCCCATGGCCAGCCATAGGGAGTCTGTCATTTCAGTATAACCCAAATCCTAACCAGGATATGCCATAACGTTTCATCCAACACAAGGCTCAGTTATAACCCACACCCTCGCCTGAGCTGGGTACTAGGCTCTAGAGCTCGCACTGTAAGCAATGCTTTCCTTTCAGGACACTCTGGAGATGTGCTCCCGGGAGATGGAGTTCAAGAGCATCCTCTTTGCTCTTTGTTACTTCCATGCGGTGGTGGCAGAGAGACGAAAGTTTGGGTCCCAGGGATGGAACCGCTCTTACCCTTTTAACACGGGGGACCTCACCATCTCTGTGAATGTGCTCTACAACTTCCTGGAGGCCAACGCAAAGGTAAAGGAAGTGGGTGTATGTGGTGTATGTGTACATGCACACAGTACGTGGGTGTAAATGCACTTCCAAAAGGCGCACATCTCATAAGGAAGATGCAGAAGGGATGGGGTGAACGAACACTGAGTAAGATCTACACCCTACACAATGGCACGTAAAGCTGTGCAAAATCAACCAAGTGTCCAACTCTGGGACCAACTCAGCATGATGCCGTCAGAGTCAAAGTTCACAGAATCAAACAGATGCCGCAGGCCCTTGAGATCTCGACGTGAAGGCTTGTCTCCAGGCCCACTAAAACACCGCTGTGTGTGTGTAGCACTACAGGTGGGCTGTGGGTTGTCAGGAAGAGTCCCAACATTGATAGATGTAAGTTCCAATTTAATTGGCTAAGGAGACAAAACTCATCCAGGAACTTGGACACACAGCTCATCACATCGGTAAGATTTCGCTGAAGAAGAAGACATCTTGATACCACCCATGTCTTTTATTAGTCTCTGTCTGATATCTCCATACAACAACAGTAACAGCAAAATGCCCTACCAATTGATACTCTCCTATTTAAACAGATGCTCACAGCATCAAGGGTCTTCTAGTTCCTGGACCAAGTCACATCCTCTTCCCGGCAGGAAAATAAGTTAGGGTCAGGCAGCCTGCACAATCCCTCTGCTACCAGTCCCAGGGTCCTGGAAGACCCGTCTCCCCACAACATAGGCCCATCCCTTCATCAGTTTTGCTGCCACGAAGCTTTCCTCCGGTGGTTTCCCGTTGAGGTTGGCATGCCTTATTTAATGTCTTTGAATCTTTGAGAGGGACAATTAATTAATATGCTAAATCAATGGTAGAAAATTGGAAACGTGCCTTGGTCCTTGCTTTCCTCAGTGTGACCTTTGCTGACTAAAGGCACAGTAGGCCGGACTGACCCGATGTCACAGGCCAGGAAAGCCGGGTAGGCTCGCTGCCTCCCTCATCATTTGATGTGATTCGCCGAGCATGTAGCAAGCCCTCCAAACAGCCTGACCCTGCTGCCACAGAGGGTCCCCAGCTGAATATGACATTGCTGCTGTGCTCGCAGCCTGACCCTGCTGCCCCAGAGGGTCCCCAGCTGAATGAAATTGCTGCTGTGCTCGAGAAGCAGCCATGCCACGGCTCGTGTTCTGCCCCCACACCAGGCTGGGCGTAATGTCTGTGTGTCCATCTTGCTTCTTTTCCCCTTTCTCTCAGGTCCCCTATGATGATTTACGTTACCTTTTTGGCGAGATCATGTATGGAGGTCATATCACTGATGATTGGGACAGGAGACTCTGCAGAACCTACCTAGAGGAATTCATCCAACCAAAAATGTTAGAAGGAGAACTATCCCTGGCCCCGGGTTTCCCACTGCCAGGCAACATGGACTACAATGGTTATCATCAGGTAGGCTTTGCTCACTCCCTCTCATACCTCAATGGTGCCCCCACCTGTTGCCCTGTACCACTGGGGGTGCCGATCACAGATAACAGAAGCTCATGTTGGACTGGGGATGCTCATGGTGGTCTGGGAATTTCATACTGGATTAGAGATGCTCGTGCTGGACAAGAGCTTCCCATGCTGGGCCAGCTATGTTCATGCTAGCCTGGGGGCTTTCATGCTGGACATGACGTTCACTCTGGACTGGGCAGCTCATGCTGAGCTGAGGACACATATCCTAGGGTAGTGATGTTTACACTGGGCTGGGGCTACGCATGCTGGACAGCCCTTACAGCCAGAAGCCGGGGAAGAATGGCATAAAGAACTGAACTTATATCAAATTCGATTCATAGCCCCAAGTTTACCCTGTTCAAAATGAGAGCTATTGGATTTTTAACCTCAAATCAATGATAAGTGTGAGCCTTTGGAGAGCTTTTTATTCTTGTTGTTTGGTTCAATAGTTTTACTTGTTGCTTTTTTTCTACAAATAACATCTGGGGCAGTTATTTCGGTTGTTTTCATTCAGGATATTGACCAAATGATCAGAAGCAAAGATTTAACTAAGTTTAGCCAGCTTTTGGAAATTGCTAAATATTTTCAGAGGGACATGATCTTGTGGGCCAGTCACTCCTGCATCCTGTTGTCTGTTGCTTGCCATGAACGCTAGCACACATGCCCACGTACATCGACAACACAAAATTCCCTCCGTGCAGATATTTCTTCCTTTTACTTTGGCTTTTCTTTTTATTATAGTTACTCTGGCTATTTAAATGTTTCCAATCTATATGGAAACTACATCAAAGGATAAGGAGAAAACAGAAATGGTTCATGATGGCAGTGTAGTCAGACACCTCATAACATACCACATACAACAAAGGAAAACAAACAAATCAGAAGGAGATCCCAACTTTGGAGCACTGCACACCAACCTGAAGGCTGAAGAGTCAGAGTAAGTGCCGTGCAAAAGAAGAGACAGCACAAAAGCAGTGGGCGTGGAGAAATACAGATGATCAGGACTCTGGCAGCCAAACCCGACCAGGGTGACCATATTGAGAAAACGCAGTAAGCATTCACAGCCAAAGCCCCCATCACCTGCTAGTTCCAAGGATGACTACCCCCCCACACACACACACACAAACACACACACACACACACACACACAGAACTAGTCAGGTGTGCTCCTCCTCCAGAGAGAGTTAAGTGCAATCACTATGCACACACCAACCCGCAATGCCGAAGGCTTTTGGACCTGCAGTGCCCCCCACTGCCCTCATACACCCCCTCCACATATGATAGATAGTGGCAACAACCACGGACCCACCCTCTGCACCAGGGCTCTGCGGCACCCACTCTGAGCAGACATCTACATCAGGGACCCAGAAACAGTGTTACCTGCATCTCCATCAGGCCACCTATATTGGGTGCTTACTTCTTCACTAAGCCATCGACTACACCAGAGGCCCTTCCTTTGCCTAGCCATCTATCCCAGAACCAGCAGACCAACAGCACTTACTACCCCACCCAAGCACCAGTGCTGGAGACTCACAGACTGGTGGTATTCCCTCCTTCGCCCAGACACTACACAGGGACTCCCCAAAGCAACAGCATCCATTCATCCACTAAAGTAACAACCATGCAAGGGACCTGCAGCCTGATGGCACAAACTGCCCCATACTACCCTCTAGCAGACAGGAGACGCATCCTTTGAGAATACACTCATAGACTAGTGGGACTCCCATATCCTGTACAGCCCCTCCTGCAAACGTAGGCTGATGCACACCCACTTCATCTTTCCCCACACAGCCCCACTTGCCCAGGACCAGCACCTAACTAATGACCAGCGAGGAGAACACTCCCTGCCCCAGGTCATCAGCAATATCAGTCACATCCAACAGTTATACACCTGCCAAGTGAGGAGCAGCAGACCCTGGGGCTCACATCTAACATACATCCAGCTGTAACAGCACATGTTCCATACCTAACTAGTTTCTGCAAGCCACCTGCCAAACCAAACCAAACTCACTTTCATGGGGTCTAGTCTGACTCATTCAAACCCTATAGGACAGAATAGAACTGCCCCTGTGAGTTTCAGAGATTGTAGCTCTTCACAGGAGTAGAAAGTCCCGTCTTCTGCCCACAGAGCTGGCTGGTGGTTTTGAACTGCAGACTTCGTGACACTGCCACTGAAATTCCTTAATGCCACACCTCCTACTAAGATGCCTCGTTACCCATTTGTGTAGCACTCTCTCCTAACAGATACAGAGACAGCTTTCCCTGACCTCGTGATAATTCACCCTTTGGTAGAATTCTACCACTAAACTCAATGCCCCAGAGACAGCAGACAATAAGAAATCACTTGAGGGGGGAAAAAGAACAAAACGAGATAGCTCAAACAAGTAAGCTGAATAAAGGGGCTTCCTGAGGAAGAAATGGCAATGGAATGACTTAAGAAATTCAAGATTTATATATAGGATCCTCAAAGAAATCAAGGAAAACACAAACAAACCCCATAAGAATTCAGGAAGCAATATAAACACTAAATGACAAAATAAACATACAACTAAAGACCATGCAAAAACAAGTATTAATTTACAATATTAATAGTAAAATATCAAAAATAGACAACTCTATAGAAGGGTATCGAAGTAGAATTAAACCAATGTCTGGATAAATTGATGAAATAAAGGACAAATAACTGGATACTAATTTTTTGAGCATCAGTAAAAACAATGAAGAAGGCCTAAGTTATGTGGGACACTATCAAATGGAAAAAATGTATTCATGCTTGGAATTCCAGAGTAGGAGGAAAATGGGGGGTGGGTGTGAAGGATAGGAAGCACATAGGGAATTATGGAAGATATATTGGCAGAAATTTTTTCGAAGATTTCCATTCAGAAAGCTGAGTGAACCCCATATAAGACAGACCTCAAAAGAAACTCACTGACACATACCATAATCAAACTTTCCAAAACCATAAACAAAGAAAGAATTCTTAGAGCAACAGGTAGAAAACAAAACATCAATTACAAAGGGACACTAATAAGACTAAGCACAGTGCAGAAACCATGGAAGCAAGAAGGCACTGGAGTGATAGATATATATGGATATATACATATAGACTCTGAAAGGAAATTTTAAAAACAACCAAGAATCATACATTCAGATAAACTGTCTTTCAAATACAATGCTAAAAATAGGGCATTCCTAGATAAACATAAATTAAGGGGATCTATAAAAACCAGACCAGCCTTAAAAGAAATATTAAAGGAAATCCTCTGGACAGAGAATTAATAACATCAAACAACATTCTTAGGTGAAGACATGTGACAACATCACCCAGAGACTCATCTAGGTTTTCAAAAATCCCACAAAGCAAAATAGAGCTGCAAAACTAAGCTAGAGAACTAGAAATGTCACCCTGCAAAGGGCACGAGCTCCAAACCAAAAGGGGTGAGGATAAAGTGGTGCAGTTACAGAACTTCCATGTAGAGAGGAGTCAAGGAAAGACAGAGACAACAGACTATTTTAAACATAGGAAAATAAAGGCAAATTTCAGAGTGACTATAAACAAAATTCATAAAAATACTCACCAACATAAAATCAACAGCAATGAAAAAAATTAAAAGAAACAAAAATATTTCAGTACGCACACAGAGCAGTTTGTTAACACCACACACATACACACACACACACACAAAGTGTTAAATAATTACAGCAGCAAATTCATGTCCATTATTAATTACACTGAACGTACATGTATGTTGTTTAAATGAATACATATAATTTCTAATGTGGTTCTTTTCCTTTGCTTTATATAGGTGGGGAATTATACTTATTAATCTACAAATGTTGACAATCTAAATGCCCATTAGTGGAAGTATGGATAAATGAGATTTCACATAAAACACAGTAAAATACTTTTTAATTTCTTGATTTTGAACATGCATACAGAACTCTTGGCTAAAAATTTAAAATAGTTACTGGTCATACTCAACAACTCAACTCACTGACATGGAGTTGATTGGAATTCAGTGACCCTGCATGACAGAACAGAACTGCCCCTGTGCATTTCTAAGACTGAAATTTTCATAGGCGTGGGAATCCTCAACCTTCTCCCAAGAAGTAGCTCATGGTTTCAAACTGCTGACCCAACGCATATCACATTTCACCACAGGCTTCCTTGTACTAGTCATAAGGACGCGAACTACGAAGTTAGATTTCTGTAATTCCGGAAATTTGAGAGTGGGCTGTGAGAGTCATCTGAGCCAAGGACATGGAATCGACATGAAGAAATGAAAGCGTTAAGCCTTTTAAAAGGAAATAAGAGTTTTTAACAACACATTCTAAAGGCTTTAAAGCTTTACCAAGAAAAGGGAACAATTCACAGGAGGTTGGTGTGGGTGATGGACATGTTGAATAAGAAGAATCCTTAAGAAAAGCTGTCTGGTTCTCCATTTTGATCAAAGATTCTACAGAAGAATCCAGACCCCAAGAGGGGCAGGTCACATAGTAGGGAGAGAAAGGAATGTCAAGGTGAAAAGATTGAAGCACAGAGAAGCTTAGGCACAAATAACAGGTAGACATCAGCCTTGGTGAAGGACAGTGGGATGTCACACTCCCATCTGCAGCAGGAAGACTCTACCAAGGAGCAGTAAGAAGGGTGCGGTTGGAGACAGGCGGCAGGCACTTATCTAAGCTTCCTGAAAGAGACAAGGATAAGATGACTGTGGGAGTTCTGGAAGACTCTAGCACACGGGGGATGTCAAGGGAGCACTGGACAAAGTGTGCACTCACATGCTGAAGTCTGACTCCCTGGGTGGTGGAAACATTTATGATGCACGATTACTAATTGAGAGATTGTTAGCTCAGATCCACCCAAACAGTTGTTGGAAGAAGAGCCTACTGGTCTACTTTTGAAAACTCAGTCATTAAGAACTCCGCGGAGCACAGTTCCACTGAGACACACACACATGGGGTTGCCATGAGCTGGAGTTGAACAACTGATAAGAGGAAACCATTTTAGATTGGCCCATCTGGAGGACCAAAGAGACACTGCAGCCTGAGGCCTGGTCTGCTCACTGACTGTCCTTCAGAGGACAAGAAGTATGGGAGATGGGAGCGACACCTGGGTTCTTTCTGAGTGCTTCCTCCCTTGATTTTCAGTACATTGATGCCAAGCTGCCTCCGGAGTCTCCCTATCTTTATGGCCTCCACCCAAACTCAGAGATTGGCTTCTTGACCCAAACCTCAGAGAAGCTCTTCCGCACTGTGCTAGAGCTGCAGCCTCGGAACAGCCGTGCTGGAGACGGAGCAGGAGCCACAAGAGAAGAAAAGGTGCGTGGAGTTGTGGTCTGGGGTCATTCTGAGAGCCCAAGTCTGGTGGATAGAGACTTCCTCCTCCTGGCTCTTTGGGCATGTATGCATGCCTTCCTTAGCACCCAGAGGATCCTGCCTGGAGAGACTGCTCTCTCATCCAGGAGCCCCTCACCCTTCCCTCAGACAGGTCACCACACCAGTCATCTGCTTGCTGTCATGGGAAGTCCCTGCCATTGGGTTGGCAGCTTGCTTTGCCTGCCCAACCAAAGTCATGTTTTCTTCGGGTCCCCAGACTTGTCTGCAAAGGTGAAGAAAGAGCAGAGCTGGGCCATGGCTGGTTTGGGAACCTTAGCACTGACTCCATCACCCCAAAATCTAAAGGACGATGGTGGGGAGCTGCTCCCAAACTCTTCCACTTACAGTCTACCAACTAGATGTTCATGTTAATCAGTGCACTCGTGTTCAAAGTGAAAATCCCATCTCTTTGTGCAAATGGGCTTTTAGTCAGTGAATCTCTTAACACACAGCTAGGTGCCAAAGCAGCCAGAATTTGTTGAAACGTCAGGACTGTAGTGGGGATTGAATCCACCCAGAGGCACCTTGGAAGGTGGGCCAAGTGACCTATTTTTGAAAACTCAGTCATTAACAACACTGTGGAGCACAGTTCCCTTGGTATATGGAAGTCACTAGTGTTGGCCCACCTGGAATAGAAAACGCGAACAGGTTGACGTGTGAGTTTTAGAACAACCAGAAGACACTTTGAAGGCCCTGCAGAAAAGAAAGAGGGCACCAAAGTCAAACTTCTCAGTGAGACATTTCCCCACATTGAGTACATACAATTTCCTTTTTTTTCTTTTACCTCCACTGCCCCACAATTCTGCAGATTCCTTTCACTAGACTTTGGATTTATAAGGAAACTACTGTGAGTTGGGTTGGGAAGGCTGTGGTTCTCAAACGTCTAAGCTGCAATCTGATGAATACTAAAGAATTTGGACTTTTGTTTAAAGGTATAAAGTGGTGCCATTAGAAGAGTAGTTCTTGAATTTTAATCTGCCAAAGCCTGAGCAAAGTCGCCTGGAAAGCTGATGTTTAGATTCGGGGATTTGTATGCTAGCTGATTGTGAAACAGACGACCATACTTTGAGAAAGCTGCTGTGAGCTGCATTACTCAGTTCATCGCACTATGTCATTTATCAGCTACACTTTGAGACTACAGGAAGGGGAAATTTTTATATTCTGTAGAACCCAAACCACCCAGAATGAAAAGCATTCCTAATTGTAAAAATGAAAAGAGCTAGAAGACTATATTAATAAGAGACTATTCCAAACGCTTGTAGGAAAAAAATCCATGATATTTTCCACTTTTCTACAAACTTTTTGAAGGCTTTGGTTGTCTCTGAGTGGCACAAACAGTTAAGTGTCTGACAACTAGCTAAAAGGTTGGCCATTTGAATCCACCTGCTGTGATAATTTATTTTAGAAGACTTAATAACAGACTAGTCCAAAGGAGTTGGAGATTAAGGATGTCCAGATGTGCCACTCTTGTTCTTCTCCATTTTCCTCCCACTCCTCCCTCGAGTATATTCTCTTGAATCCCTGGGTTCTGAAATTCAAAGCACTGCCCCAGAGAAACTCATAAAAGTTTAAGGAAATGTCTCACATGGTGGTTGATGCTGTTCAGTCCAAAAGTTTTTTTAATCATTTTATTGGGGGCTCATACAACTCTTACCACAATCCATACATCTATCCATTGTGTCAAGCACATTTGTACATTT
>NW_022105908.1:3992404-3995131 GCF_000313985.2 Echinops telfairi | reverse complement strand
TCTGAAGTGATTTCTTCTGGGGTGAGGGGTGGGAGGTGGAGGGGTCCTGTCCACGAAGTTGGGATTGGGGCCAGCCTCTCAGACCTGTCTATTGGTTTCCCACTTCATGCCAGTCTGTTGAATTCACATCTTGGAGCACCAGGTTAAAGGCTGGTCCCTCTTTCCCTGTGGAGATATAAACAACACCCTCCTCCTGGCTGCGTTAGTGCCCTGTTCCCCCGCTACCCATGTCTTTTTTCCCTCTTCTTTTTAGTCAGCTACCATATGTATCCCTGGATTTGGTCTGGCCCCTGCCATACTACCTGGACCTCATCCCAGGAATGTATGTATAACGTAGCTTTTTCCCTCTGCTCCTTTTGCATTTTTTAAGATTACTTCAGTGGACTCATGTTGCACTTATTATGCAAATTAGCTGTACGTATGTGATAGGTAGGTTTGTTGTGCCAACATGGCCAATGAACACAACTGAGATTAGTTGAAGGGCGGAGAGATAAATGGCTCAGCGAGCCTCACCTCTCTCACTCTTGCTATTTGATCAGTGAGCGGCTACCTTGCTTGTTCTGTGCCTCCATTTGCAAGCTACACTACCTGTGGGACACCTAACCCGTGGACTGTGTTACTGTAACTTGAGGTTACTTCAAGTCTTGCTTCGCCACACTGTGGGGACTGTCAGACCCTGTCGTCTGGCTGAGTGTTGCTGACCTGCTTGCTGTTTGCTGCCTGTGGCCGGATGGCCTGAATTGCTCCACAGAGGACTACCCAGTGGCCCTCAAGACTTGAAGGACTGCCAGTAGACTAGCTGACTCATGGGAGTGAGTTGCACTGAGCTATTTGACCTGCTTTATAGATTAACTGTGTATTTCTTGTGTTATCTATCTATCTATATAAATATATATAAACTTATTAGTGTCCTGGTTTGTTCCTCTAGAGAGCCCTGTCTGACACAACGCACAATGCATAAAACCTTGAGGAGAAAGTAAAGAGTTGTGCTGGTGCTTTCGATTGTGCCTCTGCTTCCTAGTCTGTTTACTCCCCTGCTGTTCTTCCTTAGAGTTCTAGAGACTCTTTGAAACCAAACCGAAAGCAAAGCCACTGCTTTTGAGTCAGTTCCAACTCATTATGATCCTAAATAGGTCAGAATGGAGTTGCTTCTTAGGGTTTCTAAGACTACAAATCTTGGAATATAAATCAGGAGCAAGTAGTCTCATCTTTCTCCCGAGGAGTGATTGATAGGTTTGAACCACTGACCTTGTGATTAGTAGCCCAATACTTATCTCACAGCACCACCAGGGGTCCTTGTGAAACCAAACCCACTACCCACTGTCATCAAATCAATTCTGACTCATAGCAATCCTATACAGAGTTCCCAAGGGAGAAAATCCTTCCAGGAGCAGATAGCCTCCCCTTTCCCCCATGTAGCTGTTGAGGGGTTTGACCCACAGAACTTATGGTCAGCAGTCCAACACTGTGTTAGTCTGGGTAGGCTAGAGAAACAAATCCAGAGACACACATAAGAAAGAGAAATTTATATACAAGAGCAACTGAATACTGAGAAAATATCCCAGTGCAGATCAAGTCCATAAGTCCGATATTAGCCCATATGTCCGATACTAATCTATAAATTCCTTTTCAGACTCATGCAACACATGCAATGACACCGAATGCCGGAAGATCACAGGCCAGTGGGTGGAAAGTCTTGCACTGGCAGGGGTCTACATGGCCCCTCCAGCTCAGAGCACTAGCTTGGCTCCATGTGTCTTTTCAACTGCAATGTCTCCCAGGGAGGCCAGTCCCAAATTCTAAGGCCAGGCACAGGTGAACCAAATGCAAGGTCTTGAGCCAGATGCCAAAAATGTCCAAAAGTCACAAGCAGCTCTTGCTCCTACCAAAGTTCACTCAGGAAATAGAGGTGCACGTGTTCTAGGTAAGGTGTGGAAGAACTTCACAGTGGTCCCAGCATATATACTCACCCACTGGGAAAAAAGGATGGTGTCTTAATTAAGTCAGCACTCTAGTAAAGTAGTCTTAATGATGCTCCCTATGGAACAAGGAATCTGCCTTGGTTCACACCCTCAACTAAAATCAGGTCTTTATCCCACCCTAATCCTGCCCAGTAGTACATTACAGAGTGCTCCCCAAAATGGGAATGTAGTTACAGGCATAGAGTCCAGAATTATAATATATCACATACAGGAATTATGGCTAGAAGGGCCGTATTCACTGATTACAATACTACTCAAAGACGGTCTTTGTGATTTGCTTGTGCAAGGTCACGGCCGTGAGAGCCTGTGCACACACAGTCCCACTGTGCCCACTGTGCACACACGGGGTGGCCAGGACTCAGAAGAGACTGGATAGCAATTCACACAACATGGGTCACAGAATGAGGGTTCTCTAGTCAGGGTCCAAACAAGTTTCTAGTTCTTGTCATTTCCTGGTCCCTGTCCCCAACTACAGGATCTCTGGTGACACTGTATGGGTAAGAATTTGACTGCTAACCCCAAGCTGAGTGGTTAAAATCCACCAGTTGCTCTGTGGGGAACTTGAGGTTATCTGCTCCCATAAAGATTGTGTTAGGGAGGGTCCTCTAGAGAAACAAAACCAGAGCACTTAGGATTATGTATGAGATGATAATTTTATACAGTGAGAAGGCCTATGACAACTAATTAGTCCAACGGCAGTACAGAGGGCTCAATTAAACTTACTTCTGTGAAACTGTTAATATAC
>NW_022105908.1:3991157-3992304 GCF_000313985.2 Echinops telfairi | reverse complement strand
GCCTATGACAACTAATTAGTCCAACGGCAGTACAGAGGGCTCAATTAAACTTACTTCTGTGAAACTGTTAATATACTGGGAGTCCTTCAGCTCACGTGGGCTGCGGGGTCCAAGGTCAAGGAAGTAGCCAGTGGAGTCTTCCCTCAGGAAAGCCAAGCAGTCCGTCAGCAGGCAGCACACAGCAGGGTAGGTCAGCAACAGTCAGTAGCTTGGAGCTTCGGGAAGCAGGCCCTAATGGGAACTCAAACTCAAGCACCCCAACAGGATCCACCAGCTTCAAGCTCAAGCAATGTGCGGAGCAGCGGCATGGGAAGCAGGATTTGAAGGAGCCTCAAATTCTAGCAACACGATCCATGGATTGGCTTGGCCCACGTGGTTGAGGCAGAGAACTATCTAAAGCAGCAGCATGCTGCTGGTCCAATCCCCAGATAGTAAGAGGGAGATGGGAGGCCTTTATTTCAGTCATCCTCCAATGAAGCTGGGAGCTGATTAAACTCCACCCACAATGGCCTAGTTGGCACAATAAATATAACTATCAGTGATAGTTATGGAACTCACAGCCTTGGAAGCCTTCTGTAGGTTGCTGTGAGTCAGAATGGTGGGTGGCGGGTCTCCAACAAATTCAAGAAATCGCCTATCTGTGAGACAGAGAAATTCAGGAATATACTCATTGTGGTCACCTGTCATGCATGACACCTGTTCTGTGGGACGCCAACATGGATGTCTGTCAGAAACTTGAGAGAGGCAAAGAGCTAAGGCCCAGGGAGTAGTTACTGTTAACTTGAAGATGGCCCCAAAGTTGCACACTCCCTACATGCTCACACACTAGTGTCCCCATCGCTACAGAAGGGCACCTGAGAAATGCAGTCGACAGCTGGGGAGCCGTACCCCCCCGGAGGAAGCGAGAAAAGCTGCTGGGGAGCAGGCTTTCAAGTGCTAACCCCAGCTTGGATTTGCTGTCTCGGGCATTAAGGGCCACTTGTTTATCCGAGTACAGGCCAACCATCTCTTTTCAGAAAATGAATCTGTAATTAATCAGTGCGGATACCTGACAGATAGTTTAGAGCCTATTACACAACTAAATTTACAGATTTCTGAGCAGAAACCTCTCAGACACAGCTGCAGATACAGACAACATTGGCCTTAT
>NW_022105908.1:3977869-3991057 GCF_000313985.2 Echinops telfairi | reverse complement strand
TTGGGGATCGAAAAACTCTTTTCACAGGGGTCACCAATTCATAACAGTAGCAAAATTACACTTATGAAGTAGCAACGAAAATAATTTTATGGCTGGGGGGGTCACCACAACATGAGGACCTGTATTAAAGGGTCGCGACATTATGAAGGTTGTGAACCGCTGCTCTAGATGAAACCAGAAACTTGTAAGAGTTTTCAAATCCAGAAGTGAAGGTAACAGGAGATGGTGAGCAGCAGCCTGGAAGCTCTTTTGGCAATTGCTAGAGGTCTCTGGTACTTCCACTCATGGTCCCACTAATCCAGGAAATCCAGAGGGGGCCGAGCAAGGAAGATTCCATAAATGGGGTTTCCCAGCACACCAGAAGGCTTCCAGAGTGTCCAAGACATGGTTGCCAATATGTTTCCAGGAATCAATGTCCACTGTTGTTTGTCACTGTTTCAAAGACAGAGGAAAGGTTGAGTCAAGAAACTCTTCAATTTATTTCTTCAAGCACGGGCAGAATGAAACAGCTGGTTTTGCTACCTACCTCTAAACTGCTTCCAAGATTCAATGAAAATCAAGCAAGTTATATACATTATGTGGGGGGGTAAAGTAAGTTTTAAATGTTCACGGGAAGGGATTAGCAGGTTTTGCAATGATTACAGGATACAACTGATACTCTAAACAATGTGACAAAAAGACAGGTTTTGCGATGATTGTAGGAAATTATCTATCCCTACATTTCCCCAGGGGTCAATAAACCAAAATTCCCTGAAGCCTCATGCCTAGCCTTTCCAGGTCACCAGCCCCTGAGGGCCCTGACTGGGGGAGGCTTCCTTCCTGGCTGCTTCGTCTTAATGGCCTTGCTTACCACCTTCCTGGGTTGAAACACTTCTACTGATTGACCTTAAAGGGGATTTTTACTACAAGGGAAAGCAGTCCTACATTTCAGATTTTTAACAAACTAACCCTTGTCTTCTATGTCCAGTCTTTGGATTAGCAATGGGCTCTTTCACCCCCTCTATCAGTGGGTTGTACACCTTTCCGGTCTTCCTGATGAGGAGGTAGCCAGCCTCTCCCGTTTTCCCTGCAGCGCTAGATTTCTTTAGTTGGCAACTGGTCAGTCATTTGGAGAGAGACTGAGCGGGTTCCCTCACTCTTTATATTTCAAATAGCCCAAACTTTTAAATGTAAACTAGGAAAGTGCTGGAAGAAAACTTGGGTACGTCTCATAAGATCTTTTTATATTTTTAAGTCATAATCTATAAGAAAAAGACTGACAAGTTTAACTTCTCTTACATTTTCCATTACCTGCCCCAAACACCATGAACTTTTTTTACAGCACAGATACAAGGCAGGGGATAGAATTTGCTAACGTACAAGGAGTTCTTCTATCTGGGGAGGAGGAGGAGGAGGACAGAGAGAGAAAGGGAAGAGGGTGGGTAAGAAGGGACATAAAAGAATCATAGTAAATACAAAAGGCCAATAAAAATAATAAAAGCTTCTTAACACCACTCATAATTTAATGAAGGTAAGTGACATATCATTCACTTATGGATAAAGATTTTAAAGTATGATAATATTTACAGGCAAGAGCATAAGGAAACAGTCATTCTTGTCTCTGTTGGTAGAGGTTTGAATTATAGCACAATTTTACAAGACACTGAAACGTTCTAATCATTCTTTTTCTTTTCCTCAAAATTATGTTTCCAGGAACTGAAACCTATTTCCCCTAGGAAGTGGGGAACAGGTGGGTTTGGGAAGCACTCAAAGTGCACAGATCTGGGGCATATTTATATTTCTTTATTGCAGGAAGTAATAATATATGGCAATAAGTAGTAGTAAACATACCAAACATCCTTCAATGGGAGACTGACTCTATGATTGAATATGTTTAAAAAGATAAGGCAAATCCATATGTACTAGCAAAGGACTATATCTGTCTTGTTTTAAAGTGGAAAAAAGCAAGCTGGAAGAGTTGTTTGTAGTGATGAAAGAGGAGGTAGTGGGGAGAAATAGAAAATAAGGAAAGGATGGAGGGAGAGGAGAGAAGATAGGGAGAAAGAAAAGAAATAAAAACTAGATGAACAGGATGGGCAGATGGATGGATGATGGTTGATAAATACAGTTGTGTATGCTAATGAACATCTGGAGGAATAAAAAAAAATGACGGCTTTTTTTTAACTGTTTTGTTTATTTCTGTTTCTCTCTTTGAAGAAAAGAGGCAAGACTGAGAGAGCATTTTGCTTCCGATATAATACATTTCTCTATGTTCAGACAAGAGCTCTGGTGGCATTCTCAGCTAAGCGAACCGCAAGGTTGGTGGTTCAAACCCACTAGCCCCTCCAAGGGAAAAAGATGAGGCTGTGTGCACCTTTAAATATTTACAGCCTTGGAAACCTTGCAGAGGTTACTAGGAGTCAGAATTGACTAGATGCCAGTGGGTGGGTAATATGTAAATGTTTTATATTAAGCATTTACCACGTTTCCAATAAAAGGAAGGCGGGGTGAAAAAACAGACACAGAGGTGTTCCCTGATAAGAAAAAATGGAATGCAGTCCTTGGAACTCACTCAACTTGGGTATTCCCTACGCTACAAAAAGGGGCGTGGGGTGTTGTATATGTCTGTGGACTTGCTCCCTCTCTGGTGGTCTTTCCTTAGCCCTTTCCACTTTCCTTGGCCCTGGTGGGTGATGGACCACAGTGGGAGCAATGCCTCCTGGCTGTCTTTTCACTCCTTTGTGAGTAATGTCCAGTTTCTTCAAACTCAACTCCAGAGTTAGAAATATGAGATCATCCCAGCCATGTGTCTTCTACCCGAGCAGCTACGTTCCTGTGCCATTAAAACCCATCCCAGCTTTGCTGTCACAGCACTGGAGACCCATTTGTGAAACAGTGAAGGGTTTTTACCTCTTTTTTTTTTCTTCTAACATCAGCTCTTTTCCTGGAGACTGTACACTATGTGTGCAATACAAAGCAAGGTGAATATTAATAATCTTCTGTACTTAGACATCTTCCCAACCTACAGAGGCTGCCACATTCATGAGCTCTTTTGATTTGATTTCACAACAACGCTGGGAGCTGGGGAGAGGAGGCAGGTGGGAGGAAATGCTCTGAGAAACTTTGGGAGATGAGAACATCGAGGCCTAAATGACTGGGTTACGTCCATTCAGGATTCTTGGTTACAAACAAACAACACAGAACTAGCTCACTGTATCAAAGGATTTGCCTACGAAAGGACACAGAGTAGTCTGTGGCTCTAGGGAGTAACGACAGTGAACTGTATTTTTCAGGTAATTAACCTCACAGTGCCTCCAACCACTTCCTGCCATTGAGTTCCAGGCTTGTGATTCAAATATTAAAATGCCAGAGACAGAGATTATTATTGGTCTTACCTGGATGAGAGATGGGTTGGGCCCTTTGACTGTCCTACAAAACAGATAATTTCACAAACCTTAGGGTTGCACTGAGGAACCCTGGGGAGTAGTGGTGATGACCACAAGGTCAGCAAATCAAACCCACCAGCTTCTCCATGGGAGAAAAACGAGACTTTCTTTTCCAATAAAGAGTTAACAGTCTTGAAATGCCACAGAGGCAGCTCTACCCTGGCCTAGAAGGCTGCTGAGTCTGAATCAACCGATAGTTTGAATTTGGGGTTTGAGTGGGTGGGAGGTTGAGAGCTCTACGAAGTTGGCAGCTCAGACCTACCACCACCATGCTGCAGGAAGAAGCTATCTGCACCCATAAAGATTGACCACCTTGGAAACCCTATAGAGTGTTGCTGTGGGTCCACATTGACCCAATGGCCAGTTGCCAGCAAAGTCAAGTCAGATCCAAATCTGACACGTCCCATTGTGCGTCAGAGTACAACCATGCTATGTAAGGGTTTCAATTGTTAGTTTTTTAGATTGTCAGACCTTTCCTACACTGCCCTTCTGGGTGAAGTTGAACTGCAAACTCTTGGTTAGTAATCAAGCTCATAAACTACTTAGTGTTTAATGAGACCTTAATTCCATTTCCAGCCAATGTACCAACAGGAGACCTTAATTCCATTTCCAGCCAACGTACCTCATGCACAACCACCACTCGTGTCAGTGGAAGCGTCTAGGTTACTCTGATGATGAACAGGGCTCAGTGGTCCCCCAGAGGAGGACAGACTAGGAAGAAAAGCCTGTCCATCCGCTTTCAAATGCACAATGTCCACTTTACCACCAATCACGGGAACGGTGTAGGACCAAGCAACATTTATTTTACTGCACATGTTGATGAACAACATTTTCACAAAAGGAGATACAGAGCCTGTTCATAGGAGGAGAAATAGAGAGTTGATCAATAGATACTGAGAACTAGGTTTCCAGTTCATCCGCGCACAGGTTTACTACAAACAAAACATGTTTAAGCATGTTCCTGTGATCAGTGGATGGCTGAAGACAAGTTCACTCAGTAATATATTTGTCTTGACACAGGGGCTGCAGTGGGCTGAGACATGACAGCAACTGTGAGGGTGGCAGAGGACTGGGCGGGGCTATTCTGTTGTCACTGTGGGTCTGAACTGACTCACTCTAAGGCACCTAACGACAGCAGTCCCATTAGGGGCCTGCAGTTTCTCCTGAGGAGATCCGTGGGGCCAGGAAAAGCCAAGGTCAACTCAGAAGCTTACAGCAACTGTTTGGGAGGAGCTCACCAGGGTAAAAATCTTGATAGGTGTTCTCAAAAGACATAGGACAATCGTGGGAGATTGTCAAGAAGGCTCTAGGAAATTGAAAGCTGCATTGGTAAAAAGGCCAGCACAGTTGCACCCTACCAGTGCACCTGCTCATTCTCTGGGGGGAGCAAGGGATGTCCTATGACAGCCCTTCAACCTTGATCTTGCTCATTCAGATTCCTTTTTGGTCTCAAAACTCAAAGAAATATCATTTGAGTCGCCCAAGGAAGCCACAGCTCCTATTTTAATGTGGTATAAATCAATGCATACAGATTTCTTCAGGGAAGGAGTAGAACAATGGGAACACCACCTTCAGATGGAAGTCATGTTAAGGCACAACAGCTTCATACTTTGATATTTTGTTTAATAAAGAGGCCTATGATTTGGATCAGTTCCGTTTTTAATTATTTTTTTAACCTGGGAGATAGGGAACAGACAGTCCCAACAGAGGTCTATAGGAGACTTCAGGAAGTGCTGACCCCACACTTGCTCGCGTGTTCTCACCCTCTTGACCGCCTGCCTCCCTCTCTTAGTCCAGCCTTGTTCTCTCTCTCTCTCTGCTGAAGGCCTCCTGAGCTTAATCACTTGCTCCAACGCGTCATTCTCATCCTCCAAGGGCTTGCACCAAAGGCACTCGGTATCCTCTGCCTCGACGCCAGTGTCCCACTCACGAGACCCTGGTGGTTCTAGCTGACGGGGTGTGTGGTAGGAGGGCTCAAGGGTTGAGAGAACTTCATAATCGATGGGGATGTCGTCCAGAATCCAAGAGTAGAAATCATGAAGAACCCTATGGAAATTCATAACTGACTATATTTTTAACTCTCAATTTCTGGAGAGGCAACTGTATTTATCTTTCAAGATGGTCAAACAAGTCTCAGGGAGCTTCACACTCTGCAGGGAGGCAGTCCAATGATCAGTCCTTAGCACCTGACCCAGCTGGCCTCGACAATCAGGCAAGAGGCTGAACTGGTGATGTGGGAGCAACGATGGCAGGTGATCGGTGATTGGCATTATTAGTGCCATACTGCAGTAGGGTGTTGTCTTCTGGAGAATTTTAACCTCTTCTCATCTCTGTGTGTCCTTCTGGGAACAGGTCAAGGTCCTCCTGGAAGAAATATTGGAGCGGGTGACGGATGAGTTTAACATCCCAGAACTGATGGCCAAAGTGGAGGAGCGCACCCCCTACATTGTGGTGGCCTTCCAGGAGTGTGAACGGATGAACAGCCTCACCAGAGAGCTCCAGCGCTCCCTCCGAGAGTTGGACCTGGGCTTAAAGGTGGGTGCAGTCTTAAGGGAGAGAGGGATGGCCAGAGAACATTGCTGAACTTCCCTAAGGAGAAATGGGGACTTGAAAGTTTGAAAACAGTCATCTGACAGAAAGCTCAATATCCAAGATGATGCCACCCCTTACAAACTCCATCTGGGTGAGCTGTAAAGAGTCTTAAGAGGCATCCCTTTCGAAGACTGAAACTAGGGTGACTTGGGTACCAGTGAAATGGGCCTGGAAGGTTGACCCAAGGATTTGAGATGCTAGTAAACTGTACTCTGAATGCCAAAGAGAGAAAATGTAACAACCTGGTGTCTTCTAAGCATACAGGTGAAATCGCTTTCATGGGAGGGGCGATATGTGCTGGTTAAAAGCTTGGGTTCTAATTCTATCACTCTGGGATCCTAACGTCACTTAAATCTCACTGGGTCTCACTTTTTAACTTGTAAAATAAGGATAATAATTACGCCTCTGGCAGATTCCCTTTAGTCACAAACGAGGGACTCAAACAACTTTATTATCAGACCACGATTATAATAAACTATTATTGATCGTGTGGCTCAAACCATGGTATAATATGCTTGGTCAGCTGACCTTGACCCAACTAGAATTTGCTCTAGGCTCAAATACTTCTCTCTTGTTCCACAATAGAAATTCCTTCTCTGGATTTTAAAATATTTTTGTTGGTCTTTTCTTTCTTACTCCTTATTTTTATCTTTATATTATTATTGTTGTTGTTTTCTTCTTTCTGTCTCTGTTTTTAATTGTTTCTGTTGGATTTCCTAGTTTATGAAACACAGAAGAAATGGATGTATACTAACTATAACTGGTGCAATGGTTTATAGGGAATGTGAGGGGTAGAGATGGGAGAGCAAACAATGAATGTGGGGGTGGGGAGGGAGCATTCGAACTGATGGTGATGATGTATGTACAACTCTTTTTAAAAGCAATTTAACTATGGAAGTGTATGATATGTGAATATTATTTCCTAAAAAAAGAAAAAGGGAACCAGGCTTGACCTATGGTGACCATGGGTGAAGGAGGAAGAGTCTTTGCTTAGGGGGCATTGAGTTTTTACTAATGGTGGTAGAGTAATTTGTAAGAGGATATCGATAACAACTGTACAGCATGAGGAGTGTAATCAGTGACACTGAAAATGCTATCAAGAGAGCCTGGGGAGATGGTGGTGTCAGCAGACTAGGGACCCAACCCTCGGCCAGAAATACAATAAGAAAATGCTGCTCAGATCTGAGGAACTCTGAACTGGGGAGCAGAAGAAAACAGCAAGTTTAATTGCCCACAGGCATGAGAGAATAAATGAATCAACAACGAAGTGCTTCTCCCACCATCCTTACCCTCCCTTCCAGCCACAGAGGCCACTGGCTGCTGGGAGCTGGGAACTGGCTCCCCAAAAGGAGCTTCCTTCCTTAGTTATTTTTTAAAACCTATGCTCATTTGTTTTTATTTTTTGACATGAGGGGTGTGTGTGTTTGGAGTTCATTCCACCAGGTCAGACTGTTTAGAGATTCTGGACAGATAGCATAACTGTGTGACAAAAAAGGCCTGATTTGTGGCAGATGGAGGATTGGTGTTGCCACCACGACAAGGCACCTGCTCACGCAGCCATCTCAGTGATTTTGGCAAAAATCATCATGCCTCTCTTGCCCCGTGCACCTTACTCACCTAACCTCACTCTGTGCATCTTCTTTTTGTTTCCATGAATGGAGACATGAAAGGACAGCGATTCGATGACATCTGAGAGGTGAAGAAGGAAAAAGAGGGTGGTACTATCAGCCATCCAAACAGATGAGTTTGAGAAATGTTTCCAAGAAGGGAATCACAGATTTGCCAAATGTATTAAGTGTAACGGAGAGTACTTTGCAGGTTGTTTTGTTTAAAAAAAAAAATTTTTTTTAATACATAGCTTTGAAACAAATTTCGGGGTTTTCAGAGTAGCCCCTCTTATGTGACCCTTGATTGTATAAAGGGACAGAATGCCAAGCTTCTGATGTAAATTCAGTGAAACAGACCTCCCTGGGGGTCCATCTGGAGTGCCAGAACCCCCCTACCAGGACACTGTGGACTGCAAATGACCGCTGATTGCTACTGAATGTCCCTGCAGCAGAATCTGCTCTCATAGTTATCAAATTCCTGCCTCCCTGCGTGCCCCTAGCTCATGTCTCTGAGACCAACAGGTAGACCTTCCAGAGAGAAGTCCATTTGGGTCTGTCTGCCCCCACCTCTGGTTGGCACTGAGGACTGCTGACTGAGGCTCCAGTGTGGTAGGATACAGCCATCTCACAACCAACAAGCTACGAGGAGACCTGATAGCAACGAGGCAGAAGTCCCTCGGATTTGCCAGTGTGACACGTCCTTTGTGGTGCCTTGCGTCATAGAGAGCCCTGGACAATGATGAAGGGACCAAGGAGAAAGTCTCTCTTGCCTTTCAGTCTGCCTCAAGCAAGCTTGATGACAAGTTCCCTGGGCAAGTCTCAGCTCTCCAGGCTAGAGGATCAGGAAGACTGGGTGGAGCGCTTCAGAACGTGTCTTGTCCTGAATGCAGCATGCCAGCATGAAGCAGGGAACCAACAGAGAGGTCTGAGGGGCCCGCCCCTGCCCCAACTACATGGACAACCCCCTCCCCACCCAGAATTCACTTCATAGGACAACACTGAAGCTACAGCTCAAGAGAGGGACACATCTGATCAGAGCACACAGAAGCAAACAAAGGAGGAGGGAGAGAGTGGAGCACATTCTGGCCCACCACGCCCCAAGGATGATATTCCTGCTCAGAGCAGCCAATGTACAGAGAGGATCATAAGTCCAGCCTCATCACAAGACAGGACATCCCTCACTGACCCAGAGCACTATGGGGGACAACACTGGAGACACAGTATGGGAATTATGCCTGATCTCACTCCACCACACCAAGGCAAACCACTAAGGGTGTGCAACAGAACAGCAAGGGGAGCAGAGCAATGAAGTCCCCAGGGAATACCAAAAATAGACTTTGGGGCCAGGGCATGGCACCCCATCAGACTTAACTGGAAAACACTCCTGAAGGTCAACAAACAGACCTTGAACTATTTATAGGCCTTTCTTTTTTTGTCATTGGTTTTGTTGTTGTTTTGTTTTCTTTTGTTGCTTTGTTTTGCTCTGTCTTGTTTTTGTGATTATGATTGTCTCTGCATGTCTCTCTAGATCAGATAGGTGGGCTAAACAATCTGGAGGAGAAAACAATGGACAGAGGGTTGGTGGGGGGGAGGGACATGGGAGTGGGCGATGTGGGGGTAAGGAAGTGGGTGTTAACAAACCCAGGGACAAGGGAATAACAATGAGTGATCGAAAATAAATGGCGAGGAGGGTGTAGGATGTCTAGTAGGGCTTGATCAAGGGCAGTGTAACTGAGATGAATTACTGAAACCCAGATGAAGACTGAGCATGATAGTGAGACAAGAGGAAAGTAAACCGAAATAGAGGAAAGAAGTAGGAGGCATGAAAACATAATAATAATTTATAAATTATCAAGGGTTTGGGAGGGGGGAAATGAGGAGCTGATCCCAACGGCTCAAGTAGAAAGAAAATGTTTTGAGAATGACGATGGCAACAAATGCACAAATGTACTTGACACAATGGATGGATGTATGGATGATTATGAGCCCCCAATAAAATGATTTTTTAAAATGTATCTTGTAGGAAAGACAGACACACAAACTAATTCTAATTCAAGTCTTGTGGGACAAGAGGGCCCGAAGGAGGTATTGGGGTGAGGGAAGGCCTGAGGGAAGAGAGTGCATCAAGGGGCTTTGGGGAAATACAGATGGACGACGGTTGTTGACAAGGGGTACACCTTTCCAGATGTGAAGAGGAGCCTGGAACCTGCTCTACGAGTTAACCTGGAAGTACTTAGTCACAGTTGACAAGGGGTACACCTTTCCAGATGTGAAGAGGAGCCTGGAACCTGTTCTACGAGTTAACCTGGAAGTACTTAGTCACAGTTGACAAGGGGTACACCTTTCCAGATGTGAAGAGGAGCCTGGAACCTGCTCTACGAGTTAACCTGGAAGTACTTAGTCACGGAGTAGTGAGCTTGGGGCAGAATAGACCCAAGCACCTGAGTAAACTGTCCTGAGCTAGTTCATGCCTGGACGAAGAAAGCGAACTATCACAGACACCCCGAAACTCACTGCCTCCGAGTCCATTCTGACTCAGAGTGACCCCGTAGGACAGGGCAGAACTGCTACAGAGGGTCTCCAAGCTGGCACCCCTTTCCAGGAGCAATCACCTCATCTTTCTTCCTTCCAGAGTGGCTACTGGGTTTGAACTTCAGACTTTTCCTGTCCCAATCCAACCAAACCAAAACCCACTGCCACCAATCCGGTTCCGACTCATGGCAACCCTATAGAGAGTTCCTGAGACTGTAACCCATATACAGCCTCCCCTGTCTTCCAATGACTAGCTGAGGTTTGAACCACTAACATTGCCGTTATCCACCCAATGATTACCCTACAGCACCTCCAGGGCTTCTTGCACAGATGAAGAGACTCGGATAAGATGAAGTGCCAACTTCTCTTCAGAAACCATGCAAACAAGTACCAGCCAAGACAAATATGTCCAGGAAAGTTATTGAAAACTGAGCATGAAATTCAAACAGTCCCTGGCACACAAAAACAAAGAAAATGTGTTAGTTCCAGGCTAGTCTACAATAATTACTGGAGTACATTCTCCCAAAAGAAAAGTAATGACATGTAACAACCTCTTGAATACACTTAACAATAAAATCAACTTAAACTTGGATTCCGGGAAATCAAGATACAAAATTATAATTGATGAAAACATCTAAATAAAAGGCAGGATGATTAGTGTAGATATAGAATTTTTTCATGTTGAGGAAATTAAAGTGGTTTCAAGATAATATCGAGTTAGTATAATGAAGAATGTTGACTGTAACCCTCCCGGTAACAACAAAACTTAACTAAAGCTAGTCGCCAAAGAAGTGACGCAGGGAAGCAAACGCTTCAGCAATCCCAAAACAGCAAGTAACGGGGAATGCATGCTTTAAACAGCTCTGCGCTCACGGCAGCGAGGGTCACAGCGCTGTTAGTTATACATCACACAGCGTTTGTGACCACGGCGCCGGGTCGGGCAGTGTTTCCTTCTGCTGTGCTGCCTTCTTGGTGAAATTATATATATATGCATATATGCATACACATACACACACACACACACACAAGTACATAAGAAGGGACTTCAAAAATTTTGTGGGGAAATGGAATTGAAAGATAATAGATCAAAAAGTTTTTGAGAAAATTCCATTATCTCTCAATTCTATTTTTCCACAAACCTTTTAATAAAGTCCCGTTTTAATATATTTATCTGTAAATGCCTGAAGTAAATCCTTCCCTATTGATAACTTGTCAGTGAATATAAATGTATTAAATGCTTTAGTCAAGAGGAGGGTGGCTGAATGGTTAATAAACTATGACCCATTCATACATTGTCTATACAAGTGACAAACCTTAGACACAAAGTTATAAATTGGTTAAAAGTTAGAGGTTGGGGTGGGGGGGACTCCAAGCAAACAGTGAGCAGAAGAGAACAGGAGTGGCAATATTAATATTTGTCAAAATAGACTAAGATGCAGTATAAGCAACAAAGAAGGGCAGTATAGAATAATTAAAGGACTGGTTCACCAAGAAGATATAACAATTATAAATATCTGTGCCCCTAACATCAAAGTCCCAAAATGTATTAAGTAAACTATAAGTAAATGAAAGAGAAAAATAGATCTCTAATGACAGCATGTATCTTAGGTGCTTGGGAGAAAGATGGCATTCTCTGTTCACATCAAGAATTATAGCGTAGGAAACCCTATGTAGGACTGATATAAATTGTTATCAAACCCATGGCAGTAGGTTTGTGTGGTGGTGGTGGTGGTGGTGGTGGGGTGGTGGTGGGGTTCGATGCCGTGAAGTCAGCTCTGACTTACAGGGACCCAGTGTACCACAGAACAAAGCCTTGCTTGGTCCTGCACCATCCCCGCCATCATCAGTGACATTCCGATCAGCAGGAGTTGTCAATGCATCTTGATTGCATATCTGATTGATTTCAGAGTGCAGAAATTGGTGGAATTCTTCCATTTTTCCATCTCTGGCTTCAGTGGTTGGTGCACAGATGTGAAAAATAGTCATATCAACTGATATCCCCTGTAGGTGTGTGGGTATTATCCTATCACTGTCAGCAGTGTTCCTCGAGATAGAGCTTGACATGTTTTTTGACAATGAGCAGGATGCCACAAAGGAGCGTGATATGGACTAAGAGCTTGAGTGTTTACAGAAAGGTCAGCTATTCAAACCCACAAGTCACTTCTTCCTTGAGATGTATAGCCCAGAAGTCCAATGGACAGTTCCACTCTGTCCTATTGGGTGGGTCGATATGCACGGCATTGGGCTTTGTTTCAGGTGGGGACACCATTCCTCTTCAATCTGTCATTCCCAGCATGGTGGACCACAATTCATTGTGGCCAATACCGGTCAAGTTCTGCTCACCACTGCGTAGGTCAAGGAAACGTGATGCTGTCGGTTAGGCATTGGGCTGCTAACAGGTCAAACCACCAACCACCTCGGAGAAAAACGAGGCTGTCGACACCTGTAAGATTTGCAGTCTTGGAAACCCTGCAAAGGGTTGCTATGAGATGGAATCAGCTCGAGGTCAATGAGATCTTTTGGTACTGCTTAAGATAATAATCGTCTTGCATTTCATCTCATTTTGAGGACTTCCAGTTTTATTAATGTATATTTGTGGCTGTTTCCTCTCATTTTGAGTTGTACCACATCCGCAGATGAAAGTCCAGAAACCTCTGCTCAATTCAGTGTCATCTCCACTTTGAGGGGGCACTCTCTATTTTGAATGCCTTCCAACCTGAGGGGCTCATTTCCTGCACTGTATCAGACAAAGGTCTGCTGATTTGATAACCTTTTCAGTGGCTACATTTTCTTTGTTTTCACTCTGCATAAAGAAAGTTTTATCAGTCTAAACCTCTCAGGGCCAACAGTGAGAACAGAGATACCAGGAGGATCTGGGAGGGTGGGGGGAGAAAGGGGACATCTATCAAAAGGATCAACATATAACCCCCTCCCAGGAGGACGAACAACAGAAAAGTGGGTGAATGGTGACAGAGGATGATGTAAGATATGAAAATAATAATCTACAACTTATCAAGGGTTCATGAGGGAGG
>NW_022105908.1:3972370-3977687 GCF_000313985.2 Echinops telfairi | reverse complement strand
AAAAAAATAGTTTTATCAGGCATGTATCTTTAAGCAGTATGTTTTATACTTCTGTCTGGGAGCTTTGCAAATGTAAAGTCATACTGAATGAATTACAGAGGCAACAGAATTGTAGAATACACAATTAACTATTACAGCAGTGAAAATGAATGTGGCTATACACAATGACATGGATGGAGAAAGCATAGAGGCAGTGTGTTGTACTGAAAACAGCAAGTTGCAGAAGACTGAAATGTAGGTTGTTTGTCTTTTTGTATGCTTATTGAACCTTTCCTCTTCTCTGAGTTCTTTTTTTATGCTCTAGAGTACTTTAAGTTTTTTCTTTTCTTTTTTTTTTTTATTTGGGTTTATTCCTTAAAGGGGGTTGCCCCCGCAACAAAACTGATTGTTTTACAAAGCAACCTTATCACCTTCAACGTACTTTCCATTACACTTAACACATTTGTCAAATCTGCAATTCAATTCTTGGAAACATTTGCAAACCCACCTGTGTGGATGGCAGACAGCACTTCTCTCATCTTGTTCTTCACCTCTTCCGCGTCGTCAAATCGCTGCCCTTTCATATCCCTCTGGGTTTGCAGAAACAAAAGAAGTCGCAAGGAGTGAGGTCAGCTGAGTTAGGTGCGTGGGACAAGAGAGGCATGCTGCTTTTGCCAAAAACTGGTGCACGGAGATGGCTGCATAGGTGGGTACATTGTCGTGTTGGCCACAACTCGGGCCTTTTTTGTTGCACACTGTTACGTATCTTTTTAGAATCTCTAAATAGAAAGCCCGATTAACAGTCTGACCTGGTGGAACGAACTCCAAATGCACTATAAGTCGACATTTTTGTCTGTTAGGGAAGCTGGTGGACATCCAGAATTAGGTTTGTCATCAATCTACATTTCACCTTATTTGAAACGAGAAAACCATTCATACACTTGAGTTTTTCCCGTAGCACTGTCCTTGACAGCTATGTTCAATATCACAAGTTTCTTCAGCATTTTTTCCAGAGCAGGAAACAGAATTTCACAACCATACGCTGTTCTCTTAACAGCCATCACACACACACACACACACACACACACACACACACACACACACACAACACGAGATTTCAGCTACATTGTTTTTTCAAAGAAATTCACTGAGACCAGAGAGAACCTTCCCAGCAATGCCATTGGGTGCCCTAACAGAGCAAGCTGCTCAGTGCTCAGCTCGTGGGGAAAATGCATACTATGAAAACTCTGCTCCACCAAGCAGAGTTTGGGGGGAACCCCCTCATCAATCATGTCCAGCAGAATTGCACATTAGCTCCCACAATCATTTTCCAAACATTCTTTTTCTATATGGACCCTTGACATCATCACCCCTTCACCCCGTCACTTCCTCTGTGTCCCCATTCACCCCAAGCCCTTATTCCACTTGCTGACTCTACAGGCTCACCAGTCCTGGTTGTTATACCCCCAAAATGAAAAATGCAGTCCAGATGAGTTTGGGAGGCTCTGGACTAAATAAACATGTGCAGGGGTTTTTGAAGGTGAGGGGCTAGGTTTTAATAGCTTGTGCCTTAAGAAATGTAATTTTTTCCAGAATTGGCCCACAGAACCGTATTATCAACCTACCATAGCAGCTGCCAATCTGATGACATCCTAAGAAATTAATTTCTTTTCTGAGTATCTTTCAGGAAACGCTGCCCTAGAGTTTGTAGACATACCCTTCTTCTCCTAAGAAGGGCACGCATTCCTTAATGAATTTGGCTGCAGGCGCAAGGAACCAGTTCTGTGTTGTCCTGTTCACCCCTCTGAAACTGAGTAACGTCTACTTCTGCTCAAGGCCATGGAGGTTACTCAAGTCTAAAAAGGTGGATGATCTCTTCTTCCTAAACGGTTCTAGCTTCACTCTCAAAGCGGCAGCACCCAGGAGAAGGTGCATTATGAGTGTTCCATCGTTTGCACATTCACCTACGAGAAGGAGAGTCGGTGTCAGAACAAATTATCATGCATCAGCAAACGTGAGAAAATGTTATGAACCCCAAGTTCTGCACTTTAAGCTCCTCGGCCAAGAAAACGACTTTGGCTAGAGTGTGAAGCATTAAGTACTGCATATATTTTCATCTTTACTGACACACACCCTTCTCACAATGGAACTCAGAGAAGGAGAGGCTTGCGTGGTTTCCCTTGTGTCTGGAACCTGCACATCTATGCCTGCTACCTAGTTAGCTGGGCCTCAGGTGAGGTTCAGGTAACAAGCAGTATCTATCTGTGTGTGTGCAAAAGTCAAGTGCTTGCGAACGCCGGGGGTTCTTTCTGAGGATTGCCTCACCCTCTTCTTCGCACGTATGCCAGTCCTCCCGGCAGCCTGCGATGCGGCACATCAGTTACGCTGGCTCATGAAGCAAGAGGGCCAAGGCAAACCCCTGCCATCACGTTGATGTAACGCACAGTGACTCTTCAGGACAGTCCTCTGCCCCACAGAGCTTCCGAAGCTGTGCGTCTTTGTAGAAGCAGACTGCCACCGCGCTCTTCAGAGGAGCGGCTAGTGGGTCCAAACTGCCCACCTTCTGGGTCACAGCCCAGCCGTTAACCCACGTGTCCACGGGGACTCCTCAACTCCTCAGTTCACAAACAAAACAAACGAAAACACTGCAATTAAGTCAGTTCCAACTCATAGTGACCGTATATAGGGCTTCAAGAGGGTATATCTTTATAGGAACAAACAGCCTCATTTTTCTCCCCCATAGCAGCCGGTGGGCTGAAACCACTGACCTCGTGGTTAGCAGCTCAGTTTGCAGCCCACTACACCGTGGCCAGGACAGGAGGCCCTTCATTCCTCCATCAACTCACCAGGCATATGATATTTACATAAGCACAAACGGTTACAACCAGGAGGAAAAGAAACAAACCAAACTCGCTGCCATTTAGTTGATTCCAACCATCGCGACCCCAGGACTTCTGAGGCGGCAAATCTTTCCAGGAGCAGAAAGAACCTCTTCATCCAAGTCATGGTGAATTGGAACCTCCAGCTCTGGGGTTAGCAGTCCACTGTTTACCAGACACTATCATCAGGGACAGACAGACCCAAAATCAAGCCGTTTGTGGGGAAATAAACTGTTTAAGAAAAAGGAACTACAGTTGTGATCGAGTCCGTTCCAGCTCAGGGCTCAGTGAGTGAGTGTCAGCTTAGAGTAATGCGCCACAGGACCTCAGTGGGTGCAGCTTCTGAAGTTGGCTGTCAGGTTTTTCCCTGAGGTGCCTCGGTGAACTTGAAACTCCAACCTTTCCATCAGCAGCTAGAACCGTTTTACCATCTAGAGCCCTGGGAAAGTAGTGGTTACACATTGGGTTGAGAGCTGCATGGCTAGCCTTGTAAATATACCAGCGGTTCCACTACTCTCTACCCTATAAGAGTTAAAGTCCCAGGGACAGTTCCACCCTGCCCTATAGGGTCATTATGAGTTTGTGCAATGGCAGTGAAAGATTCTGTAAATACCTTCGTGCTGTTTGGCTTGTGTGTATTGCTTTATGAAAGCATTTTTATAAGCTTAGAAGTAAATTGGCCATTGAAAACATTTTTGTTTTCCATTTTAAAGGAAAGCAAATACATTCTCTCAAATACTGAATGCCATTTTTTCGTAATAAGACTTGTGTCTTTTACCTGTCTTCTTAACCACAGAATGGCAAACAAATATTTACTACTTTGTACAAACATTTCATTAAAACTCCACTATACAGGGTTTTCAACATAGCCTCAGCTAAACATTACAAAAAATTCATGGGAAAAAAATGTTTTCCTGCCCCACCCCCCCGGGAAAATTTCTTTCTCTTAGTTCCAGTTTTCCACAGTTTTTGACACCCCCTTGTACACACTAGTTGCTTTTTACCAAACAGAAAACTCAGCCTTTATGACGATAGCAGAGCCCTTCAGTAAAACTGTCTAGAGGTCCTACTGATAGTGACAGAACTTTCTAATAAGGCAGCCATCAGCCCCATTTGACTGTTGCACTTGTGAAATATAGCTAATGTGACAGAGGAAATGAATTTTTAAGTTGATACTTTTAATTAACTTAAATTGGCACCAGTGACTGCCATAGTAGATGGTACTTGTCTAAAGCATTTGGTTGATGTGCTATAAGAATAAGAGGAATGGGTAAGCCCGACTTTACAGGTCATGCTCCCACACAAAGACTAACCTCTCACCCTACCAGCAAAGATCAACTGAAGTCACTCCTCTTCCCCAAAGATCCCGCAGCTCTTGAAGGCCTTTGCTGTCAATGACTGTGATCACTTCTCCCACTGACCTCACTCCTGGTTCTCATCTCTGGGCTCTCTCTCCCTCGTCAGCCCGGGAGCCTGCAGCTGCCTCCCCAGCGAAGTTGTTGTATTAGTGTGTTAGACAGGGTTCTCTAGAGAAACAAAACCAGAATGCTAATAATTTTATATATATTTATACAGATAGATATATAACATAAGAAATAATTAAATTATAAAGCAGTACAAATGACTCAGTGCACCTCACTCCCGTGAGACAGTTGTGAGACACTGGCAGTCCTTCAACTCTTGAGGGATGCTGGGTAGTCCTCTGTAGAGCAATTCAGGCTTTCCGGGCACAAGCAACAAACAGCAAGGCAGGTCACCAACAGTCAGCCAGATGACAGGGTCTGACAGTTCCCAGCTCAAGTGATGTAAATTCCAATGGTGTGGTGAAGCAGGTCTTGAAGGAACCTCAAATTACAGTGACACAGTCCACGAGTTAGGTGTCCCACAGGTAGTGAAGCTTGCAAATGGAGGCACAGAACAAGCAAGGCAGCCGCATCCTCGACCAATGATCAAAGAGCAAGAGACAAGAAAGGGGCGTCTCGCTGAGCCATTTATCTCTCCACCCTTCAATTAATCCCACGTGTGTTTATCAGCCAGGCTGGCACAATAAACTAACTACCTCAATTAGCCATACATACTGTTGGAACTGCCTGTACATCTATCTGCCCACAGCAAGAGGTCCTACTCCCTGCCACCCACACCACATGCCCCTTTGGTGTCAAGCCACCCACGGCAACTCTAATGAATTAAATCAGCAGTTTTTGCTCTTCATTCTCATTGAAGAGTTCTGAGTAGCACAAACTGAGTTCACCAACCGAAAGGTTGGTGGTTCAAGCCAATCTAATGGTACCATGGAAGAGAGGCCCGACAATGTGTTCTCATAAAGACCACAGCCAAGAAACCCCCTGGAACTGTCCTGCTCTGTAGTACCTGGGAATGCCATGAGTTCATGAGTTCTGCTCTGTAGTACATGGGATTGCCATGAGTTCATGAGTTCTGCTCTGTAGTACATGGGATTG
>NW_022105908.1:3969162-3970522 GCF_000313985.2 Echinops telfairi | reverse complement strand
CTGTCCAGTCGGTTCCGACTCATACGGACCCTGTGACCAGCAGAACAAATCACTGATGAGTCTTTGCCATCCTCTCAGTTGTTGTTATACCACAGCCCGTTGTCCCAGCCACCGTGTCACTCCATCTCATTGAGAAGCTTCCTCTTTTTCCCAGCCCCTCTGCTGTACCAACTGGGGCTGGGTTGCTCCTGATGAGGGAGTCTGAGAAGCCTCTGTACATTCAGGTGACAATTCCAAATGGAAGATTACAAACCCCCAGAGAGGGCTTTTGTTGTGGCTGTTTTCTATTTTAAGCCAGTAGTGGAATCCGTTTCAGTGGGTCCCTGAGAAACTCTACCACAAGAAGCTTTTGTCACTTAAGTTGGGTATGGTTGAAGGTAATAAACTTTGGTAACAGGTACAGGGCACTTAAATCTCCCATCAAGTATGGATGTGGTTTCAGAACCCCTTACCACACACCACTCTGGATAGCACCTCGTTGTCCATTGATTTGAGGGGGAAATAGGTACTACAAGTGTACTCAGTAAATACAGTTTTTGGTATGGTTAGGGAGTTAGGGTTTTCTTTAAAATACTAATATCTTAAAGTAGCCCAGCTACCAAACCCTCATACAGAAAATGTATATGCATCAGTTACATTCTATCTGGTGGGTTCATAAAGAAGTTATTAGTCTATTTTCTATACATCAGGAGTCAGAGGGTTCTGCGCTCTCTGTCATTAAGGATGCTGAAATGTGTTCATTCAAGGAGAAATATGCCTGATTCTTTATAATGGTGATAAAAGTGAAGTATAGTATAAAATCTTCAGTGCTGTCCTCTTTAGGGAATTCTTCTGCAGGGAGTGGGGAATGTCCATGTAGTTGGGATTGGGACAAGCCCCTCAGACCTCATAGCACTGAAGCTACTGCTCAGGGAGAGGGGCATCTCTGATCTGAGTACACAGGAGCAAATGAAGGGGTAGGAATAGAGAGTAGAACACATCCTGGCCCACCAAGGCCTGAGGACAATATTCCTGCTCAGAGCAGCCAATGCAAAGAGAGGATCATAGGGCCGGCCCCACTATGAGACATGACATCTCTCACTGACCCATAGCACTACTGGGGACAGCAGTGGAGACACAGTGCAGAAATTGCGCCAAATCTGACGCCACCACACCAAGGCAGAAACTCTAAGATATGCAACAGAACAGCAAGGGGAACAGAATAATGAAGTGTCTGGGGGCTACCAAAAATAGACTTTGGGGCCAGGGTGTGGCACCCCATCAGACTCAACTGGAAAAGCACTCCTAACGGTCAACAAATGGACCTTAAACTACTTACAGGCTTTTCTTTTTTTTGTCTTTGTTTTGTTGTTAGTTTTTT
>NW_022105908.1:3963716-3964978 GCF_000313985.2 Echinops telfairi | reverse complement strand
CAAAGAGACTCTGGGTCCCACAGAGGCCTCTCATGCAGTTAAGCAGTCCACACTCAATGAGTAAGACAAGTCTTGTTGGCTCTTCTAACCATTGTTTGGAAACCACTAATAAAGATGGGGAACTGCTAAATATTGTGGAGACCCAAAGTTCAAAGACAGTTCTTAAAACAAATGCTTTTTTTAAACAAATTATCCAACTAGCAGTCAAAAGAGGATCCCATAAAATGGATTTTGTGTCCAATAGCTTGGTTTGGGGAACATAGGTCTTTCAGGCTTTGACTTGATGTTTCTACGATGCATGCATAAGGCTTCAGGACTTCTGCAAAGGCTGGAGAAAAACAGCATCCTAGGTTCCAGTTTAGGGTTGACTAGGTATACGACACGGGTGTCTAAAGTTCCATAGTGAGAAGCAATTGGGTTTTCTGAAACACTGTCAGCAGAAGATGTAGACTCTTGACATTACTGAAGAAGGGAGACTTTTACAGGAACAGGGTCTTGGAGGTAAGTCTTGCATATCAAGTGTTCAACAGAGATGGTCCCTGCATTACCCACCCCTTGAGCCATGTTTTACCTACCTGGGTGGAGGAGCCCTAAAACCAGTAATTTGCAAAGACTTCATGCCTCCTTTCTATTCTCACTCTTTGTCCGCAGGGGGAGTTGACCATGACCAGTGACATGGAGAACTTACAGAATGCTCTGTACCTAGACATGGTGCCAGAGACCTGGGCAAAGCGCGCTTACCCCTCCACGTCAGGACTGGCAGCCTGGTTTCTGGACCTTCTCAACCGAATCAAGGAGCTGGAAGCGTGGACAGGCGACTTTGTAATGCCCTCCACTGTGTGGCTGACAGGCTTCTTCAACCCCCAGTCATTCCTGACTGCCATCATGCAGTCCATGGCCCGCAAAAATGAGTGGCCACTGGACCAGATGGCCCTGCAGTGTGATGTTACCAAGAAGAACAGGGAAGAATTCAGGAACCCACCTCGAGAGGGGGCTTATGTCCATGGCCTCTTCCTGGAAGGTGCTCGCTGGGACACACAGGTAAACCCAGGGCTAAGGGAAAAGGTAGCCTCTCCTGAGATGGTTAAATAGACTATATTGTCTCACACAGTGTGTGAGATTACAAGTGAATCTCTTAGCCTGGGTAACTTTCTTTCCTTGAGGCTAAGAAGCTACCTGGATGCGACCGGGTATGGTGCGAAGACCATGGGCTGTACAGTAGGTAGAGAATGGAGAGACTAAGCATTGCCTCTGGACATAGA
>NW_022105908.1:3956500-3963204 GCF_000313985.2 Echinops telfairi | reverse complement strand
AAGAAGTCGCAAGGAGTGAGGTCAGGTGAGAAAGGTGCATGGGCAAGAGAGGCATGCTGTTTCTTGCCCAAAACTGACACACTGAGATGGTTGTGTGAGCAGGTGCATTGTTGTGATAGCAAAACAAGTCCCGTGACTGCCACAAATCAGGCCTTTTGTTTACACTATCTTTTCAAAGCCTCTCAATAGAAAGCCTGATTAACAATCTGACCTGGTGGAACGAACTCCAAACGCACTACAGGTTGACATTTTTGTTCACTCGGGAAGTTGATGGACATCCACAATGAGGTTTGTCGTCAATCGACATTTCACTTTTTGAAATGAGAAAAACACTTGTACACTTGAGTTTTCCCCATAGTGCTTTCCTTGTAACATCCCAACAGTTTCTGCAGTATTTTCGCCATGCAGGTAACAAAATTTCACAGCCGCACACTGTTCTCTTAAACTGTCATCACAATAAATGAGATTTGAGCACAACTGATTTTACCAAAAAATTCTGTGACCAGAGAGAACCTTCCCAGGTGATGCCACTGGGTGCACTAACTCAGAGCGAGTTGCTCGATGCTTGCCTAGCAGGAAAAAAGCATACTACGAAAGCTCTGCTCTCCCCAGCACAATTCAGGGTTTTTCCGGTACCCCTTCATAGGCAAGATGCTTCAACAGTGCTTGGTACATAGAGAATACTCAAAAATGTTAGCTACTATTTGTCAGTCAGCTCTACCACTATGTGACCTGGAAAGGTCGTTTCACATCCCTGGTTCATTTGGCTCAGTTATGAGTTCTAGGAGGGTAGGGACTCCTTCTACTTTTTCCATTGTTTCATATAAGCAAAGAGGAGCCAGTAACATTTCAAGGGGGGATAATCTAATGAAAATTATTTAAAATTGAGATTGGAGGGATTTTTTTCATTGATAGGGAACTGTCAAACAAATTTGGATGTTCAGCATAAATAAAATAAGTATGAATGAATAATTCTAGAACAAGTTTTCACTTGTTATTCACATATTCTGGAAGGGATAAATAGTCATATTTGTCACCTTTGAAGGTGACATTAAACTATTTTTAATAGTCAATACCAAGAAAACAGAAGAAAAATGTTGGAAAATCTGAAAGGTCCAAGGAGGCTATGAGTGTGCATATAAATAGTCCTTCCAAAACATATTAAAATGGACCAGTGTTCAAATAGCACAATTAAAATAGCACAAACCTTGCGAACTAAGCCAAGTCACCACTTTCTGTGTGTACATTTTCACAAGGTTCTCTCACTGGAGGTCACAGCCCAGCACTGTATTCATTGTAGTGTACAGAGATCATACCCATGATCCCCAAATACACCAAAATAAACCAAAATACATACAAAAAGAAGACTAGAGAAAAGGCTCAGAAGGGAAGAGTAGTGGGACTCTGGAAAAAAAGATGACTGATTCTAATTGTCTACCTCCCATTTTTCACTATTTTAAATAATAATAAATTTTAAACTTTCAAAAATATAATACCCACTGTTGTTGATGAAAATCCATTCATCCTGCAAAAAATTGCGTTTAAGAGCATTTATTCAGAGAAAAGGAAATAGTTATCACCTGCAGCTGCAGAAAGACACCAGTGTACACGAGGGCTGATGTCCACAACTAAAATATGCCCAGGCTGGCAATCCTACTCATGAAGCAGAGTTGATTTTGGTTTGAGGAGACAAGTAAAATAAGTTAGGGATTAAGAGCAGGCTTCTATTGATGACTGGGTCTAAAGTGTTAGTGATTGATTTCAGGGACTAATTTCAGGGGAGTTCATAGTTTTATAGGTTTTAGATGAGATCATATAATTCCACTGATGGATATTTATACAGCTTTAGCCAGATATCTCAGGAAGATGTAAAGATTTATCTTGGTTCCAGGGTATCATTTTCTTGAAACAACTTCTTAATCAGAACCTTTTAAATGGTCTTAGAAACTTCAGATAAAGACAGCTCCAAGCAATTCTCTGTCAATATATTGTTGTCATAAAGAAATGTTCCTATGGCCTACTTTATACAAAAGACAGCTATGTTGAGGTTCTCTTCCTCAGGGTCTTTTTTTTTTTTCTTTCACATCCTGACTTAACCAGGGAAGGAAATTGCTTCTCAGTTTTATGGCTACAAGTAACTAACATACTCAGATGACAGGAGTTTACCAGGAGAACAAACAGGATCCCTAGTCAGGCATATAAAGTAACAAAGAATAAAAAGTTTAATTCAGCAAGAAATCCATTAAATGCAATAATGCAGTCATGGTCAAAAAAAGTTTTATGACTGTGTTTTTCACAATTCCCTCCTCTTGATTAGGGATTTCTTTGAACATCATATGATCAACTTAAGGCATAATTCATTTGTCTGAATTTAATCTAGGGCATCACTGATTATGATGATTGCTTAATTCAGTACTTGGATTACCAAGCTTTTAAGTTTTGCCTTGCTATGGGGAGTTTCCCTCTTCAAAGTGAGCTGGTCTCATATTTGTCCACAAAGGAGTAACTCAAACTCTGTAAAGAATTTCTCTGGCTATTAAGAAATTTGGAGTTTTATTTCTTCAACAAACGATTATCAAACTCTAAAATTCATTAGGAGGATACATAATGTTTCAAAAGCCCAGTGGCCATACCAGATGATTGAATTCAATCTGTTGTCCTTCCAAGTTATCAGAGAGTCATTGTGTTTAATATACTAGCCTACACGTGGGAACCAGGCTGCTCCTCAGCATCGAAGCATTGGTGCTTGTAATACTGACTGCACAAAGTTCAATGACTATAATCCTAAATATTACAAGTTCAGTTAACAAAATTGATTGAATTCAAGATCTTTCACCTTTTAGTAACTAAAAATACCCACGAAAGAGAATTCTCATTTGTCAGGAATTTGAAGCCATGTCACTTTGGGGCAAACTAATTGATTGCCTTTTTTGATTCCTCCTGAGGGTTATGTATATGCTATTATACCCACAGGGTATTTGTGTGTGTGTGTGTGTGTGTGTGTGTGTGTGTGTGTGTGTGTGTGTCGCGCGCGCGCTATTTCCAGGACTATCATTTGGGAAAAGGAATGTTACTAATTTTATTGAGCAATTCTTCAGTATGAGAAATGTTATATAGGCATTCACTCAAACCCTTGTAAGACTTTCAAAAGAGTTTTAAATTTTATAAAGAAAAAGAGTTACTGCCATGAAATTTATTGACAAATATCCAAATTATCTGGGGGAAGTAGAATGCCGAACCAAATAGCTATCTTTGCTCTGACATTTCTTTTTTGTCATTATTATTATACTTTTATTGACATCTTACACAATCCAATATATCCATTCACATACAACTCTGTTGTTCATTCTGACACTTCTCAATATGAACACTGTTACAGAATTCTCTAGAGCACAGGTTTCCAAACTTATTTGACCTACAACCTCTTTTTCAGAAAAAGAAAATTACTCCATACCCTTCTAACAATTAAAAAACTTTAGTACTATAGCCCATAATCCAAGCTAAAGTGTATATCTCTGGTTTTGCAGCCCCCTTGGATTTTTCCAGAGCCCCCCAGGGGATGGTACTGCCCACTCTGGGAAACACTGGCAAGAAAATGCTTACCTCAGATTACAGTGAGAGATGCAGAGCAATGTAGTAACTGTTCCGTGACAAAGGTCAGAGTAGGGAAGGACACCTGCGACAGAATGTATCTAGAGGCAGTTCAGGATACCACAAGCTAACCTGCACTGCTCCTTTGAAATTAGTGAAGGGGTTAATCAGGCAATGGCTCCAGGAACCAGGCTCTAATTTGTCACTGGAATCGTCAGGGGATCAGAATGTTCATGAACTCTTTGTAGTGTTAGATAACAGATCCAGCGTGCAGTTAGACTGGTGATGCTGGTCGCCAAGGGAACTCGTGTGTGCCATGAGTGAAGGGGAAAGAAATGCAGCCTTCAGTAAGCAAGGGACCCTCGCACACAAATAATAGCAATGACAAATTAAGCTTCATTGGTAAATGGAATTAGAAAAATAAAAAGGCTACTAACCAATAAAGGATAAAATAGCAGTGTTAATGATGAAAAGATACAATGTTAAATGTAATGAAGAGTCAAAAGAAAAAAACCTAATATGGATTCAAATCCTAAACAAATTATGAGGAATGTAAGTATTCTCAAAAAGTAGTATTCATATGAAGTGATCTGGATTCACAGGGAAAATAATATAATAAAACATATTATAGTACCTCACAGCTAAAGTCTAGTAATGATAAAAACCTCTGGTGGTGTAGTGGGTTACACCTGCAAGGTCAGCAGTTCGACTCCACCAGCCACTACACAGTAGAAAGATAGGGCCGATAGCGGTTCCTACTTGCCGTGCAGGGGTGTGGTGCCAGAGAAGCTCCTGCAGCCTGGTGTAGTCGGCGCGCCCAGCCGTGCCTCCTCCCGGACTCTTTGAAAGTCTTCAGCTCAAAGGTGAGCTCCGAGGTCTGGTGCTTCTCACCACGAAGAAGTGAGTGCTACTCAGGAAGAGAGTGGCTGCACCTGGTGCACAAAACATTAGGGCTTCCTCCTGAGCAAGGGCCAACCCGACTTAAGCTCTCCCAGATGATCAAGCAGTCAGACTACAACCTGGAGAAAACTGAGAACAAAGCAGAACCCACCTTAGCCATGCCTCCCAATTACCTCTCACTGCTGCACGCTTTCAAGAAGGCCTGGTCCTGGTCATGCAGGTGCAAGAGCAGCAAAGAAATCAGCTGCAAGAAATAGCCCCAGTGATGACTGCAAATCAATTAGAAAATAATGCAAGTTTCCCACCAAATTTTTGAAGCCCACTTGTATATTTATCACCCAACTTTTGCCTGTTCAGTTATTTACAGGTTTAAGCCTTACTGAAAGCCCTTACAAGAATCTGTTTGCAAAGCTAACATTCCATGATCCACGTAGCATTTCCATCACCCCTACCCTCTACCCCCCACTTTCTGTATACTGACTCTAGTAACCACTAATAAACTTTAATATCTATAAAAAAAGAAAAGAAAGACAGGGCCTTCTACGGCCGTAAAAAGTTACAGTATTGGAAACCCACAGTGGCAGTTCTACTCTGTTCTATGTGTTGGAATAGCTGCAATAGCAGTGACTCTGGCTTGGGGTGGTTTTTTTTGTTTATTGCCATTGAGTTGATTCTAACTCCTAGGAACCCTATAAGGCAAAGAGAATCTCTCCCTAGGGTTTCTGAGGCTGTACATCTTTATAGGAGCAGAAAACCACATCTTTCTCCCATGACACTGCTGGTGAGTATGAATACCAATCTTGTTGTTAGCAGTGCATTGTGCAGCCTGCTACATTACCAGGGCTCTTCAGTAATGATAAATAACTAGATATCAAATTCCTAATGTTTCTTCAGTTAAATTATTTACAATTCTAAGAATTCAATTTTATAAAGCAAAATCTATTTTAAAGGCAATTGAAATTAAACAAACATTGCTAACCTTGGTCTCTTACACAACTCAGAAATTTAAATTTTAAAAAAAGGAGTTAAAAGACTGGGACTATAGATGAAACTGATCAACATCATCATCATCAGAGTGCTCTCAGCTGAAAATCTGGTGAGGGGGGGGGGATTCAAAATGGGTTAAAGAGTAAAACATCTGATTTTATGGTTTAACTTATAAAATGTAGCTGTTTCTAAAACTAAAGCACGAGCAAAAATGGTCTAAAGTTGACTGTAGGTTACACAGGCAGTTTCAGGACAGGTCCAGAAACCTCAAGAGAAGAGTTTGTTCAACTCCCATCTGCGTTTCCTGCTGGCAATGTTCGAATGTTCATTTCAGTCCTTCATGTGACTCAGCAAGCCATTTGCTAGTTGAGCCTCCTTCAGCTGGGATACGTGAACGCAAGTTTTGACTCCCTGTAGTTTGACAGCATAAGAATGTGTGAGTTATAATTAAGTCAGGTCCCTTCGGTGATCAATGCTCATGGAAGCAGCAGTCAAGAATCAAACAACGGATCGCATTGTCAGATTTGCTGCACAAGACTTCTTTGAAGGGTCGAAGAGCAAGACTGGCAGTTTGAGGACAAAAGTGCACCGGACGCATGCCGTGGATGCTTATAGCCTCATCGGCAGGTGCAAGCTGGACGATGAATAGGGGGCTGAAGGAGAATTGGTGCTCTTGCAGTGGACCGCAGGGCTGCGACAACGGCTCCAGGGCATCAACTGTGAGTGCGCCCCAGCCAGACGGGCTGCTGTTCTTGTGCATAGGGTTGCTGTGAGTTGGAGCCGTCTCCAGGGTACCTGACAACAGCACCGACTGTCCACAAAGGCACAGGGAAATCCTTCCCGTATCGTCCTTTATTGTAGACAAAGGAGAGGTAGTAAGCTTGCTGGTCTCTTTATTACTAAAAGACATTGGCTGTTACAATTTCAGTCACGGTAAATTTATGAGATCAGAAAGGTGGGGTTATTTAACATAAGGAGTGCTTGTAACCACATAAATCCTATAGAAGATGTAAGCTCATCCCATTGAGTCTTGCTAAGTCCGTTACTCTGGTCCACAGGTCCAGAAGACTGAGAGTAATGACAACAGAGGTTTCAGTAGGTGGGAAAATACACCAGGCGGCTTTTATGACTTGTGAGAAGTTTTATGTCAACCTGGGTGGGACAGGAGTCTCAGTGGTTTGGCAGGTGAGGCTTAGTAATCCTCCACGAAATGACCCAGCACAACA
>NW_022105908.1:3950456-3954506 GCF_000313985.2 Echinops telfairi | reverse complement strand
AGGGGTTTATCTGTCCTGGATTCCCTGTGTTTCCAGCTCTGATCTGTGCCACTGCACATGTTCTGGTCTAGCTGGATTTGCAAAGTAGAATTGGGGTCATGATAGTGGGTGGGGGGAGCGGGGGAGGGGGGGGAACATGAAATAACTAGAGGAAAGTTCTGTGTTTCATCGGTACCCTTTATACTGCACCCTGACTGGCTCATCCCCTCCCCATGACCCTTCTGTAAGGGATGTCCAGTTGCCTACAGATGGGCTTTGGATCTCCACTCTGCACTGCCCCACATTCACAATGATATGATTTTTTGTCCTTTTGATGCCTGCCACCTGATCCTATCGACACCTCGTGATCACACAGGATGGTGTGCTTCTTCCTTGTGGGCTTTGTTGCTTCTTGGCTAGATGGCTGCTTGTTGATCTTCAAGCCTTTAAGACCCCAGATGCTATATCTTTTGATAGCCAGGCACCATCAGCTTTCTTCACCACATTGGCTTATGCGCCCATTTTGTCTTCAGCTATCGTGTTGGGAAGGTGAGCATCATGAAATGCTAGTTTAATAGAAGAAAGTATTCTTGCACTGAGGGAGTACTTGAGTGAAGGCCCAATGTCTATCTGCTACCTTAATACTAGGTCACAGTCCTGATGCAGTTGAAAGGAAGTTTTTCCTTGAAGGTGGGGCCTAATTCCTATGTGGGGTAGATACTGTGGGATGTGTGCTTGCTTGCTGCTAGCTCTAGAACCCATATCTGGTTTGTCAACCTCCAGTCCTTTGGACTACAATATTGCTGACTGATCCAAGAAACCATCAGCAACCTACCACTGACATGTTGACCTTGGAGTCATTCACTTCTGTCACTGACCGACTGACCTTGGATTCACCTGCCTGTGCAGCCTCTATGTACCTGCAACTCCTGGGGTCATCGTCCCCTGAAGCTACTCCAGTCAGGAGAAGCCTCCCGCTCAATATCTGACCCACAGGCTTGAAACAGACTGGACTTTCCTGCACTATAATTTTGTGAACCATTTTCGTGTGTACGAGAGAGAGGCGAGAGATTAGACTTGCTTTTCTATGGAACCGAGCCTAACACGTTTGTCTAATAAATTAGGCTCCTCTGTCATTGCGGAGAACAGCTGGAGTTCCCCACATGGAAATATTTTTCAATAGTTTCTTCGTAACAACTACTGCTGTGGTCTTTTAACAAAGGAAATTAAATCTTTGCCCAATGTGAACACCTGCAAACCCTAACTAGTACAAACATACCCGTTAGCAAATGCTGTGTGGACAAACCCATTCCCCACGTAAGCGTTCGTCCTATGGGTTTTAAAGGGCCACAAAGCCTCATCTCTCTTCCATGGAGTGACAGGGATTTTGAACTCCTGACCTCGAAGTTAGCAGGTCCATTCATAACCCACCGTGCCACCAGGCCCCTAACAAATCACTGACACACTGAAGCAGAGCGTAACCACTGGGAAATGGTAAAGACTGCGAACCAGCATTTAAAGTTTGTGAAAAGAAAAATAGGTAACCCTTTCAGTGCACCCTCCAAGAACAACAGTTCAGATAAATTGTTAAGTATGCCTTGTCGAGGCAAATAAATCTTGACTATCTAAATGACTGAGGAGCCACAGCGACGTGGCGGTTGTAGTGGGCTGCAGTTGGACGCCGCCAGCCCTCTGCCGGAGCAAGATGATGGAGCTGAGTGCTCGTGCAGTCACTGCTCAGAACCCACAGGGGCAGGGCCCACGAGTCACCAGTGACTCGATGGCAGTGAGTTTGGTTTCTTGTTTTGATTTTCTTGAATCTGAACTTAAAAAGGTACTGTACAAAATCTACAACCATAAAATGAGTTGTTTGTGGAGGAATATTAGCTACGAGTAAATGGGTGCTAAGCACGATGGGAAAACAAGGAATAAACTATGGGGTTAACAGCTCTTAAGTCTTACAGAAATCACGGCCCTCCATCCCCATACTTCCTGACAGGGAGAACTGGTGCATCACATGGGCTAGCACACAGAATAATCAGTCCTTTCTTTAGAAAGCCTCGGCTTCTTGGAACTAACCCTCCTGTCACGTCCTCCTTCATAAGCCTTAGGGTTCTCTGGGCACATGGCTGGAACCCTTGGCTCACGACATTTCTAGAACTGCTGAAAGGCAGCCTGGACGGTGGAGCCTTCACTGTCTCTGAGGAGACCCAGCGTCCTGAAGCAGGGCCGCGGTGTATGCACATAGCTGGGTGAAGGTTGTTTTTCTATAGGCATACTAATTCCCTGAAAACAGAATTTCTTCAGTATTCATAGTTTCTTTTTTCTTAGGATAAGAAACATCAGATATTTCTACAAGTGTTTCTCCCGCTTCATTAAATTGTAAATTTAGGTAAAATGTTTCATTTCATTGTTTAATTTAGATTCAATGAGTATGAACTTAATAAAATGGGTGCATATTTTCTGTAGATCCTAAAGAAATGCTAATTGGCTGGAAATTCATTCACATTTGCTCTCATTTGTAATCCCTATGATCTTAGAAGTTTTATTACTTTAGGGTAGAGGATTTTTTAACGTGGGATTCAAAGCTGACAAAGTGATTCCTGTATCAATTAAAACTGAATACGTTTCTTTATTTACTAGCAGAGTAGCCGCTCCTTGATTATTTAAAGTCATTACTGGAAAAATCCCCATTTGATCCTCAGAGCCCCATCACTTTGACCCTACCGGAGATTACGTAAAGGCAGCACACCTACTTGATTCTTAGATTAGTGCATTTCCCTTTAAAACGTCCAGGATTTTTACAATAAAAACACACTGGGATTCCTGACTGGTCTACACCTTTTCAGACTGCAGGGTTGGATACCTGTACTGTAGGAGTCTGCGACTCTTTAAGTTACATAGCTATTAGTTCTTCCTATTTAGCTTTAATCCTGTGTTCATTCACCTGCCTGATTTTGTTGTTCAATGCTTTGAGCCAAATTGCAGTTTCTAAAGCGGTTTGAGAGGAAGTCTTTCCCAACCTGAATAGTATTTGACTGATTTTGAAAGCTCTAGGTTCAAACCATTGACAATAGATTTTTTGACAATTTCAGAATCTTCAGAATCTAAATCTAACCTACTTTCCACTGTATTTCTGTAGTTATTCAAACATTCACCCTTTCCAGGGTATAAGTCTGGATTTTAGACCAATCCATTTTCTTTGGAAAGACTCGAGATTGCCTTCAATCTGTCTGCCTTTTGTCAGCAAACCTCCGACAGACGGTATCAGGGAAGGAGTCGGTGATCTCTCATCTTCATGTCAGTTAGCATCATTCATCCACAATTGGGCCCCTCCAGCTCCAAGACCATGTGTATACATTTATAAATATCAGGAGCTCCTGGCTGGCAGACGGACATTATTATCCTGAATTTTTCAGTAAATGTCAGGGGATATTCTGTGGGCTTGGGAAATTCTTCTTCTTTTTTTTTTTTTTTGATGTATATGATACTCATATCATTTTCATTTTATTTAGATGTTTATGAATAGTACAGAGAGTTTCAAAGTGCCATTCACATAGCTTTCTCAAAGATAACGTCTTACATAAGGCTAGTACATTATCACAACCTAGGAAATTAACACTAGAATACTACTACTAAAGTACTGACCTCATTCATATCCTCATGGTTGCATGCATATTTTCTTACAGATGTCTACAAGATTTCATCATATGCAGATACAGAGCCTATCCTATTTCTCTGAAAAACAAAACAAAAAACCCAAACCAGATTATCATAGTTACCCAAACCAGACTCTCATAGTGTCCCTTGATAGTTACAACATGATCTCCCAACCCTGACCCCTGACCACCAACCGAAGCAGCAGACGTGTTGTTCTCCTCTGTATTTTTGTCACTTTGGGAAGGGGTCATACCGTCTGGGACCTTTTGAGATTGGCTTTATTTATGGATTTTTTTAATCGTTTTATTAGGGGCTCATACGACTCTTATCACAATCCACCCATACATACAATTGTGTAAAGCACATTTGTACATTCATTGCCCTCATCATTCTCAAAACATTTGCTCTCCA
>NW_022105908.1:3938953-3948856 GCF_000313985.2 Echinops telfairi | reverse complement strand
ACAGACATAAGCCCGAATGGCGCCCAGCGAAGGGAGAGTCCCCGTGCCACGCGACTGTGCACGTGACACACAGACATAAGCCCGAATGGCGCCCAGCGAAGGGAGAGACAAGAGAGCGGCCGACAAAGCTGCGCCACAACGACAGCAGCGACAGAAGCAGAGAGCAGAGACCCTCACCTTCAGGGAAATCCAGATGCAGTGGAGGTTCTTCTTGAAAAGCACTTGCCTCCAACTGGCAGAGTCCAGAAGGAGTGACAGCACTAAAGGGTTGTTTTTCGGTTTGGTTTGGTTTTTTTCAAATTTACTGCCAAATTTCTGGTCCATAATCCACAAGTCTAGTCTAAAGAAGCGGCTTTTGAAATCTTGGGCGAGTCCCCAAAATCCTATATAGGTCAATCAACTTAGTCTGCAAAAATTTATCATCTGCAAAAAAAAAAAAATGTATTCAAAGAAAAAAATGATCACATCCAGATGCGGGAAAATACCAGTCTCCACGAGTAAAGACTGATGACGCCAGCAAGAACGTTCTCCCATATAGACAGTTCATGAAAAAAAAGTGATAGTACAGCTGTTTGATTGGCTGCTTTGGGAACTCGGGGTCACAGTTGGATGAGTTAGGAATGGAGAACAAGCAGGCTCGATGGGATGATTGGGTGTAAAGAGCTGCAAGGCTTGATTTCAGGAACTGATTAGAGGGGATCTATCTCAATCAGAGTTTGGGAGTGTTCAAAGTGGGCTCACAACATCACTGGTGGATATCTATATCGCTTTAGCCAGATATCTCTAAAGCATACAAAGATTCATTTTGGTACCAAAGAACTCATTTCTCTGAAATTGTTTCTTAATCAAAATCTTTTAAGTAGCCTTGGAAACTTCAGATAAGGCCAACTCCAAGACCCTTTCAATAAATTGTTTTGTAAATTCTGTCATTCTATCTTTGTCATGAAGAACTATTACTGCGGCCCCTTACATGGGAGACGCTGTGGCAGGACTCCGGCCGGAGAGGGTGTTTTCTTCACGTCTGACTTAGCAAAGAGGGAAACTGATTCTCAGCGTCAGGGCTTCCAGCAGTTTAACAGACAGACATAAGGCAGATCTGGGGCGGAAAGCAACAACAACACACACACATACAGTCTACTTCAGTAGCAAGAACTAACAAATGCAATCATGGAGTTTGGGTCAAAAAGCTCTATGAATTAATTTCTTCTTTGTGCCCCCATGACCTGTTGCTCTCAAAGACTCTAAGCCACTAGGAGGTCAGTGTTTTAAGCAAATCCCAGAAAACATACAGATACTGAATTGTCTTTACAATGTTTGTGTTTTATTCGCTACCATCAATAGTTACACACCTATAAGGGACGAAGGTTAAAACATACACCCTTCATTCCCTCTCAAAACAGACCGCTAGTGGAACTATCACAGAGCAGGGCCTCCACTAAGGGCCCCAAGGAGAGTCACACGGTCAATTCTCATCAGCAAATAAGCAAATATTAAGTGCAAGCGTCGCTGTTACCAGGAGATGCCATCTCGTGGCAAAACCTATGCATGTCAGGGTAAATCTATGGCATTTTTCAAGTCTGGAGACTTTTTGGAAGATTGCCATATCTTTCTTTCAAAACTTCTCTTGAGACAGATAAGGAAAAGATTGATTCTTCTACTGTCATTTTTCAAGTTCAAAAGGCTTTGGGGTTATTTCCCCAAACGAACATGCATGGGCTCAATCACATCCACACCCAGTTAACATTGTAACTTGAGGTCTTTGGCAATAGCCTGCATCATTCTCAGTGCTCTGCCCAGCAGGGTGGTTACCACAGTGGATACTGTTAGCAGTTATTCCCAGGGGTCCTATCAGTGTCTTTCCCACCTTCTCACCCGGCCCAGGCAGGAAAAGGGCATGTCCTGGGAGAGACTTTGGCTGGCAGAGCCACATGAAAGAATGCATTGCCCCTGCACCCACCTTGTCGGGTGAAACTGGTCTGCATTGTGTTAGGGTCCCTCCCCTTGCAAGGTACTTCTCTCTGTAATTAGGTATTTTGCTTATAAGATAAGCTTGGCTCCCTGCCTGACTGACTGTAACTGGGCAAAGGAAAGAACCCAACCTGTGGGGCATTCTTGCAACACTGATTAACTTCAAACCACCCCTCCGTGCCACTCATTAAGTCTGGACACCAAAAATCCAAACCCGCTGCAATCATGAAGAAATCTGTGGCCTATCCTTTGTACCCCGGGAGGAAATACTCACAGGCAGGCTGTGCACGCGCTCAGGGGCATGGACGTGCTCTGAGAGGCAGAGCCAGCTCCTACGCTCAAACTGTTGGCTAATCTTGAGGTTCTGGGCAAGCAGAAAATGAAAGTTACAATGGAGTTTTAAACTGCATATTTGAGCATTGAAAAGATGTCCCAACACAAACGCAATGCCCCTTATCAAAAACTGGGAAAATGACTGGTTCCAGAAATTTATAAATATCTATCCACTTAATAATAAAGAAGATAGCAAGAGAGGGATAGCGTGCAGACAACTAGTACAGTGCCAAACAAAGCTTAACTTATTAATACTTCCATTAAGTATAAAGAGATTAATTACTATGATTAAAACAGAGTAAAAGAATGGGTATTTCTAAACAGTCCAATTGTATGATGCCTTTAATAAAAGATACAGTTTAGATTCAAAGACACAATTTGTTGAAAGTAAACAGAAAGGTATATACTGTGCAAACCAAACTGGGCGTCATACTAGTATCAGACAAAACATACTTTAAGATAAGAATTGTTACTGGAAACATTAATTATACTAAAAATAATAGCCCATCAAAAAGTTGTCACAATTATAAACATGTATGCACCTAACATAACAGCCTCCAAAGTACAGAAAGCAAGCAAAAACTGAAAACACTGAAGAGGCAGAGAACAAAACAATGACAACGAATTCAGTAACCCGCTGCTTATGGGGACTACTAATGGTTTCCAGGTTTATTAGGGGTGATTAAAATGTCCTAGATGTAGATACTAGTGATTATACAACTTTGTGTGTATAATCACTAGTATCAGACTAATATATAACAGTATATATATTAAAAACTGTTCTCTTCCTGCCTTCTCCTTACCCAGGGCCACTTGGTGAGTTGTGAAAACTTGAGGTGAATTCCTAGAATATCAACCATCTTCAAATTTTCTATTGCATTTGGAGTCTTCCCATTACATGAAATTGAGCCTTCAATACTGTTAACACTTGTGAGTTCATGGGGGCCAGCAGTATGGTCCCCTTAGTCTAGAGACAGAGCCAGGGTGAAAGGAGCCCTGGTGTCTTCAGTTTTGGTGAAAATTATCTTTATGGAAATGCAACACATAGACTAAGAAGAGAAAGAACAGCAGTAGTAAGCAGCCACCTACATGAGGCCTTGTCACAAGAGCAAGGTAGTTTGATCAGCTAGAACTCAGGAGGCCAACCCAAAAATCTATGCAAGTAGACTTCAAAAGGCTTTTTTTCTCCCAATTTTTTTGAGACCAACCCCAGCATGCCGCCAACCCACCCCCACCTCCACCCCTGCCCCTCATATATGGTAACTGGAAACTTTGGGTACTCTGCTTCCAAGTGGTGCCGGCTGGATACAGATAGAGCTGCATTTTCCATATGCCAGATTGTGTGTTGTTACCAGAGCCTAAAGCACAGAAGAGGGAAGCAGGTTCAAAGGCAGCCAAGGCTCCCAGTCCCTCATCTCTTGGATCTAGACACCAGCAAGACTAGAGGGATGGATGGGTTCTGAGTCTGGTCTAACACGGCTCCTCCCTTGTTGTCCCCAGGCTGGAATCATTACAGAGGCAAAGCTGAAGGACCTGACACCCTCCATGCCTGTGATGTTCATCAAGGCCATCCCTGCGGAGAAGCAGGACTGCCGAAGTGTCTACCCCTGCCCTTTGTACAAGACTTGTCAGCGGGGACCCACCTATGTGTGGACTTTCAACCTGAAAACGAAGGAGCCCCCATCCAAGTGGGTCCTAGCTGGAGTAGCCTTGCTTCTTCAGATCTAGCTCCCTGCAGAGCCATCGAGGAAGCCAGAGGAGAGGCTGGCTGGAGGCTGTTAAGACAGATGAGTTAAAGGTTGACCTCATATATTTAGAAAGGTAGGAAAATACTGGCCTCTCACAATGCTGCAGATTCCCTCTGGGGAACTCGGAGAAGTGCCTGACAACGAGTGCTAGAGCTAGAGAACTGGGTCCAGGGACTCGGGAGAGGATTTCAGAATATTGAATCTTTGCTAATAAAGTGATCTTTTTCTGCAACTGTGTCTGGTCCAGCCTTTGAAATGTGCGGTCAGACCTATCTTAGGAAGACTCAAAGAAACCTGCCACGAACACCTGAAGCCCAATCTTGTCACAAAGCGCTGTGCCCAGTGTTCCACTCCTGGTTAGTCCCCTGATCTCAACTCCATCAACAGCTTCCATGAATCAGAGCCTACATTTGAACCAGCTCCCCAGCTGTTTTGTGTGCACTTTGCCTTCTACAAGAAGCACAACTCTAGGAGTCCACAAATTCTGAGCTATGCAGCCATAGACTCTCTGGATGATTATTCCGTTCCTCCCCTGTAGCCCCCACACAGATAGACAAACACTAAGCAAATGTGTGGTGGCTATGTTCCAATGACGTTTTATTTACAAGATATGTGGATCGTATTTTACTGAAACCAGCTCTAACGGACTGGAGCGAAGCATAAAGGTGATGTTTAACCTTCACTAATTCATATTCCCTTCGATCAAGTTTGATCTACCCAACACCTATTTGCTGGGGATGCAGCCGTGAAGGACACAGGTGGTCTCCCTTCATCTGTCATCCTTGAGATCATTTAAGAGGGACCCAAAAGAGGTCTTTCTTCTAAAGCTTTTCAACCCAAGTGTTTTAAGGTTTTTTTTTCTAGAAACATATTTTCACCGCAAATCCACCGGGCTCTACAATTTTAACGAGCTATAAAGACCTCTATGGGGAGGCATGTGCGTTGGGAAATGCCTGGGAGGACCCAGTATTCCCTCCAGGCTCATTATCCCTCATATCCCTACAGAAACATTTTTAATCAATTACCACTTAGAGCTCTGGCTCTCAAACTTGAGCAGGAATCTTAGTGCCCCAGAGGGCTTCTTAAAACAAAGATTGGGGCTCCTCTTCTGGGCACAGAACTTGAGGCTGAGCACATTCACAGAGGAGCTGAGGGACAGTGAAAGGGGGGGGGGGAGGAAGATGGCTGGGCCCCCTCTCAGAATTTCTGACTCACTAAGTCTCTCTAGTACTGTGTTTCTATTAAATCTCAAAGGCTGCTGGTCGGGAGACCACAATTTGAGAAACCTTGATTTAAACGATCAAATCTCACAATCTTACAAATCTTTCCTTTGCAGAACACAGAATTCAGTGCCAGCTCTTTTCAGCCTGTTGGTTCCTACTTTCCCTTAGGTGGGGACTTCTTCCTTATCTGCATGCTGTAGAGGTTAACAGACTCCCCCTCGGAACAGAACGCAGTTTTTCCTTCTCTCCCATTAGCCAGTAACTCAATTCCCATTGCTGATCAACATCAAATAGAATTTACAGTACATCCTGTGCTCCAAGACACAGCGGTTTTCCTCATGAGCTCTTTTGAGATCCTTATCTAGAACCATGCTGTACAGCCAAGCACAAGGAGGACCACATGGAAGTCTCACTACACGAGTACAGTACACTTCAGCATGCAACTCTGTAAGACAGCCATTTGTACAGACTAGAAACGTTTGTAAGCAAACATCTAAATTAATAGAAGACAGACTTTAGGCCTCTACATAAGTCTGCCCTCAACACAAAAACACTATTTTTCTAATAACCTGGCACTTCATGATACTCACCATCCCCACATGATCGCTGAATACAAGATGGGTGCATAAGCAAATATGAAGAAAGCTGATGATGCCTGGATATTAAATGATATAGCACCTGGGGCCTAAAAGGCATGAAGTTAAGCAAGTAGCCATCTATCAGAGTAGCAACAAAGCCCACAAGGAATCAGCATACCAGCCTGTGTGATCACAAGGTGACCATAGGATCAGGTCAGAAGATCAAAAACAATTACTATCGATGTGAAGGAGGGCTGAGTAGAGCCCCTAAGCCCATCTGTAGACAAGTGGGCATTGTGACACAGAAGGGTCACAAGGAAGGGATGAGCCATCCGGGGTGCAGTATAGCACTGACGAAACACACAACATTCCTCTGGTTCCTTAATGCACACCTCCTCTGCCCCCGCTATTCATGACCCATTTTACTTCACAAATCCTGCTAGATCGGAGTACGTACATCGGTACAGATAAGAGCTTTCAACACAAGGAAGTCAAAACAGATGAGCCCCTCAGGCACAGTAATGGGAATAGGATACCATGAGGGTAGAAGTAGAGGCAGGGGGAGAAAAGGGGAACCGATAGTAATGATGGATGCATTAACACCACCCGACCCCACCCCACCCCACCCCACCAAGGGGGATAACAGGAATGTGGGTGAAGGGATTCAGCAGTGTTTAAGATATGAAAAATAATAATATAGACTTTATCAAGGGTTCATGAGGGTGAGGGTGGGGGGGAGGGGTATAAGAGAGGAGCTGATAAGGGCTCAAGTAGAAAGATGTTTTGAAAATGACGATGGCAACATATGTACAATTGCTTGATATAATTGATTTACGGATGATATCTGTAAGAGCCCCCAATAAAATGATTTTTAAATATAAATAAGCACCTAGGCAGTCTATAAATCAATCCTATTGATTTCCTCCTAACATCTAGAGACAAAATCAGGTGAGATCACCGTAAAGCACAGAGCACTTTGGCAATACTGGTCATCTAAGATTTCAAGAAAAACGGGCAATTGAGGGGAATCGGCAAGTGAGGACCACAGACAACCACCCCGAAGCACAGCCGGGCGCAGCAGGGCGCAAGCTCTCCCATCGGGCCTTTAGTGAGCATGCTCATATCACTGTTAGGGCTTTTCTACCCGGGATTGGCCTGTGTAGGATCATCCCAGAGCTCAACTACCATGTGAGAACTTTCTAATCCAGACAAATGAGGAAATGCATTTTGAGTAATAGTCAAGAGAGTAAGCATTTCAGCCACAAATAAGACACTGACTCTTTAAGTTTATTCAAAACAAGGTACAATTCAAATTCATTTTTCACCTCTCTGTTCAAGAACACATGTGAAAATTGCCGTCCTCTATCGGCTGGGCTTCCTGTGTGAGGAAGATAAAGTGTGGGATCGTAGTTCTGAAGAGCTGTTCTTAATTCTTCCCACCGACAGCAATTACAGCTGCTCTCTGGAACTCTGCCCGAGTGATACTTCACACTCGCTCTCCTAGTTTTCCTCTGCAAGGGGTCCACAGATGGCCCTGAACCCAGGGATGAGCTGAGACAGTAGGACAACTCCTTCTCCTGACACACAAGCAGGAAAGGACGCTGGCGTGAAATCCCGGCCAGGAGCCCAATCTACCCTCAACGCACAAAATCATCTGCAGGTTATCCATCTGATACATGAAAGAAGAGACCAGGGATACAAGGCGCAGTTCCTTCAAATGATTCCCAAACCTACCCATGTTTAATTGGTCTGAAAGAGAGAGAGAATGGGCAAAAAAAGAGGACAGCTAATGAAAGGGTTTTTTCCCCAGGTGGGACCTTTGATGTTTATCAAGGCTTGAGCTCCAGCTGAAACTTTTCCCACAGTGAGAACACTTGTACGGCTTCTCTCCTGTGTGGACCCGCTGATGTCTATTAAAGTTTGATCTCTGAATGAAGCTTTTCTCGCAGACGGGACATTTATAGGGCTTCTCTCCCGTGTGGATCTTCTCGTGATGGCGCAGCCCAGAGAAGTCGCTGAAGCCTTTGCCACAGTAATCGCATTTGCAAGGCTTCTCTCCCGTGTGGCTTCTCTGATGCTTCACAAAGTCCGAACTCCGCAAAAAGGTTCTTTGGCAGGTGGGGCACTGAAAGTATGCCTCTCTGGTGTGAGTTCTCTGGTGAAACACAAGCTGAGAATTCCTGTAAAAGGTTTTCCCACACTCCCTACAGGTAGGGAGCTTCTGGGACATGGCGGGTCTCAGCTGGCCTTTCTGGGGGCCCTCTGCCTTTTCCTCAAGCCACAGCATGGACAGGTCTCCTGGGTGAGGATTAGGCAAATGCAGGTCTAGCTGTTTCCCAGAATTCCTTTCCCGAGGAGAGAGCTGCTCCCCTCTTCCCTCAGCCTGGAGGCTTGCCTGCGCCTCAGGGAGATGCTCTCCTTCTCCAAAGTGCCTTGGCTCATCCTCACTGAAGAAGCCACTCAAGGAAGCCTGAGGAGGGACCTCTTCTGAGATGGGACAAGGGGCATCTGGAGGTTCCTGGTCCCTGTAATTTTCCAAGTCTAGGTTCTCTTTGTCATTCTCTGGTCTACTCCCTGAAAGAAGAAATATTAGAAACGGTTCAGTACATTCTGTGTCCTGTTTTCTAACTCATGTGCCAAGAAAAGAGCATCTTAAAAGAAGCACATCTGGGTAGCATGACTGAGACTGGTTTGGTTTTCTGATGTATATTTTTCTTTCAAAACACTGTTAGTGATACTCCTCTTATGTATGAACATTAAGAATTGACTTTTTTTTAAATAGTACTCTTATAATACACCTACTTTTTCTGGCCCTTAAAAAGTCTCTGCTGCTTATTTATAGAGCACGCATTGGATGCGAAACTCGAGGTCAGCAGGTGGAAACCACCAGTGGTTCCCACTCTGTGGGCCCAGGATGAGACGTTCTACTCCGGTAGAGTTGCAGTCTTGTAAACCTAAGGGGCCAGTTCTACCCTGCCCTATAGGGTCTCCCGGAGTCACAAAATGACTCAATTTGACCATGAGTTTGATTTTATTTTCTTATAATTTACAGAAGAGTCAAAGAGCGACCTATAAACTCTGATTTGCTATTTAGACACTCTCAGCCCGAGCGGAATCATTTACCCTTGAACACAGGGCATACGAAGCATAATGCCAACCCTTCAGGCTGGTTTTTCTTTTTTTCACCCTCAGTTCCCTGGTCATATGTCAATGAGAACTATGAAATCGCTATTCTGCCTTTTTCCACTGAACAATTTTTGAAAAGCAGGAAAATATGAAGCAAGTAAATATCATCCTTGATCATACTATCCAGAGTTGTTAATTCGCAAATCTTTGAACCTACTCTTTTATAGACCTATATATGCACCATATAAAAATTGCACCAACACAACTGACATTATATTTCATATACCGTCTTATATCAGGTTTTATACCATTAAAAAAGAAAAGCTCACTGCCATCAAGTGAACACTGACTCAGCGGCGCTCTATGACAAGGCAGAACTGCCCGTGTGTGAGTAGCCAAGACGAACGATTGACAAGAGTAGAAAGTCCCGTCTTTCTCCTGAGGAGCGGCTCTTGGTTTCAAACTACCACTGCTACATAGGAAACAATATCAATTATAAAGTAAATAATGCCATCTATTAATCTTATATGGATTCTCCCATTGACATGTAATGTGAAAATTCACGAAATATAATAATTTGTAATTATACAATGGTTTACTGCAGTACGGTTATAGAGTAAAAGGAAACCCCTTGGTCTATTCTTGAATCCAACATATGTAATTTATTAATTTCCTGGAAGGATTAAAAGGTTTTTTCCCCTCATAACTTAGGCTTTTGGCTAATGGAGACTTTGCCTATATTTCGGTGATTTAACTCTTCTTACTTTTGTATATTGCTTTATTTCTGCAGAACTGCAGAACCTATTTACCTTTATCATTCATAGAAGAGTGTCTTTCAAGGCCAAACGTATTTACTGGAGGGCCACACTTCAAGTTGATAATCCACAATGCCTCTGACATGGCAAATTCTTCCCACCGACAGCAATT
>NW_022105908.1:3928276-3938323 GCF_000313985.2 Echinops telfairi | reverse complement strand
ACCCTTTGGCTGAAAGTTGACCCCTGAGGGCAGTTTGAGTACTAGGCTTTACAGGTTTTTATGGGCCACCATCTCAAGGGTTTCCTCAGCCTCTGTCAGATCCTTAAGCCTGGTCTATTTTATGATTGTACATTTTGTCCTATCTTTTTGTAAAAATGCCCTCTCTGCCCAAAGCCTTCTATTATGATCCTGATCAGAATGGTTAGTAGTGGTAGTAAGGCACCATCTAGCTCTTCTGGCCCCAGAGTAGTAGAGGTTGTGATTTACATAATGCATTAGTCCTTTGGACCATTTCCTTGAGTGTTTTATTTACTTACTTTTCATTGTTCTGAACAATAGAGATGGATTGTCTCATCTCAAATGGCCCCTTGCGAGTTGTTAGAACTCTAATCAATACCCAACATCGAATGGAGAACACGGTCTTTGTGGATTGTGATGTCCTGAGATTGTTGTCTGACAGCGCCAAGCCCAATGAATGACTCATTCTCTCAAGGTATCTGATCGTGGCTAAGAAGTTTTCAGAACTTTGCCCCCTGTATCTTCTATCTTTGGATATATTTACAACATCTATACATGTCATGGACGGAAATTTGTCCCCCAAACTTGGCTAGGTGATGACTGTCAGTTTGTGTAACAATGTAATTATCCTCCGTGGTGTGATCTGATGGACTTAGTTTCAAGGGGAACACAGTGGAAGTCAACATCCTTAACCAGGTCGTCACCAAGATCTGATGTCAGGGGTTTCCCTGCGATGTGGCCTGCAGACCCTTTTTTCCCCAATCACTTTATTGGGGGCTCGTACGACACTTATCCAGCACTAATCACAATCCATACATACATGCATTGTGTCAAACACATTTGCACCTTTCTTGCCCTCATCATTCTCAAATTTTATCTTACAAGAAATAACACCAGAGAGGCAAAGAGAAGGGACCTCAGTACCACCGTGAAAGGAGAGCCAAGCTTTAGACCCCGCGTCCCCATGCAGAGCCTCGAATCTCCAGGGAACATCAGGCTCTCAGATGCTGAAAGGAAACAAGGACGTTCCTCAAGAGCAGCCTGAGAAAGAATGTCTTCTCTGAAACTAGCCCCCCTGAATTCGGACTCCTAAATTGTCAGAGAACACATTTGTTTGTTAAAGCAAACTTATAAATAAATTTGATTGTTAAAAGCAAAATAAAGAAAATTCATGTAGTATTTCTGTTAGCACAACTAAACTATATATTTCTCCACACTTGTTTGGCCTGCAGATCTGTCTATGTATCTACTATTAGATATTATGATTATTGTGTGATAACAGTATTTACCTTGATCTTTTACTCTTGTGTACCTCCTAGTATATTACATTTTGCCTTGGTGACGTTCTGCTGCCCTTCCCCACCCTCCGCCCCCCCGATTAGATATTACCTTTCCCTTCACCCAAGTAATTTACATCTTTCTTCATCTCCCATTCCTATTAACTATCTAAAAATGGTTCTTTTTGTGTGAACACATTTTCTTCACTTTTCACAACAGTAGTTTCATTCAATATTGGTCCTTTTGTGACTGACATATTTCACTGAGGATAAGGTCTTCCAGAATCATCTACATTATGAGGTGTTTAAAAAATTCTTCATATTTTTTAACAATACCTGGTGCTCCATTCTACTTATGTACTACTTTATGGATTCCTCCATTAATGGGCATTTACATTGTTTCCATCTTTTTACGGTAGTGAATATGCTATAATGAACATAGGCGTGCGTGTATCTATTCATGTCTTTTCTATCTAGGATATATGTCCAGTAAGCATGTATTCTATGGTGTGTATATATGTGCTGGCTTATATGTTACTTCTAGTTCTAGCTTTTTATGGAAGCAGCACAAAAGTTTTCCACAGTGGCTGTACCATTGTACAGTCCCGGGGCAGCTTCAGTGTGCCAATCTCTCTACACCCTCACCCGTACTTTCGACTGTTTTGAAGGTTCTTATTTTTGCAAGGGTAAGATGCTAACACACTGTGACTTTGATTTCTCTCTCTCTAATCACCATGATTGGGAACACTTCTCTTTGTGTTTGTTGGCTGCCCTATATCTGTCTTATTTGGTGAAGTGTCTGTCATGTCACTTGTCCATTTTTTTATTGCTTTATTTTTGTTGTTGAGATGAAGTTTCTGGAAATTTTAGAGGTTAGTCTCTTCTCTGATGTATTGTTGCAAAATTCTTTTCCCATTCTAGAGATTCTCTTTTACACACTTTGAGAGAACTCATTTGAAGCACATAAGTTTAATTTGGGGAGGTGACAGTCATTTAGTGTATTTTATGCTACTTATGCATTTTAAGTTAACTCTGATAAGTCTAAGTATGGCCCTATTTTTTCTTTTCTTTTCTTTTTGTCCCTATTTTTTCTATGGTAATCTTTATCGTTTTAGGGTTTGCATTTATGTTTTCGATCCATCTTGTGTTGGTTCATATGGTGAAGGATAAAAATTTGCTTCCTTTCTCTGCAAATGGATAGCCAGTTTTGATAAGACCACTGAAAAGTTGAAATGGTTAAACGGTTGAAAAATTCTCTCTCTCCCTGTTGTCAAAGAACAGCTGTTCATAGGTGCATGGGTGTACTTCTGGGTTCTCAATTCTGTTCCGTGGGTCCGTGTGCCTTTCACTGTATTCACTCCAGGCTGTTTGGACTGACATAGCTGTATAATCGGTTTTGAGATCGGGAGGTGTAAAGCCAACTACTGTTGTCTTCTTCTTAAAGAATTTGTGCCCCCTCCATATAAAGATGGCAGTTGGATTCCCCATCTATTTAAAGAAGGATGCTGCCATCGGGATCATAAATTAATGCTAGCGATACATAACTTTGGGTAATATTGATCATTTTCACAATGTTAAATCTTCCTATTTGCGATCATGGTATGGTCTTCTACTATGTACCGTATACACTTGAGTATAAGCTGGCCCAAATATCAACCAAGGCACCTAATTTATTTGACCACAAAAACTGTGTCGGCTTATATGTGAGTATACACGGTAGTCTCTTGGGGTTTCTTGTAGCACTGGCTCCTTAGATTTCTGTGTGTGTGTCTTTTGTAGTTCTGTTTGGGTTTATTCCTAGGGATTTGATCATTTGGATGGCTACTGTAAACAGCACTGTTTGCTACTTTCTTTTCCAGTTCTCTTGGTTAACAGAAAAATCTGACTGATATCTGTGTGTTGATCTTGTACCCTGCTGACTCCTTTTATTAGCTGCACTAGCTTTGTTATTCAGCCACTGGAATGTCCTATGCATCAGCATCTGATCATACCATGTGCAAACAGAAATGGTTTTACTTCGTCACCAGTTTGAATGCCTTTTATGTATATGTACTTGGAGTTTTGTACAGCTTGCAATACAACACTGAACAGCAGTGGGAAGAATGGGCATAGGTGCCTGTTGTCATTCACCAGGAACATGCTTTCAATCTCTTTCCATTGAAAACAATGTTGGGTGTTGGTTTTGTGTATTTTCACTTAATTATGATAAAGAATTTCTTTTTATTCTTATTTTGCTTAGTTTTATCAGGAATGGGCTTTGTGCTTTATTAAATGCCTTTCTGCATTGACTGGGATGATTATGTGACTGTTTTATTTATGTAGTGGATTATGTTGCTTTTCTAACATTATACTATCCTTGCATATACTTGGTTAGGACATTTTTTGGAGGTTGTGGCTGTGTGTGTGTGTGTGTGTGTGTGTGTGTGTGTGTGTGTGGTGTCCGCATGTGAACACTTGAATAAGGAATCCTGAGGCATAGTGGTTTCAAGTTGGGCCGTGATTCTCAAGGCTAGCAGTTGAAAACTACCACCTACTCCTCAGGAGAAAGATGAGGGTTTCTACTCGTGTGGCATAACAGTCTTTGAGCCCTCAAGGGCATGTCTGCCCTGTCCGATAGGGTCGTCGTGAACTGAAACCGACTGGACGGGGAGTCTGGTTTGGGTTTTTTTATGTTGATGTTGGATTCCATGGCTACAATTTTGTTGAGAATTTTTACCTGCTTGCATAAGGCATATTAATGCATGAGTTTCTTTTTGGTTATGTCTTCTTTGTCTGCTTTAGTATCAGAATTATGTTTGCTTCCATCCTCTCCTCTCTCTTTAAGGCCCCGGAAGGGTAAGGAAAGAAAAACAAAGGCAATGGGGCAGGTCAGGGTACTAACCAGCCAAGGGGAGGGTATTGTTTGTGTCTCCACAAGAAAAGGAGAGGCGGGGGTAGACCCCATTCCGGGGTGCCATTCCATGAGGGCAATGCTCCTGAGTGAAGCAGCTCCTTCCCTATGATGACTACAAGGCCAGCCTCAGCTCAAGAGAGGATAGCCTCTCCCTGGATTAGAGCGTTGCAGAGGGTGGCCCTGAAGTACAGTTCAGGGTACAACCAGTCTGACCCACCACATGGGGACAGACTATGAGGGGAGTACAACAGACTAGTGATGGGGGTGAAGGACCCCCAAGGACCCTTGACTGTGGACTTGACTCCCACCTGAATGGGTTTGGGGTTACTCACAAGGGGGCTACACTGAAAGCCAAGGAGTGAATGGGGAGGGGGGGTGCCCAAGACCGCTCCATCCCAGACCGTGGAAACAGCCTTGTGGACCGCTGGGGAACTCGCCTTGCTAGTCTGGATCCTCAGTATGTCACCCCTTGTTAGTCGGGTGGCGATCTCCATGTTATTGTTTGGGTTTGGTTTCTCCCTGTCTTTTATTTTATTATTATTATTTTGTTTTTGTTTTTAGGTGTTATCTGCACAAGAAATGCAGGACGGGCAGTCTTACAGAAACAGCAGCCAGACCCACGGTTCCTGGGGGGCACATGAGGGAAGGAGAGGGGTGTGGTGAGCAGGTAGCCAACAATGACGGGTATAGGGGAATAGTAAGAGTTCTAAATTGGACCGAGAGGAGGATGTAGCTTTTCTGGGCATGTTTGAGCAGTTCAATTGTATCTGAGAGAAAATATTGATATGAATGGCAGGCAGGAAAGCACAATAATGGGATAGGAGAGAAAAACAAAACTCACTATGTGTCTGTGTACACACACATACATATATGCATGTGAATAAATACACATATATGAATATGTACATATGTAATATGTATATATACATATATAGATATGCAAATGCAGCAAGGAAGTAGATGGTCTTTAGGCCTCTACTTAAATCTTTCCTCTGTACAATAATGTGGCATGGTGTGATACCCACCTCCCTGACAGGATCAGTGAAGACAAAATGGATGCATAAGCAAGTGTGGTGAAGAAGGCTGATAGTGCCTGGCCATCAAAAGCTAGATGTCTGGGGTCTTAAAGGTTTTTAGTTAAACAAGCAGCCATGAAGCAGGGAAGCAACTAAGCCCACATGGAAGAAACACACCAGCCATGTGATCATGAGGTATTGACAGGAAGAGATACTAGAAGTTCAAAACACATGCATCCAAATTGATATGAGGGGACTGGATGTAGTGGAGACCCAAAGTCCACCAGCAAGACAACTGGACAGTCCCTCTCAGAAGGGCCTCCCAGAATGGAGGATAAATCCAGGGTGCGGAGTGTCACTGATGAATCACATAACCATCCTCATTTCTTTAAGATGTCCTCCCTTACTATTATGGTCCATATGTGGTCTACCTCATTGATCGTGCTAGCTTTGCATAAGTTCATTTGTAAGATGAACTTTGGTAAGTGGTTTTTAAGATCGCTCGGTACATGTTAATCAAGATAGATGACACCTCAGAGACAGTGACAAGAGTAGGGGTTCCCTGGGGGTATGGGAAGTGAGAGGAGGGGGAGGGGAGAGGGGGGAGGGGGATTGATAGCACTGGCGAATGTAAATCCCAACCTGATGGGATTGGATAGAACTGTAAGAGAAGAGAAGGGATATAATCGAATGAGTAAGATATGTCAATAAAAATATTCAAAAAACAGTAATTTATAAATTATCAAGAGTTTGTGAGGAAGGGAGGGTGGGGGGAGGAAAAAATGCTGAAGGGCTCAAGAAGAAAGAAAATGTTTTGAAAATGATGATGGCAACATATGTACAATGTGCTTGACACAATGGATGGGTGGATGGATTGTGATAAGAGCTTAAAGAGCCCTCAAAAAAATTATTTCTTAAAGGACACCAAAAAAAATTTTTTTTAAAGGAATTACGTTTGCTTCAGAAAATTAATTTAGGAGTGTCCGATCCTTTTCTATTTTCTGGAATAGTTTGAGTAGACTTGGTGTCAGCTGTTCTATGAGTGTTTGGTAGAGTTTTCTAGTGAAGACATCTGGTCCTGAACTTATTTTGTCTTTTAACAACCAGCTCGACTTCTTTTGTTAGGAGTTAATTTAAATTTTCTACCTTGGTTAGTTAGTTTAGGGAACCAGTGTATTTCTACAAATACATCTACTTCTAGGTTTTCAAATTTGTTGGAAGTACAGTTCTTCATAGTATTCTCTTATCCTTTTTCTTTCAGTTGGTTTTGCTGTGGTGGCATGTATTTCACTTCTTTGTGTTGTTGCATCTTCTTTTCCATTGTTAGATTTGCCAGTGGCTTTTCTATTTTATTAATCCTTTCAAAGAACCAACTTCTAATCTTAGAGTCTTTCAACTGTTTTACAGTTTCACTTACTCAGGTGTACTCTAATCTCATTGCTTCCTTTATACTGGCAATTTAGGCTTTCTTGCTGTTCTACTGTTATTTTGGGGGATAAAGTGTTGAGGGTGGTTCTTCTTTTTGATGTATACGTTTGTTGCTATAAATTTACCTCTGAGTACGGTTATGGCTGCATCCCAAAAGTTCCTTCTGTTTTCAGTTTTGTTTCATTCAATGAATTTCTTAATATCATATTTTAAATTATACTAAGTATTTTTTTAACCAGATGTGTGAAAACTTGGACACAGTCTCTGTTCACTGGCCGTGTACAGCAGCTGAGGGAAAACTGACAAAGTGCTTGGTGCCATCTGTTCTTGATCCAGTGCTGCTGAAACATGTGGCAACACATATCCAGTGGGTTGGGAAGCAGGTGTGGTAAAAGAAGCTAGGTAGCATGGAACATGATCACTTGCTTCAACCCAGATTTCCCTACCCTGGGTCTATGTCGTACTTGGGATTCCATGAAATTGCCTTTCTATGACTCAAAATGGCCACACTGCACAGGTACAATTACGAAAGGATCTACATTCCATGTCTCTCCTTGTTCATTGCTTTCACTGTTTCTTCTTCCAGTCAGTGTTTGATCCACTGTTCTTTATCCTTTCATATCCGTTATCCTTTCATTCAAAAAATCAAAGTCACTGCTATTGAGTTGATTCTGATTCACACTGACCCTACAGGTCAAAAAGAACTGCATCTATGTTTCCAAGACTTTAAATCTTTATAGGAGCAAAAGGTCTCATCTTTCTCCTGCACAGCAACTTATGGGTTTGAGTCACTGATCCTGGGGTCATTGGCTCAACGCAGGGGCCCCTATTCGACACCCAAGGTTAAAGAATAATCACTTTTATATTTCACTTTGTTTCTAAGATCAGTGCTGTAAAGGGATGAGATGTTCATCATATTAACTCTGCCGACTTTATAGGCTTTTACTGGCTGATTTGTTTTTCTTCTAAGTAATAGATCTCTACGCTTGCTTCTCAGGCACCTTTGGGTGGAATCAAACCTCCAACCTCCCAGTTAACAACTGAGTGTATTATCAGTTCCCAACACCCAAGGACTGAAGTTCCTAATACCTTCTATGAAACCAATTTCCAGAACAACTATGCCATCTTCTGGCTATAGTTAAGGACTGAGTGTTCTTTATAAATCTTTTCCACTTAAATTAATCTTTAGTTATTGTAAGATGAAACTATTGTGCACATTTGTAAGTTATCTTATATGCTCAAAGACTTATGGTCTATTTTTCACTAGGAAAACTTTTAATCAATTTATACTACTATTTTTTTTTAAATCATTATGTCATATTCATGAAAAATAATGATCGTCAATTTGTAACTGTGTTTATTTCTATATTCATTCACTGTATGTTTTTTAAATCTAATCAAGACTCTTAGTACTTTCCTTAATCATTTCTTCTATTGCCTTTATATACTCTTATTTGTATATTTAAATTTTATACATTAAATTTCTCCATTTAGACACTCATTTTCTTATTATTTTTTCTCATATTATCTCTTTTTAATTGATTTTTAATCACATTGTTATGTATTTGTTGTTGGCTGATGTCAATTCCAACTCATAGTAACCCATGTGTCAGAGTAGAACATGCCCAGACTGTTTTCTTGCCTGTAATCCACACAGTAGCAGATCTCTATCTTTCTCCCCCAGACTAGTATATTCCAAACCAATCTCTTACCTGTTACATCACCAAAACCAAAGACACTGCTGTTGAGACAATTCTGACTCATAGCACGCCGTTTATCGTTTCTGAGACTGTAAATCTTTGTAGAAACAGATAACCTTGACTTTCTCCCTCACAGAAACTAGTGAGAAAAAGTCGTGGTTTGAACCAACTTTGCAGCTAGCAATCTAACACCTGACAATGCCACCATGGCTCATTTTAGTATATCTGTAAATCTAAACTGATCTGTATTCCTTCATCACATATTAAGTGACTACTGTAGACTATTTTTCAAACTGCCTTTTCTATTCCTCTTTGGGAGCCCTGGTGGTGTAGTGGTTATGCATTGGGCTGTGATCCGCATGACAGGCAGTTCAAAACTACCAGCAGCGCCGTGGGAACCCACAGAGGGTTGATGAGTCAGCACTGACTTGATGGCAGTGAGTGAGTTTCCCATTCCTTTTAGCATGTGCATCAGTAACGCATCAGTAACACACTATTTTAGTGACCTGACATTTGTCAGAGAGGCAGCAACCACTTCCCTCGAGTCAACTTCAACCCACGACGACCCCCAAGGGGGTCAGAGCAGAGCTGTGCTGCACAGGGTTTTCAATGGCTTGCTTTTCCCAGGCAGATCACCAGGCCTCTACTCCATGGCACCCCTGGGTGAACTCCCACCTCTAACCTTTCAGTTACCAAAATTTACCTGTTTACCTATCCCAGGGACGTTATAAAACAATAGAATCTTGTTATTTCTAGATCTAACATCCATGAACTCTTTGCCTATTGAATTATTCCAGATAAACTAACTTTTTCCAAATACTAAGGAGTAAAAAAATCCATGAGGATTTTTATTAGCACTTGAGTCTAAGGCTTTGAGGCTTACCCTCTGGGCTGGTCAGCTGTAACCAAGGGCTCTTCTTTCAAATGGTCATTAGAGCTGCATCTAAGCCCTCTCCTGTGACTTCAGCCCTTGGTTCCGGCCCAGAATGGCAGACTGGCCGATGACAGTGTCTTTCAGAAAAGTTCTTTCCCTTGTTGTTCCTGCTGTTGCTCATTCAGCTGGGCTCCTGCCCTAGCCACCCAGAGGGGGCCTCTCCTCCAAGCGTTTCTTGTGCATCTTCACCGGATGAGCCTTCCTAAGGCTCCTTCCATGCATATTTTTCTCCCAAGGACCTACAAGGGCTTTCCTTTGCTTATCCAGACAGACTGACCTTCTAGAATGCAGGCTGGGTCAAAGGAGGATCCTCCCCACTGGCACTCAGCTTCCTCATTGTGTGGGCCAGACCCACCCCTCATCTGGCTTTGCTGTCTCTGCCACCACTGCCTCTCTTGCCATCTGTCACTGCCCTCTTATCGCAGCGGCTCCGAGATCCAGGGCATTCAGTGCAAGGATCTCAAGTCCAAAGGACACACGCCACTCCTGGTTTCCCTTTCTTACCTGCTTTCCACCTCTGGGACGGCTCACGCCACGCCTAGCAGGAGGGCAAACCTGACAAGCGCCACAGAAGGTTTCCTTATGTGAATGATCTCGCCCCACAATGGAGCCAGGCACCTTATTTTCAGGAGGCCAGCCAATCTCCTTGGTGAATCAGAAGCACCTCGCATTTGCTTAGCCCTACCTAGCCACTCAGTGGGAGATATAAAGAGCACCACTAGAAGGTAATATCAAATACATCACACACTGCAAACTCCTATTTTGAGGGATTTTGATGTTT